>NC_025999.2:63618916-63938215 GCF_000442705.2 Elaeis guineensis
CTCTTTAGTGTTGCTCCTAGATTGATTTTGATGACTACAAAACAGTTGGAAGGGATACAAATAATTTTTATGTGAAAAAGACCTTATGCTCTACAGGGGCAAAATCGTAATTTTATCAAAACTCTGATTTGATAGCATCATCGTGTAGAACAAATGATATGTAATCTATTGGTGAAAGTTTCATGGTTTTTGGACTTATATTTTTGGAGTTATGAAGGTTTGAAGTTCATGAGTCGACTCATGAGTCAACTCATGAAACTATGAGCTGATTGGCATGCAAAGATTAGCCATGGCATGCTGGTTTTCTGGCTTGGCACGACCTGTGAGTCGACTCATGAGTCGACCCACAAGGCATGAGTCGACTCATGAGTCGACCTCTGCTGTTTTGGGCCAAGAAAATCCAGAAACCCAATCTCTGGACTTTGCAACAGAGGTCGACTCATGAGTCGACCCCTGAGGCATGAGTCGACTCATGAGTCGACTCATATGTCGGGATTTGCCTGTAATGGCTAGTTTTTGGCCAGATTTGGTTGCTTTTTAATGCTGCTTTTTGTGCTCTAATGGCTCTTTTTCTGCCTAGTTTGTTTTCCCTTGTCTCTTAAGGCTATAAAAGGTTTCAAAAGGTGGAAAACAAAAAGAGAGAGATCCAAATATCCAAGAGGCATTCAAGTGATTTGAAAAGAGAAAATCAAGAGCATTCAAGAGGGCATTCAAGTGCATTCAAGAGAAGGTTTCTCAAGCCAACTACTCAACATCATTCAAGAGCTCATTTAAAAGCCTTCAAGAAGCCATCAATCAAGCTCACCAACTCCTCAAGCATTTACTTCATCTCTCATCCACTTTGAGGAAATCCAAGAGGGGCTTCTTCATTTGAGTAAAGCGTATTTATTGTTATATTCGCTCACTTAAGGAGCTATTCTTGTACTTTTTGGTGCTCTAAACTGATTTTATCTTGTGAGTAATTATTTTTGTTTTGGAGGGTTTCCAAAACAAGGAAAGGTTGATCCGAACCTGAAATCGGAGTGTATTGGGTCGGCTTGTACCCGGGAAACAAGTGGACTAGCTTGGGATAGCTAGTGTCGGAGTTTCCGACGGTTGTATTCGGGTTGAATACAAAGTTTAGTGGATTGGAATTCCCAAGTAGGAGCTTGAAGAGTGGATGTAGGTGCAAGGTTGGCACCGAACCACTATAAATCATTGTGTTTGTGGCATGCTTTATTGTTTCTCTTTAATTCTCCATTATATCCTTGCATTCTTGTTTTAAGTAATTAATCTCAAACTAAAGTCTCTCTCCTCATTCATCAAGCTTTTGATATATAATTTTTACAAGTAATTAGTTAAGCCTAAAATCTTTAAAACCCAATTCACCCCCCCTCTTGGGTTGCATAGCTGGGCAACAAGTGGTATCAGAGCCCGGTGCTCTAGCCCTTCTTTGATCTAACAATCAAAGAGCCAAAGATCTATGGCAACCCACGTCGGCACTTCTCTAGCCGAGGGGCAATCTACCAACCGACCTCCACTTTTCAATGGGTCTAACTACACCTATTGGAAAGCTCGGATGAAGATTTTCATACAAGCACTAGACTATGATATGTGGAGTATCATAGTGAACGGTCCACACACACCCACCAAGATAATAGATGGTGTGGAGTCAACCAAACCCGAAAGAGAATGGGATGAGGTTGATAAGAAATTGGCACAGTTAAATGCTAAAGCTATGAATGTTCTTTATTGTTCACTTGATGCAAATGAATTTAATCGCATTTCTACCTGTGCATCTGCTAAAGAAATATGGGATAGGTTAGAAGTAACCCATGAGGGAACAAATCAAGTAAAGGAGTCCAAAATAAACATGCTTGTACATAAATATGAGTTATTTAAAATGGAGCATGAAGAGTCCATAACTGCTATGTTTACTCGCTTTACTGATATAATTAATGGTTTGAAGAGTCTTGGCAAATCTTATACTAACAGTGAGCTTGTAAGGAAGATTCTCAGGTCATTGCCAAGAACCTGGGAAGCCAAGGTGACTGCTATCCAAGAAGCAAAGGACTTGAACACTCTACCTCTAGAAGAGCTTCTTGGATCCTTGATGACTCACGAGCTTAGCATGAAGCAACATCAAGAGGATGAAGTCAAAAAGAAGAGAACCATTGCCCTCAAATCCACAGCCTCTCCTGATGAAGAAACTGACGACACAGAAGATGAAGAACAGGATGAAGAAATGGCACTCATCACCCGAAGATTCAAGAAGTTCCTAAGAAAGAGGAAACAGGGGATGAGAAAGAGACCTTTCACAAAAGGGGAACAAAGCAAAGAGAAAAAAAAGATCAACCCCTTATATGCTATGAGTGCAAGAAACCGGGGCATTTCAAATCCGAATGTCCACAATTGAAGAAAGGTCCCAAAAAGTTCAAAAAGAAGGCAATGATGGCCACATGGAGTGCGAGCGATGACTCAAGCTCCGATGAGGAGACCTCAACAGAACAAGCCAACCTGTGCCTTATGGCACACGATAATGAGGTAATTTCTGAAACCCCTAGTGAATTTACTTTTGAAGAATTGCATGAAGCCTTCAATGATTTAATTGATGAATTGAAGAAACTAGGAATGAAAAACAAAGAACTAAAACTGAAAAATCAGTCTTTAGTAAAACAGGCAGAAAATCTTTCAATTGAAAAATCTACTTTGCTTCAAGAGAACCAAAGCCTAAAGAATGATATTAATAAGCTGAAACCTATAGTAGATAAATTCACCTTAAGTTCAAACAAACTAAATATGATTCTTGAAAATCAAAAGGCCGTATATGATAAGGCCGGACTTGGCTATAACCCCTTAAAGAAACAAAAATTTCTGAAAAATATTTATGTAAATTATTCAAGTAACAAGCCTACCAATACTACTTGTTTTAAATGTGGTAGAATAGGACATAAATCTTACACTTGTGCAAACATAACTGTAAAGAAAATATGGGTTCCAAAAGGAACCATCTTGACTAACCAAAAAGACCCAAGAAAGCTTGGGTACCTAAAACAAAAACTTGATATTTGTTTGCAGGTGTGTCTAGCATCCCATGGAGAAAACAGGAAATGGTATCTGGACAGTGGATGCTCGAGACACATGACTGGTGATGAATCACAATTCATCACGCTTGATGCTAAGGATGGAGGGATGGTCACCTTTGGAGATAATGGCAAAGGAAAGATCATCGGGATAGGTAACATTAGTATCACTCCCTCCAAATATATTGAAAATATTTTGTTAGTTAAAAGTTTAAAGCATAACTTACTTAGCATTAGTCAATTCTGTGATAAAGGGTATAAAGTAGTTTTTGAATCATCTGTTTGTATTGTGACTAGTCCTATTAATGATGGCATCAAATTTATAGGACATAGACATGGCAATGTTTATATGGTAGATCTAAATGATTTAGCCAAATTAGACATGCAATGCCTAGTATCCTTAAATGCTAAAGTTAATGAGACTAGTTGGCTTTGGCATCGTAGACTTGCTCACATTAGCATGCATTCTCTTTCAAAATTAATTAAGAAAGAATTAGTTCATGGCTTGCCTAAACTGAATTTTGAAAAAGATAGGATTTGTGATGCATGTCAACTAGGTAAGCAAACTAGAGTTTCATTTAAATCCAAAAACATTGTTTCAACTTCTAGACCATTAGAGCTTTTGCATATGGATTTATTTGGACCAACTAGAACCACAAGTCTAGGAGGAAAACGATATGGTTTTGTAATAATAGATGATTATTCACGTTTTACTTGGGTTTTTTTTTTGGCACACAAAGATGAAACTTTTCATATTTTCACTAAATTTCATCGAAAAGTCACTAATGAAAAAGGATTTTCAATTCAAAATATTAGAAGTGACCATGGAACTGAATTTGAAAATCAAGACTTTGAAAAATTTTGTGATAAGAATGGAATCGGCCATAACTTCTCTGCTCCTAGAACACCCCAACAAAATGGGGTAGTTGAAAGGAAAAACAGAACCTTAGAAGAAATGGCCCGTACCATGCTTTGTGAAAGCAACCTTCCAAGATATTTTTGGGCGGAAGCTATTAACACAGCATGTTACATTCTAAATCGTGCTTTAATTAGACAATTTTTAAGAAAACCCCCTATGAACTTTGGAAAGGAAGAAAATCAAATATTGCATATTTTCATGTTTTTGGTTGCCGATATTTTGTATTAAATAATGGCAAGGAAAGACTTGGTAAATTTGATGTAAAATCAGATGAAGCAATCTTTCTGGGTTACTCCTCTACTAGTAAAGCTTTTAGAGTTTTTAATAAAAGAACTTTAGTAGTTGAGGAGTCCATTCATGTTATCTTTGATGAATCTAACGATCTTCCTTCAAGGAAGAATGAGGGTGTTGATGATGCAGATCCATTAATAGAAGGAATGAAGGAGATCACTCTGAAAGATTCAGCAACTCCAGAGGACAAGGAACAAGAAGACAAACAAGATGAGATAGGTGAGGAAATTCAAGAACAACCTCAAGGTACAAATGACCTACCCAAAGAATGGAGGTATGTTCACAACCACCCTAAGGAGTTAATTATTGGTGATCCTATGCATGGTGTAAAAACTCGCTCTTCACTTAGAGATGTGTTTAATCATTGTGCTTTTGTATCTCATTTTGAACCTAAAACTATTGAAGAAGCTGAAAAAGATCATAATTGGATTAATGCAATGCAAGAGGAACTTAATCAATTTGAAAGAAATAATGTTTGGACTTTGGTTTCAAGACCTAAAAACTGTTCAATAATTGGCACAAAATGGGTCTTTAGAAACAAATTAGATGAGCATGGTAATGTAATTAGAAATAAAGCAAGATTGGTTGCTAAAGGATATAATCAAGAAGAAGGAATTGATTTTGATGAAACCTTTGCACCAGTAGCTAGATTAGAAGCCATTAGACTTCTACTTGCATATGCTTGCTTTATGAAATTCAAATTGTTTCAAATGGATGTTAAAAGTGCTTTTTAAATGGATTTATTGCTGAAGAAGTTTATGTAGAACAACCCCCTGGATTTGAAAATCATGCCTTTCCTAATCATATTTTTAAATTGAAATAAGGCATTATATGGATTAAAACAAGCACCTAGAGCATGGTATGAAAGGCTAAGCAAATTTCTACTAAATAATGGTTTTCTCAAGAGGCAATGTGGATACAACCTCTTTATAAAAGAAACTAAAATGATATGCTAATTATACAAATTTATGTTGATGACATAATTTTTGGGTCTACTAATGAATCCCTTTGTCAAGACTTTGCTAAGCTTATGCAGGGAGAGTTCGAGATGAGCATGATGGGAGAACTCACCTTCTTCTCGGACTCCAATCAAACAATCAAAAGAGGAATCTCCATCACCCAAAGCAAGTACACCAAGGAACTACTCAAAAGATTTGGAATGGAGAACTCCAAACCCATTGGCACACCAATGAGTCCCTCATGTAAGCTTGACAAGGACGATGAAGGTAAATGTGTAGACTTAAAATACTATAGAGGTATGATTGGATCATTATTATATTTAACTGCAAGTAGGCCTGATATCATGTTTAGTGTTTGTTTATGTGCTAGATATCAATCTAATCCTAAAGAATCTCATTTGAATGCTGTTAAAAGAATCCTTAGATACTTAAATGGTACTCAAACTTTAGGGTTATGGTACTCTAAGGACTCACAAATAGATTTATTAGGATATTCTGATGCTGACTTTGCTGGATGTAAACTAGATAGAAAAAGCACAAGTGGAACTTGTCAATTTCTTGGAGTTAACCTAATCTCATGGTTTAGCAAGAAACAAAATTCGGTAGCACTGTCTACGGCTGAGGCCGAATACATTGCAACCGGAAGTTGTTGTGCTCAAATCTTGTGGATTAAGCAACAACTCGAAGACTTTGGAATTAAACTTAATGAAACACCAATAAGATGTGACAACACAAGTGCCATAAATCTATCTAAAAATCCTATTCAACACTCAAGATCCAAACATATTGAAATAAGACATCACTTCATAAGAGAACATGTTCAAAACAAAAATATAATTCTTGAATATGTTTGCACCGAAAATCAATTAGCTGATATCTTTACAAAGGCCCTTAGTGAGGATAGATTCTATAAATTAGGAGAAATCTAGGAATTCTTGATCCATTTGCCTGAATTAATTTTCAAATTCCAATGATTTATGGTCAAAATTTCCTAAGAGCTCAATTTCCAACACCTTTTTGGTCCCAAAAGCTCAAGTTTTTCATTCTAAAAACTCATCTTAGAGCTAAACTCCTTCTCCCTAAATTTCAAATTTTTCTGGAATTTATTCACATTTTTCCTGATTTTCTGAACTTCATGAGTCGACCCCTCATGAGTCGACTCAATGGCAAACTTGTAATTCCCAGCAACTTCCAATGGGCTGAAGGGTTTATATTTGAGTTGCTGTTCGTGAGCCGACCCTCACGTCGTCTTCCTCCTTCCGAAATCCATTCTCCCTTCTCCCATTTACTCCATTTCCAAGGCTTAAGCTAGTGGAACTCCTCCCGCCTCCTCTCCACCGCAAATGCCACTCGGGAAAGGTTCTTTTGTGACCTCTTCCCTTGTTCTTCACGGTTGGAGCGTGCCCTAGCACTCCACCGTCCCTCTCAAATCCACTCATTCTCTCCTCCAAAACCTCAAATCACTCTCTTGTGATCCTTCCTCCACTCTCTCACTTGCTCCTCAAGTCTCCTCGCCTGCTATTGAAGAGGGTATGGCACCAAAAATGAAACTTCCCCAAAGGAGAAAGTCTGTCCGGGAACTTGAAGAAAGTGTCAGAAGGAAAAGGCAAGCGGCACAGTCCTCCTCTGCTCCCGTTCCAGCTTCAGTTCAAGGTCCTTCACAGTCTTCTCAAACCCCCAGTAAGAACCCTCTCTCAGATAGAAAAGTAGAAACCGGGAAAAACATTGACTTCCGGTTCTTTGAAAGTGAGGGATTTTCTTTAGCAAGTAAGATCAAAAATCAGGGATGGAGCTTTTACTGTTCACTCAAAGAAGTCACCTTTGTTGACCTTGTTAGGGAGTTTTATCAGAATCTTATTTATGGAAATGGGTCAGTAACTTCAACTGTGAAAGGGATTGATATCTGTCTGGATCCTGTCATTTTAGGGGAGATTTTACACTTACCTAGTGAAGGTTATGCATACATGGAACTCCCCGTGAAAGAAGAAGGTATAAGTGTTATACTTGGAGGAACCTACCAAGGGAATTTGAATAAACTAGAGGCCAAGATTTTACCTATAGAAATGAGAATCTTACATCAAATGGTCACAAAACTTTTCTTCCCTAGGAGTGGTAGGCACGATCTTCTGTCAGGCAGGGACATATGCATTATGTTTCACATTATCACAGAAACCCCCCTAAACCTCCCAGCACTTATGATAGAGGCCATGAGAGAGACTCTGAACAGATCTAAGGCACATTTGCCTTATGGTATGGCCCTGACTAGAGTTTTCAGGAGGTTTGGAGTTAGTTGTGAGGGGGAGGCTCCCACCAAACTGTCTCATGTTGATACCTTCAACCTACACACCTTGCATCGAATGGGGTTCACAAAAAGTGGTGGTGGTTGGATCAGGGGAGCTGAGGAAAGAACAGAAGAAAGAGCAGAAGAGAGAGCAGAAGAAAGAGCTGAGGATACAGCAGGAGTCAGAGCTGAAGAAGAAGAAGGTCCATCATCTCCTGTTCATGACTTCAGGGCAGCTTCACCAGATATACAGTTCTTTCCGGATCCAGAGGCTGGCCCTTCTGAGTTTACCAGGATACCCACACCTGTGCATCAGCCAGAGAGCAGAGCACCTCCGCCAGAGTTCACACTGTCCGATTATCAGATTGAGCGGATTGCACAGCGTATGGTCTCTTTGATGTCGAGTCAGATGAGCAGTACTTCATTTGTACCAGGGGCTACTTCTACTGATCAGACTTTGACTCCCCACATCTCCACAGTATATCAGATGATGGCAGATCAGTCCATGAGGATTCAGCAGCTTGAGGACACTGTACTGAGATGACTGGCAGAGTTCTCGAGTTACAGGGGCAGGTCTTCGATTTGGCACACCCTCAGCCTCAGGAGTCTACGATTGAGGTCACTGATCTCACTGCAGAGGCCGGCAGACTCAGAGGAGCTCTTGAGGGCGGTTATGAGTTACTGAGGAAGGAGATCAGAGGATCAAGTGAGCAAGCTACTACTCAGTTCACTGCACTTCTCCAGGCTGTCTCCAGGGCACTGACTGTACTTGACTCCATCAGACTTACCCTTTCAGTTCAGTCCCTAGCTTCTCAGCGTTCTCAGCCACCCAGTTCCTCCCGTTCGCCTGCTCGTGCCAGTTCTTCCTCTCGTGCCAGAGGCAGACGGGGTCGAGGATGCATCTCAGATCCAGATCCATCTGCTCCTTATCACATTTCTGATGATTCTGATCATTGATCATTTCTAGATCCTAGGTCTTAGTGTTTAGTCCTCTCTAGGATCTGTATTTTTGGGGCCATGTATTGACATGAGCTAGTTGACTTTGTATGTTACTTTTTATGTTACAATCTATGTACTGAAACAATTATGGCTTTACCTTTGGAATGATGATTATCTTACTTTGGTTATATATTCTCTTTTGTGAAATATTGTCTTCTCTTTATGGTATTATCATTTTATGATTGCTGTTAATAGTTGCTTCATTAAGGGGGAGCAAACCCTACAAGAGGAGAAATTAAAGAATGCTTCAGAAAAAGGACTTAACCTTGTTTGATGATGTCAAAAAGGGGAGAAATTAAACACAAAGAAATCCATCAAAAGCAAACACTACAAATTATGAGAAATTAATACATTGACAATTTTAAGTACAAATGCTAAATATACTGCAAATAAGTACCTTTTAAAATTACTCATACTCTGATTTGCTGTAAACCATTGAATATGCTTTGATAGGCTTTCAAATTCAAACCCACTCTGATATATTGAATACATTGCTCTAATACTTTGACAATTTTTTTTACTACTCCGATACATTACTCAATTTTACTCTGATACATTGAAAAACTGTTTTTATTACTCTGATACTTTGCAAAATTTTTCTCTGATACTTTGTAAAATTGTTTTCCCTACACTGATACATTGCAGGATTTTCATTTCTCTTGCTCTGATACATCTTAAACTTAAATGATCTAATACTCTTTCCAAATCAACTATTAATATGCTTTGGCACACATGACTAGTTTTGAGAATTGAGAAATTTTTTTTTCTTGCTCTGATAATAAAATCAAATTTTCTGCTCTAACACCAAAACAATAATCCAATGAGCATATCTTCCAATCTTTAAGCAAATGGACAAACCATTTATGCATAAACCATTTGTATCACATGCCAAAAGAATCATACTCTTTTCAAGCATATGCACCTAAAATACAATCTTTGAAATTCATGATTCAGAAAAATGCTTTTGTTCAAATGTTTTGTCATCATCAAAAAGGGGAGATTGTTGCTCCTAGATTGATTTTGATGACTACAAAACAGTTTGAAGGGATACAAATATTTTTTATTTGAAAAAGACCTTATGCTCTACAGGGGCAAAATCATAATTTCATCAAAACTCTGATTTGATAGCATCATCGTGTAGAACAAATGATATGTAATCTATTGGTGAAAGTTTCATGGTTTTTGGACTTATATTTTTGGAGTTATGAAGGTTTGAAGTTCATGAGTCGACTCATGAGTCAACTCATGAAACTATGAGCTGATTGGCACGCAAAGATTAGCCATGGCACGCTGGTTTTCTGGCTTGGCACGACTGTGAGTCGACTCATGAGTCGACCCACAAGGCATGAGTCGACTCTGATGCTCTGTTTTGGGCCAAAAAATCCAGAAACCAAATCTCTGGACTTTGCAACAGAGGTCGACTCATGATCGACCCTGAGGCATGAGTCGACTCATGAGTCGACTCATATGACGGGATTTGCCTGTAACGGCTAGTTTTTGGCCAGATTTGGTTGCTTTTTAATGCTGCTTTTTGTGCTCTAACGGCTCTTTTTCTGCCTAGTTT
This sequence comes from Elaeis guineensis, assembly GCF_000442705.2. NCBI lineage: Eukaryota > Viridiplantae > Streptophyta > Magnoliopsida > Arecales > Arecaceae > Elaeis > Elaeis guineensis. The sequence goes on from NC_025999.2 coordinate 63,628,992, forward strand.
GTTTTCCTTGTCTCTTAAGGCTATAAAAGGTTTCAAAAGGTGGAAAACAAAATAGAGAGAAATCCAAATATCAAGAGGCATTCAAGTGATTTGAAAAGAGAAAATCAAGAGCATTCAAGAGGGCATTCAAGTGCATTCAAGAGAAGGTTTTTCAAGCCAACTACTCAACATCATACAAGAGCTCATTTAAAAGCCTTCAAGAAGCCATCAATCAAGCTCACCAACTCCTCAAGCATTTACTTCATCTCTCATCCACTTTGAGGAAATCCAAGAGGGGCTTCTTCATTTGAGTAAAGCGTATTTATTGTTATATTCGCTCACTTAAGGAGCTATTCTTGTACTTATTTGTGCTCTAAACTGATTTTATCTTGTGAGTAATTATTTTTGTTTTGGAGGGTTTCTAAAACAAGGAAAGGTTGATCCGAACCTGAAATCGGAGTGTATTGGGTCGGCTTGTACCCGAAAAATAAGTGGACTAGCTTGGGATAGCTAGTGTCGGAGTTTCCGACGGTTGTATTCGGGTTGAATACAAAGTATAGTGGATTGGAATTCTCAAGTAGGAGCTTGGGGAGTGGATGTAGGTGCAAGATTGGCACCGAACCACTATAAATCATTGTGTTTGTGGCATGCTTTATTGTTTCTCTTTAATTCTCCATTATATCCTTGCATTCTTGTTTTAAGTAATTAATCTCAAACTAAAGTCTCTCTCCTCATTCATCAAGCTTTTGATATATAATTTTTACAAGTAATTAGTTAAGCCTAAAATTTTTAAAACCCAATTCACCTCTCCTCTTGGATTGCATAGCTGGGCAACACCTTAGCCGGCCGCCCGCCCCTCCCCTTCCCTTGGTCGGCCTGTTGGGAATAGTGTCCCAAAGCCAATCGTCAGCCTGTTGACGGTTGTGCTCTTTCTTGTATTAGTATATGAATTATAAATTAATAAAAATTATTTTAATATTTTTTATCACAAATTATTTCATCTTCTAATGAACTCTTGTGTTGTGGTGAAGTCCTTAGGACTATTTAGACTCGACAAAAGAGGATTTGTCGTTTAGTCCTTAAACCTGTTCGCAACCAAATGATACGTTGTTACCAAGGACAACAATGTTTATCAAGCATAGGTCGTTGTGTGCCATATGGGTTGGTTGTCCTCTTAACCAAGGAGTGTGGAGACACTGGTATGGCATACAGGTGAGATGTAAGGGTACATCTGCACTGATGTTGCCCAGCTATGCAACCCAAGAGGGAGGGTGAATTGGGTTTTAAAGAATTTAGGCTTAACTAATTACTTATGAAAAATATATATCAAAAGCTTGATGAATGAGGAGAGAGACTTTAGTTTGAGATTAATTGCTTCAAGCAAGAATGCAAGGATATAATGGAGAATTAAAGAGAAACAATAAAGCATGCCACAAACACAAGGATTTATAGTGGTTCGGTGCCAACCTTGCACCTACATCCACTCCCCAAGCTTCTACTTGGGAATTCCAATCCACTATACTTTGTATTCAACCCGAATACAAACGTCGGAACCTCCGACACTAGCTATCCCAAGCTAGTCCACTTGTTTCCCAGGTACAAGCCGACCCAATACACTCGGATTTCAGGTTCGGATCAACCTTCCCTTGTTTTGGAAACCCTCCAAAACAAAACAATTACTCACAAGATAAAATTAGTTTAGAGCACAAATAAGTACAAGAATAGCTCCTTAAATGAGCGAGTATAACAATAAATACGCTTTACTCAAAAGAAGAAGCCCTTCATTGATTTCCTCAAAATGGATGAGAAAAGGAATAAATGCTTGAGGAGTTGGTGAGCTTTGATTGAAGGCTTCTTGAAGGCTTTAAATGAGCTCTTGAATGAGGTTGAGAAGTTGGCTTGAGAAACCCTCTCTTGAATGCACTTGAATGCCCTCTTGAATGCTCTTTCTTTTCTCTTTTCAAATCTCTTGAATGCCTCTTGGATATTTGGATGTCTCTTCTTTTGTTTTCCACCTTTTGAAACCTTTTATAGCCTTAAGAAACAAAGGAAAACAAACTAGCCAGAAAAAGAGCCGTTAGAGCACAAAAGGTGAGCATTAAAAGCAGCTAAATCTGGCCAAAAACTAGCCGTTACAGGCAAATCCTGTCGCAGGGGTCGACTCATGAGTCGACTCATGCTTCAGGGGTCGACTCATGAGTCGACCTTTGATGCAACATCCAGAAAATCAAGTTTCTGGAAATTTTGGCCCACACTAACAGAGATCGACTCATGAGTCGACTCATGCCTTGTGGGTCGACTCATGAGTCGACTCACAAGCCGTGCCAAGCCAAAAAAGGTCGCGTGCCAACAGGATTTTAGCGTGCCAATCAGCTCATTGTGCCATGAGTTGACTCATGAGTCGACTCATGCACTTCAAACCTTCATAACTCAAAAATATAAGTCCAAAAATAATGAAATATTCACCAATAGATTACAAATCATTTGTTCTACAAGATGATACTATCAAATCAGAGTTTTGATGAAATTATGATTTTGCCCCTGTAGAGCATAAGGACTTTTTCAAAATAAAAAATATTTGTATCCCTTCAAACTGTTTTGTAATCATCAAAATCAATCTAGGAGCAACAATCTCCCCCTTTTTGATGATGGCAAAATATTTGAACAAAAGCATTTATATGAATCATGAATTTCAAAAGATTGCATTTTAGGTGCATATGCTTGAAAAGAGTATGATTCTTTTGGCATGTGATACAAATGGTTATATGCATAAATAGTTTTCCATTTGCTTAAAGATTGGAAGATATGCTCATTGGATAATTGTTTTGGTGTTAGAGCAGAAAATTTGATTTTATTATCAGAGCAAACTAATTTTGAAAAATTTTCTCAATTCTCAAAACTAGTCATGTGTGCCAAAGCATATTGAATAGTTGATTTGGAAAGAGTATTAGAGCATTTAAGTTTAAGATGTATCAGAGCAAGAGAAATGAAAATCTTGCAATGTATCAGTGTAGGGAAGACAATTTTACAATATATCAGAGAAAAATTTAGCAATGTATCAGAGTAGTAAAAACAGTTTTTCAATGTATCAGAGCAATGTATTCAATATATCAGAGTAGGTTGGAGCCTATCAGAGCATATCCAAATGTTTACAGCAAATCAGAGTATAAGTAATTTTAAAAGGTACTTATTTGCAGTATATTTGGGATTTGTACTTAAAATTTTCAATTTATTAATTTCTCATAATCATAATTTGTAGTTTTTGCTTTTGATGGATTTCTTTTTGTTTAATTTCTCCCCCTTTTTGACATCATCATACAAGGTTAACTCCTCCTTTTTCTGAAGCATTCTTTAATTTCTTCTTCTGTAGAGTTTACTCCCCCTTAATGTAGCAACTATTAACAGCAATCATAAGATGATAATACCACAAAGAGAAGACAATATTCCACAAAGGAGAAATATATCACCAAAGTATGATAAACATCATTACAAAAGAAAAAAAGATGATATCATAAAACCATAATTGTTTCAGTACATAGATCATAACATACAAAGCCAACTAGCACATGTCAATACATGGCCCCAAAATACAGATCCTAGAAAGGACAAAACACTAACACCTAGGATCTAGAAATGATCAAGATAAGTCAATGATCGGAATCATCAGAAATGTGATAAGGAGCAGATGGATCTGAATCAGAAGTGCGTCCTCTACCCCGTCTGCCTCTGGCACGAGTGGAAGTACTGGTACGAGCAGGCGAGTGGGAGGAACTGGGTGGCTGAGAACGCTGAGAAGCTAGGGACTGAACAGAAAGGGTAAGTCTGATGGAATCAAGTACAGTCAGTGCCCTGGAAACAGCCTGAAGAAGAGCAGTGAACTGGGTAGTCGCATAGTCACTCGATCCTCTGATCTCCTTCCTTAGTAACTCATAACCGCCCTCAAGAGCTCCTCTAAGTCTGCCAGCCTCTGCAGTGAGATCAGTGACCTCAATCGAAGACTCCTGTGGCTGAGGATGGGCCAAGTCAAAGACTTGCCCCTGCAAGTCAAGGACTCTGCCAGTCAATCTCAAATAGAGTCCTCAAGCTGCTGAATCCGGATGGACTGATCTGTCATCATCTGATACACTGTGGAGATGTGGGGAGTCAAAGTCTGATCAGAAGAAGTAACCCCTGGTGCAAATGTAGTACTGCTCCACTGACTAGACAATAATGAAGCCACACGCTGTGAAATCCGCTCAATCTGATCATCAGACAGTGTGAACTCTGACGGAGGTGCTATGCTCTCTGGCTGATGCACTGGTGTGGGCATCCTGGTAAACTCCGAAGGGCCAGCCTCTGGATCCGGAAAGAACTGTATATCTGGTGAAGCTGCCCTGAAGTCATGAATAGGAGATGATGGACCTTCTTCTTCTTCAGCTCTGACTTCAGTTCTGTCTCCAGCTGTCTCCTCAGCTCTCTCCTCTGCTCTCTCCTCAGCTCCCCTGATCCAACCACCACCAGTCTTTGTGAAACCCATTCGGTGCAAGGTGTGTAGGTTGAAAGTGTCAACATGAGATAGCTTGGTAGGAGCCTCCCCCTCACAGCTAACACCAAACCTCCTAAATACTCTAGTCAGGGCCATACCAAAGGCAAATGTGCCTTAGATCTGTTCAGAGTTTCTCTCATGGCCTCAATCATAAGTGCCGGGAGGTTTAGGGGGGTCTGTGTGATAATGTGAAACATAATACATATATCCCTGCCAGACAGTAGATCGTGCCTACCACTCCTAGGGAAGAAGAGTTTGGTGACCATTTGATGTAAAATTCTCATCTCTATAGGTAAAATCTTTGCTTCAGTTTATTCAGATTCCCTTGGTAGGCACCCCAAGAATAACACTAACACCTTCTTCTTTCACAGGGAGTTCCATATATGCATAACCTTCACTAGGCAAATGTAAAATCTCCCCAAGATAACAGGATTCAGATAAATATCAATCCCTTTTACAGTTGAAGTTACTGACCCATTTCCATAAATTAGATTCTGATAAAACTCCCTAACTAGGTCAACATAGGTGACTTCTTTAAGGGTACAGTAAAAACTCCATCCTTGATTTTTGATCTTGGTTGTAAAAGAAAATCCCTCATTTTCAAAGAACCGGAAGTCTATGTTTTTCCCGGTTTCTACTTTTCTATCTGAAAGAGGGTTCTTACTGGGGCTTTGAGAGGAATGTGAAGGACCTTGAACTGAAGTTGGAGTGGGAGCAGTGGAGGACTGTGCGCTTGCCTTTTCTTTCTGACATTTTCTTCAAGTTCTCGGACAGACTTTCTCCTTTGGGGAAGCTTCATCTTTGGAGCCATAATCTCTTCAATAGCAGGCGAGGAGACTTGAGGAGCAAGTGAAAGAGTGGAGGAAGGATCACAAGAGAGTGAAATGAATTATGGTGGAGAAAATGGGTGGATTTGAGAGGGACGGTGGAGTGCTAGGGCACGCTCCAACCGTGATGAACAAGGGAAGAAGTCACAAAAAGACCTTTCCCCAAGAGGCGATTTGCAGTGGAGAGAAGGCGGGAGAAGTTCCACAAGCTTGAGTCTTGGAATGGGAGCTAATGGAAGTGGGGAGGATGGGTTTTGGAAGGAAGAAGACGACCGTGTGGGTCGGCTCACGAACAGCAATCCTTATAAAAAACCTTAAGCCCGTTTGGAAGTTGGTGGGATTTACAAGTTTGCCATTGAGTCGACTCATGGGGGTCGACTCATGAAGTTCAGAAAATCAGAAAAATATGGATAAATTCCAGAAAAATTTGAAATTTGGGGAGAAGGAGTTTAGCTCTAAGATAAGTTTTTAGAATGAAAAACTTAAGCTTTTGGGACCAAGAAAGGTGTTGGAAATTAAGCTCTAAGAAATTTTGACAATAAATCATTGGAAATTGAAAAATTAATTCAGGCAAATGGATCAAGAATTCCTAGATTTCTCCTAATTTCACAGAATCTATCCTCACTAAGGGCCTTTGTAAAGATATCAGCTAATTGATTTTTGGTGCAAACATATTCAAGAATTATATTTTTGTTTTGAACATGTTCTCTTATGAAGTGATGTCTTATTTCAATATGTTTGGATCTTGAGTGTTGAATAGGATTTTTAGATAGATTTATGGCACTTGTGTTGTCACATCTTATTGGTGTTTATTAAGTTTAATTCCAAAGTCTTCGAGTTGTTGCTTAATCCACAAGATTTGAGCACAACAACTTCGGCTGCAATGTATTCGGCCTCAGCCGTAGACAGTGCTACCGAATTTTGTTTCTTGCTAAACCATGAGATTAGGTTAACTCCAAGAAATTGACAAGTTCCACTTGTGCTTTTTCTATCTAATTTACATCCAGCAAAGTCAGCATCAGAATATCCTAATAGATCAATTTGTGAGTCCTTAGAGTACCATAACCTAAAGTTTGAGTACCATTTAAGTATCTAAGGATTCTTTTAACAGCATTCAAATGAGATTCTTTAGGATTAGATTGATATCTAGCACATAAACAAACACTAAACATGATATCAGGCCTACTTGCAGTTAGATACAATAATGATCCAATCATGCCTCTATAGTATTTTAAGTCTACACATTTACCTTCATCATCCTTGTCAAGCTTACATGAGGGACTCATTGGTGTGCCAATGGGTTTGGAGTTCTCCATTCCAAATCTTTTGAGTAGTTCCTTGGTGTACTTGCTTTGGTGATGGAGATTCCCTCTTTTGATTGTTTGATTTGGAGTCCGAGGAAGAAGGTGAGTTCTCCCATCATGCTCATCTCGAACTCCCCCTGCATAAGCTTAGCAAAGTCTTGACAAAGAGATTCATTAGTAGACCCAAAAATTATGTCATCAACATAAATTTGTATAACTAACATATCATTTTGATTTCTTTTGATAAAGAGGGTTGTATCTACATTACCTCTTGAAAAACCATTATTTAGTAAAAATTTGCTTAGTCTATCATACCATGCTCTAGGTGCTTGTTTTAATCCATAAAGCTTTATTTAATTTAAAAACATGATTAGGAAAAGCATGATTTTCAAATCCAGGGGGTTGTTCTACATAAACTTCTTCAGCAATAAATCCATTTAAAAATGCACTTTTAACATCCATTTGAAATAATTTGAATTTCATAAAGCAAGCATATGCAAGTAGAAGTCTAATAGCTTCTAATCTAGCAACAGGTGCAAAGGTTTCATCAAAATCAATTCCTTCTTCTTGATTATATCCTTTAGCAACCAATCTTGCTTTATTTCTAATTACATTACCATGCTCATCTAATTTGTTTCTAAAGACCCATTTTGTGCCAATTATTGAACAGTTTTTAGGTCTTGAAACCAAAGTCCAAACATTATTTCTTTCAAATTGATTAAGTTCCTCTTGCATTGCATTAATCCAATTATGATCTTTTTCAGCTTCTTCAATGGTTTTTGGTTCAAGATGAGATACAAAAGCACAATGATTAAACACTTCTCTTAGTGAAGAGCGAGTTTTTACCCCATGCATAGGATCACCAATAATTAACTCCTTAGGGTGGTTGTGAACATACCTCCATTCCTTGGGTAGGTCATCTGTACCTTGAGGTTGTTCTTGAATTTCTTCACCTCTCTCATCTTGTTTGTCTTCTTGTCCCTTGTCCTCTGGAGTAGCTGAATCTTTCAGAGTGATCTCCTTCATACCTTCTATTAATGGATCTGCATCATCAACACCCTCATTCTTCCTTGAAGGAAGATCGTTAGATTCATCAAAGACAACATGAATGGACTCCTCAACTATTAGGGTTCTTTTATTAAAAACTCTAAAAGCTTTACTAGTGGAGGAGTAACCCAGAAAGATTGCTTCATCTGATTTTGCATCAAATTTACCAAGTCTTTCCTTACCATTATTTAATACAAAACATCGGCAACCAAAAACATGAAAATATGCAATATTTGGTTTTCTTCCTTTCCAAAGTTCATAGGGGGTTTTCTTAAAAAATTGTCTAATCAAAGCACGATTTAGAGTGTAACATGCTGTGTTAATAGCTTCCGCCCAAAAATATCTTGGAAGGTTGCTTTCACAAAGCATGGTACGGGCCATTTCTTCTAAGGTTCTGTTTTTCCTTTCAACTACCCCATTTTGTTGGGGTGTTCTAGGAGCAGAGAAGTTATGGCCAATTCCATTTTCATCACAAAATTTTTCAAAGTCTTGATTTTCAAATTCAGTTCCATGATCACTTCTAATATTTTGAATTGAAAATCCTTTTTCATTAGTGACTTTTCGATGAAATTTAGTGAAAATATGAAAAGTTTCATCTTTGTGTGCCAAAAAGAAAACCCAAGTAAAACGAGAGTAATCATCTATAATTACAAAACCATATCATTTTCCTCCTAGACTAGTGGTTCTAGTTGGTCCAAATAAGTCCATATGCAAAAGCTCTAAAGGTCTAGAAGTTGAAACAATATTTTTGGATTTAAATGAAACTCTAGTTTGCTTACCTAGTTGACATGCATCACAAATTCTATCTTTTTCAAAATTCAGTTTAGGCAAGCCATGAACTAATTCTTTCTTAATTAATTTTGAAAGAGAATGCATGCTAATGTGAGCAAGTCTACGATGCCAAAGCCAACTAGTCTCATTAATTTTAGCATTTAAGGATACTAGGCATTGCATGTCTAATTTGGCTAAATCATTTAGATCTACCATATAAACATTGCCATGTCTATGACCTATAAATTTGATGCCATCATTAATAGGACTAGTCACAATACAAACAGATGATTCAAAAACAACTTTATACCCTTTATCACAAAATTGACTAATGCTAAGTAAGTTATGCTTTAAACCTTTAACTAACAAAATATTTTCAATATATTTGGAGGGAGTGATACCAATGTTACCTATCCGATGATCTTTCCTTTGCCATTATCTCCAAAGGTGACCATCCCTCCATCCTTAGCATCAAGCGTGATGAATTGTGATTCATCACCAGTCATGTGTCTCGAGCATCCACTGTCCAGATACCATTTCCTGTTTTCTCCATGGGATGCTAGACACACCTGCAAACAAATGTCAAGTTTTTGTTTTAGGTACCCAAGCTTTCTTGGGTCCTTTTTGGTTAGTCAAAATGGTTCCTTTTGGAACCCATATTTTCTTTATAGTTGTGTTTGCACAAGTGTAAGATTTATGTCCTATTCTACCACATTTAAAACAAGTAATATTGGTAGACTTGTTACTTGAATAGTTTACATAAATATTTTTCAGAAATTTTTGTTTCTTTAAGGGGTTATAACCAAGTCCAGCCTTATCATATACGGCCTTTTGATTTTCAAGAATCATATTTAGTTTGTTTGAACTTAAGGTGAACTTATCTACTATAGGTTTCAGCTTGTTAATATCATTCTTTAGGCTTTGGTTCTCTTGAAGCAAAGTGGATTTTTCAATTGAAAGGTTTTCAGCTTGTTTTACTAAGGATGATTTTTCAATTTCAGTTCTTTGTTTTTCATTCCTAGTTTCTTCAATTCATCAATTAAATCATTGAAGGCTTCATGCAATTCTTCAAAAGTGAATTCACTAGGGATTTCAGAAATTACCTCATTTTCATGTGCCATAAGGCACAGGTTGGCTTGTTCTGTTGAAGTCTCCTCATCGGAGCTTGAGTCATCGCTCGCACTCCATGTGGCCATCATTGCCTTCTTCTTAAACTTTTTGGGACCTTTCTTCAGTTGTGGACATTCGGATTTGAAATGCCCGGCTTTTTGCACTCATAGCATATAAGGGGTTGATCTTTCTCTTTCTCTTTGCTTTGTTCCCCTTTTGTGAAAGGTCTCTTTCTCATCCCCTGTTTCCTTTTTCTTAGGAACTTCTTGAATCTCCTGGTGATGAGTGCCATCTCTTCATCCTGTTCTTCATCTTCTGTGTCGTCAGTTTCTTCATCAGGAGAAGCTGTGGATTTGAGGGCAATGGTTCTTTTCTTTTTGACTTCATCCTCTTGATGTTGCTTCATGCTAAGCTCATGAGTCATCAAGGATCCAAGAAGCTCTTCTAGAGGTAGAGTGTTCAAGTCCTTTGCTTCTTGGATGGCAGTCACCTTGGCTTCCCAAGTTCTTGGCAATGACCTGAGAATCTTTCTTACAAGCTCACTGTTAGTATAAGATTTGCCAAGACTCTTCAAACCATTAATTATATCAGTAAAATGAGTAAACATAGCAGTTATGGACTCATCATGCTCCATTTTAAATAACTCATATTTATGTACAAGCATGTTTATTTTAGACTCTTTTACTTGATTTGTTCCCTCATGGGTTACTTCTAACCTATCCCATATTTCTTTAGCAGATGCACAGGTAGAAATGCGATTAAATTCATTTGCATCAAGTGCACAATAGAGAACATTCATAGCTTTAGCATTTAATTGTGCCAATTTCTTATCAACCTCATCCATTCTCTTTCGGGTTTGGTTGACTCCTCACCATCTATAATCTTGGTGGGTGTGTGAGGACCGTTCACTATGATACTCCACATATCATAGTCTAGTGCTTGTATGAATATCTTCATCCGAGCTTTCCAATAGGTGTAATTAGACCCATTGAAAAGTGGAGGTCGGTTGGTGGATTGCCCCTCGGCTAGAAAAGTGCCGACGTGGGTTGCCATAGATCTTTGGCTCTTTGATTGTTAGATCAAAGAAGGGCTAGAGCACCGGGCTCTGATACCACTTGTTGCCCAGCTATGCAACCCAAGAGGGGGGGTGAATTGGGTTTTAAAGAATTTAGGCTTAACTAATTACTTATGAAAAATATATATCAAAAGCTTGATGAATGAGGAGAGAGACTTTAGTTTGAGATTAATTGCTTAAAGCAAGAATGCAAGGATATAATGGAGAATTAAAGAGAAACAATAAAGCATGCCACAAACACAAGGATTTATAGTGGTTCGGTGCCAACCTTGCACCTACATCCACTCCCCAAGCTTCTACTTGGGAATTCCAATCCACTATACTTTGTATTCAACCCGAATACAAACGTGGAACCTCCGACACTAGCTATCCCAAGCTAGTCCACTTGTTTCCCGGGTACAAGCCGACCCAATACACTCCGATTTCAGGTTCGGATCAACCTTCCCTTGTTTTGGAAACCCTCCAAAAAAAATAATTACTCACAAGATAAAATCAGTTTAGAGCAAAATAAGTACAAGAATAGCTCCTTAAATGAGCGAGTATAACAATAAATACGCTTTACTCAAAAGAAGAAGCCCTTCATTGATTTCCTCAAAATGGATGAGAAAAGGAATAAATGCTTGAGGAGTTGGTGAGCTTTGATTGAAGGCTTCTTGAAGGCTTTAAATGAGCTCTTGAATGAGGTTGAGAAGTTGGCTTGAGAAACCCTCTCTTGAATGCACTTGAATGCCCTCTTGAATGCTCTTTCTTTTCTCTTTTCAAATCTCTTGAATGCCTCTTGGATATTTGGATGTCTCTTCTACTTGTTTTTCACCTTTTGAAACCTTTTATAGCCTTAAGAAACAAAGGAAAACAAACTAGCCAGAAAAAGAGCCGTTAGAGCACAAAAGGTGAGCATTAAAAGCAGCTAAATCTGGCCAAAAACTAGCCATTACAGGCAAATCCTGTCGTAGGGGTCGACTCATGAGTCGACTCATGCTTTAGGGGTCGACTCATGAGTCGACCTCTGATGCAACATCCAGAAAATCAAGTTTCTGGAAATTTTGGCCCACACTAACAGAGGTCGACTCATGAGTCGACTCATGCCTTGTGGGTCGACTCATGAGTCGACTCACAAGCCGTGCCAAGCCAAAAAAGGTCGCATGCCAATCAGCTCATTGTGCCATGAGTTGACTCATGAGTCGACTCATGCACTTCAAACCTTCATAACATCAAAAATATAAGTCCAAAAATAATGAAATCTTCACCAATAGATTACAAATCATTTGTTCTACAAGATGATACTATCAAATCAGAGTTTTGATGAAATTACGATTTTGCCCCTGTAGAGCATAAGGACTTTTTCAAAAATAAAAAATATTTGTATCCCTTCAAACTGTTTTGTAATCATCAAAATCAATCTAGGAGCAACAGTATACATGGAGTCTATTTCAGATTTTATGGCATTAAGCCATTTGTCAGAGTCACTACTCATGACAGCTTCCGAATAGTTTGTGGGATCATCATTCCCAATGATGTGGGATGTATTATCATTCTCAATGACAAACCCATACCTGAATGGTACATTACGCACTCTACTTAACCTTCAGAGAGGAGGTGTGTGTAGTGGTTATGCCTCAACTATGGGCATATCTGGTTGAGAAACAGTTTGTGAATCCTGGATGAATTGTAGGTTTTGAACTTTCTCATGTTCAACAGATCTCCCACTACCACCTTCTTGGATAAATTTTTTTTTCAAAAAAATGGCATGCCTATCAACAAACACCTTTTGTTGAGTAGGGTTACAAAAGTAGTATCCTATACTCTCTTTGAGATAACCTACAAACCTGTATTTTTCTAATCTAGCATCCACCTTATGTCCATCAATATTTTTCACATAAGCTGGACAACCCCAAATCTTAAGATGCTTAAGATTGAATTTTTTTTTCTTTCCATATGTCATATGAAGTGCTAGAAATAAATTTAGAAGGTACTTTATTTAAGATATATGCTGCGGCCTCGAGAGCATATTCCCAGAAGGATAGCAGAAGATCTGTGAAACATACCATGGACCGTACCATATCTAATAAGGTATAATTTTTTTTTTCATAATTATATTTAATTATGGAGTATAAGGAGATATCCACTGAGAGAGTATTTTATTTTATTTTAAATAATCAAAGAACTCACTAGATAAGTATTCTCTTCTTTGATCAGATCGAAGAGTTTTAATATTTTTATCAATTTATTTCTCAACCATTCTTTGATACTCTTTAAATTTATCAAAAGCTTCGAATTTATATTTTATTAAATACACATATCCAAATCTAGACCTATCATCAGTAAATATGATGAAATAAGAATATCCACTTCTGACTTGACTCGACATTGGATCACAAACATCAGTATGTACAAGATCCAATATGTCACTCACCCTTTCTTCATTTCCAGTAAATAGAGTCTTGATTATTTTTCTCATGAGGCAAGATTCACAAGTTTCATATGATGCATAATCATAAGGATCAAAAAATTTATCTTTGCATAACTTGTTAATTCTTGACTCATTTATATGGCCAAGTCAGTAATGCCAGAGGTATGTGACATTCACATCCTCTTTCTTTTTTTCTTCATATTATCAATATAAAGTATATTATCATTAAGTGAAAGCAACAAAAGACTATTATCAACATAAGCACTTCCATAACATTCATTAGAAAAATATATAGAACAACTATTATTTTTTGCTTTTATTTCAATACCTTGTTCCAATAATAATGGTACAGAAATAATATTTCTAATAATATTAGGGATATAATAATAAGTCTTTAGTTTTAAAATTTTGCCCGAAGGTAACTTTAAAACCTTGATTCCTACAGTTTCAATCTGAATGGATTCTCCACTAGCACCGAATAGCTCGAAGTCATCTTTATTCAGACTCTTTATTTTCTGTAGATCTTGCAATAATTTGTAAAGATGTGAGCCATAGGTGGTATCTAATACCTAAGAATCTAAAAATAAAGTACTTAATGATAAATTAACTTGTATCATATATAAACCTTTGGCAATATTTGCCGATTTTACGGTTGCGAGGTACTCCTTGCAATTTCTCTTCTAATGGCCCTCCTTGCCACAATGATAGCAAGTACCTTTATTCTTCATCTTATTTTTAGAGATGCTAGTCTTAGGATTCATCTTTTTCTTAGAACTCTTCTTATTTTTCTTCTTGTTGATCTTATCGACAAGAAGAATCGAAGCTTTTTCATCCTTGAAATGGCTTTCTACTATTTTCAACATGTTCAGCAGCTCTGGCAAGCTAATGTTTAGGTTGTTCATATGATAATTTATAACAAACTGAGAAAAAATTAGGAAGAGACTGCAGGATCAAATCTTGGCTCAGTTCACCATCCATGGCAAAGCCCAGCTGTCTTAGATGAGTGATCAAATCAATCCTCCTCAGGACATGTTTGCACAAAAGTACCTTCAGTCATGCGGGTATGGAACAACTGCTTTGATATCTCATATCAAGCAGTTCGACTTTGTTCCCCATATAACTCCTTAAGATTAAAGAGTGTAGAGGGAACATCCATGTTCTTATACTGCCTCTGAAGTTCGTTACTCATGGAGGCAAGCATGATGCATTTGACAGTCACACTATCATCTTTCCACATCTTGTATTGGTCCTTTCCTCCTCAGAAGCATCTTCTCCAAGGGAATCTGGTGCAGGTGTGTCCAGAATGTAGGAGACTTTCTCCTAAGTGAGAATAATTCTCAAGTTTTTTAACCAATCCACGTAGTTAAGTCCGGTCAATTTGTTTACATCTAAGATGCCTCTAAGTAAAAGTGAGGATGCCATGTGTATAGTTAATCTACAATAATAAGAACACAATATAAGTGGATGACTCATGATGATATTCACAATTAGATTAGAACTTTTGTCTAATTGTATTTCTCACTATTTTATCGAACTTCATAGCCTTCATCTATGAAAGTTGAGAAACATACTAATATTTCTTAGTGGGGTTGAGATTCCTATTCCTTACAAACATCTTGTAGATAGCACAACAAGTATTCATGAGTTCAAAAGTAGGTAACTCTTTATCAATTGTACATCTATAATTCTTAATATTTTTTTTTCTGACCTCTAGATCACATATAGCCTTGTGGATAGCACAACAAACTATAGTATTCTAGTTAAGTTGACCCTTCAATCCCATATGGTCATACTTAACTAATACTGTCCTTGTGGATAGCACAACAAAGCAACACTATTCAAAATATGCCATAAGCATCAATATGCACTTGATCAACATCATATCAATTTCTATAGTAAGCCTTGTAGATAGCACAACAAGCTCACTAAGATCTTAATATACTCTATCGATCAAGTTTGAAGGAAGGCCCTTGTAGTATCTATATCACTAATCAATCTAAGTTTAAAATTCAATAAGATCAAATTATCCAGGTCAGTAGGTGGGAGGCTCTCCGTAGCTTTTCTTAGACACCAACATAGTTGGCCAGGCCAGCATACGGACCTAATTAGAAAATCACCTATCATATTTTTTTCGACACCAATTGAACTAAAGAATTCAACTTTTGAATTGAAAGTGAATCCCGATATTACAACTTAATATAATTTTTAAGAGGAACTTTGAACTGATCTCGGCACATCCTAACTATATCTAAATAAAATCTACTCTACATATTATGCAATATAGCATGTAATCATCAATCATACTAGCAATCATATAATCATGCCAAAAATTAAATAAGGGTGCAATTGAATTCATAATATATGACAAGCATATCTAAGAAATACAACTAACCCTAATCATATTAAGCATGCATAACACCCTTAACCATACATCGATTGAAGCATGAAGCTACCATGATAATATAAATTCCAAATTATCATAAATTCATAATTCTAATAATTAAAATTTAAAATTATGGTACATATAAAATTAAAAATATTTTTTGAAATTAAAGATCAATGCTATAAATCAATGCAACATTTTTGACAATGTATGATCAATAACAATTCTATGCAACTACTTTGTACTTGTTTGATCGAATCAGACAAGGGTAGCTCTGGTACCACTATTGAGTTTCGACCACATAGCAAAAAATAATTTTTAAAATTTTTAAAATCAAATAAGTCAATAGCTTTAACAATTAAAACTATTGAGCCGAACCCAAAACCCTAGAATCACCTTGCCGATATCGATAAAACAAAACAAGCATGCAAAAAAGAATAGAATTTTACTTTCACCAAAAATGATGAAGTGGCATGTTGGTGTTCTCTACAAGACTCTAAAGTAGAAGCCCTCTAATGATGATCCACATGAAAGTTAGCCATGGTCCTTCCTAATCGATGCACTGCTGCAGTCTTTTCTTCTCAAGAACACTGCCGGTTTCGAACTCAAGGAATGAATGCATCAAAGTCTAGTTGCTTTCAATCTTGCCACTAGAATAATACTAAGAAGATACTCTTCAGATGTCTCATAACCTAAGATTTTATTTTTGGCTCCAACATATGAAAAAATCAAATCCTAGGGCATACTAGCAACACTTGCTAAAAATCTCACCACACTTCTTGCAACTTTTGCCCCTCAATTTTTCTTGCTTTTTTCTCAGATTTTTTCTAAAATTTTTCTTATGATTCTCACACCCCTTATCTCTAGTTTCAATCCAAAAACACAATAGCAAAGCCATGTGGGATATCCCTTTTAAATCAAGGACCAAGGGATGTGTCATAGGACCAAGGGGTGCCAACCTTTGGTGCTCAACTTTTTCATGCAGTGAATAAATTCACCATATGGAATTATGGTGCAAGAGAGCCTTCACACAGAAGGACTCTCCCTCTTTAGTATTTAATAAAAATCTCAATTAATTTTGGTGACAAATCAAAGGAGATCAGGTTGAGAAATAAAGGTAGTGTGTTAAGATAAGAGTCTTCATGAAGAAAGATTCTTCATCTTCACATGTTAAAATAAGTGGGGTGGCATTATTATTTTGGTGTGGCATCCGGTGGGTGCAGAGGAGTCCTTCTCCATTTGAAACTGTTTCAGGTTGGATAGGAAACCAATTAAGATAGACCCAATCCCATTTGGTCAAAGATAACTGGTCTAGGTTAGCTCAAACACTTTGATCTAAACCAATCTAGAAATTTGAGTTAATACAATGTGCAAGCATATCAAATTTGTGGGGAAAATTCAATGCAAGGGTAAAATGGTAATTTTAAAATCTTTTCAAAATTATTATTTTACAGTAAAAATTATTAATTAATCTAATTAATTAATAAAAATTTATCCTATACTAGGATCTAAATATGATATATAGCATGCATGTATTTAAATTTGAAATTCAAATTTGAACAGTAAACACTTTACTATAATGTGTTCAGAATATAATATCTTTGTGCGGGTAGTAGATCAATGCAATATGATCACTATGGAGAGAGTCTGATCATCGTGATGCAGCCACATAGTGTGTCTGGCCTCTGTGGATCGTCCATACGAAGCTTTCGATCTGATCGACTCCTCACGAGTGCTAGCTCATTATAGAGCCCTTTCGACGGTCGATGCTGATCGAACTCCTTCGATCGATGTCTGTCGATTCTTTGGATGCTCTGAATCATCAACAGACATGTTTGAGAGGATGTTGAAGATCTTCCTAAAATTTGGTGGGCTCACAACACTCGTAGCTCACCTTCTCACTTTTCGAACTCCAGGCTGAAACCCTGAAGAACTCACTGAAACCCTGCGCACACTTTTTCTTTCTTTTCTTTCTTTTTCTCCCGGAAGGATATAGACCTTCACCTTGTACTCAAGGATTTCTCACACCCAGATTTTCTCTCCAAAATTTTTCTTTTACACGCCCCACTCTTCTCCTCCTTTTAAAACAATGTCAAACGTCTTATCCACGTGAGAGGATAAAGATGAGTAATTGCACATTTGAATTCAAATCAAATTTTGAATTCAAATGGAAACCAATTTATCCCTCTCCACTAAGGGTGTGAGAAGAGGAGGCATGGCTTAATTTGTGCATGAGTGATTTCATGAGAAATATTTTTTCGTGTAATAAATGGGGTGCTAAAAGAGGATAAGGTCAAGGCGCTAAGATTGGTTGCTCATTCAAATTCAAACTTTGTTTTGAATTTGAATGGCCAACCAATTATTCTTATCCACTCATTTGGCACATTAAAGTAGGGCGTGAGGAGGGTTTTGCATGAAAAAAAATTCATGAGAACTTCCTTCTCGTGAATTCAAATGGGCGCAGTGGAAGTGAGGTGGCGCAGGGAGAATGGGTCAAGGTGGTTTCATTATTTAAACCAACCTAATTGAACCAAATAAGTTAGGCCCAATTAGACTAATTTAAACCCAACTTAATTAGGCTTAATTAAGCTCAATAAAATCCTAATCAAATCAGAAATTGATTAAGCCCAACCCCTGATCAAATCAGGGACCAAACCATCTCGACGATTAGATCAACTCTTAACCTAATCGGGTCAAACCCAACTGAATCCAATTCAATTGGACTTGATCCAAAAATAATTACTCAATCAAATTGAGTTAATTAGTGATCAAATTACTAATTAAACCTCTCATAAATATTGAGTCCAAATCTGATGGATAATCGGGCATCAGAATTCATCGATATGTAATCCTGATCGAAGAGTCCCAAATCAGTGAGACTCTTAACCCCGGTACCCAAAATATGTGGGACTCATGATCAGAGAATCCTGATTCTCGATCACAAAGTTTCAAACACATAGGACTCATAGTCCATGAGCATTAGGACTCTTCATCAGCCATCAGATCAGATAGAAACCTCTAATGTGTGTGACCCTGCAGGTTCGAACCTAAGCCGGTAGCATAGGAACCAATTCCTGTACTAATCGAAGTGACCATCTAGCAATGGTACCCGATGATTGGATAGGTCGAATAGTCATAATCGCAACACTCAGAACCTACGTGAATATGGTTACTGTATAATTCATCCTTTTGACCTCTATGTTTAGGACGACTCAGGGTTAAACTGTCAACCCTGATTAGATCATCCGAATCGTGCTCAACTCAAACAGTCCTGTGACTCCTCACAAAGACTACCTTGGTCATGATTTTGCTAAATTAAAACCCGACTATACACAGCTCCTAAACTGGAGTGGTCAATCCCGTCTTGACACACGCACCGACAAGTCAAGTACTTGACTACACCCAGCAGCCTTCCATCACTGAATTAGAAATTCAGGTAGTCTAGTGCCTAAGTGCAGTGAGTTGCTTGCAAGTCACCGTGGTGGTCTCAGGTCAGAGAGACATTTATACCCATATTCCATCGGAGCAAATCTTGATAGCAGAAATAGTCCTAAGGACTTCACCACAACATAGGAGTTCATTAGAAGATGAAATATTTTGTGATGAAAAATATTAAAATAATTTTTATTAATTCATAATTCATGTATATATATAAAAATGAGTACAACCATTAATAGACTGACGATTGATTTTGGGATACTATTCCCAACAATCTCCCACTTGGCCTAAGGCCAATCGGTGCAGTATCTAATACCCATCTTCGACTTGTAGTCGTCCAACTCCTTCACCGTAATGGCTTTAGTGAATGGGTCGGCCAGGTTCTCCTTTCCGTCGATCTTCAGAAGGTCGACGTCACCTCGATCCATAATTTTTTGGATGAGATGGTAGCAGCGCAGAATATACTTCGTTCGCTGGTGTGCCTTGGGTTCCTTCGTCTGAGCAATGGCTCCAGAGCTGTCACAGTACAGCAGAACTGGACCAACAAGGGAGGGTGCTACTTCGAGCTCAGTGATGAATTTTCTCAGCCACACCACTTCTTGGCAGCATCTGATGCAGCGACATACTCTACCTCGCAAACTGAATCAGCCATTGTGTGTTGCTTGAAACTCTTCTAGCAGATAGCCCCACCATTAAGGGTAAAAATAAATCCCGACACACTTTTGCTGCCATCGTGATCAGACTAAAAATTAGAGTCTGTAAACCCTATAAGTCTCAAGTCTGATTCACCATAAACAAGCCACTGGTCCTTAGTATTTCTTAAATACTTCAGGATGGTTTTAACAACCTTCCAGTGATTCTCCCCTGGATCAGATTGGTATCTACTCACTATCCCTAGTGAGTATGCCACATCTGGTCATGTACATATCATGACGTACATGATAGATCCTACTACCGAAGCATATGGAATCCTACCCATACGCTCTCTCTCTTGAGGTGTTGTCGGACAATCCCTCTTCGAAAGAGAAATTCCATGGCCTATCGGTAAATAGCCTTTCTTGGAATTCTCCATGCTGAACCTCTTCAGCATAGTATCTATGTACGTAGGCTGGGATAAACCAAGCAACCTTTTAGATCTATCCCTATAGATCCTCATCCCTAAGATGTAGGAAGCTTCTCCCAAATCCTTCATGGAGAACTATGACGACAGCCAAATCTTTATTCCCTGTAATGTAGGGACATCATTCCCGATTAAGAGAATATCATCCACATACAATACAAGAAATACCACTACTGGACCAGTAGCCCACTTATAAATGCAGGGCTCTTCTCCATTCTTAACGAAGCCATACGTCTTGATCATCCTATCAAAACGTATGTTCCAACTCCGGAATGCCTGCTTAAGTCCATAAATGGACCTCTGTAGTCTGCACACCTTAGACTCATCAGTGGATGTGATGTTGGGAAATATGTCCCAAAAAGCCAATCGTCAAGCTGTTGACGGTTGAGCAACCAAGTATTGTAATTGATTTGTTAATAAATAAAATATATTTGGCATCTTCATCATAAGCTTTCATCTTCTAATGAACTCCATTGTTATGATGAAGTCCTTAGGACTATTTAGGTTCGATAAAAAGAGGATTTATCGATTAGTCCTTAAAACTGTTCACGACCAAATGATAGGCTGTTAATAAGGACGACAGCTTCTATCGAGCATAGGTCGCTGTAGGCCATATGGGTTGGTTGTCCTCTTAACCAAGGAGTGGGGAGACACTGGTATGGCATACAGGTGAGATGTAAGGGTACGTCATCATTGAACGTGACCAACTCCAGAGCATTCTGCTGTCGAGAATGTCTCTGATAGGATATAGGTATAAGTGTCCCTTAGACCTGAGATCACCTCAGTGACTTGCAAGCAACTCACTGTGCTTTGGTACTGGACTAACTGAATTTCTAATTCAGGGACGGAAGGCTTCTGGGCACAGTCAAGTACTTGTGAAGTCAGAGTGTGATCGAGATGGGATTGACCACTCCAAGAGTTGGAGAAGAATGAGTCACTGTATTTCAATTTAGCAAAACCTTGGCCAGGGTAATCCATCAGATGGATTTGATATTTTGAAATACAATGTGGACAACCTGATCAGAGTTGACAGTTAAACTCTGGGGTGTTCTATGATCATTTTGGTCAAGGAGATGAATTATATGAAAACTATATCCGCATGGGTTCTAAGGATGTTGTTCTACACATTCGACCTATCCGATTGTCGGGTACCATTGCTAGATGGTCACTTCGATTGGTATAGAAATTTATTTCTATGCTACCGGCTTAGGTTCGAACCTATGAGGTCACACACATTAAAGTTCATGATCCGATCAGATGGTTGATCAATGATTAAGAATCGTTCTAGGGTTAAATGATCAATACGATTGACATTTAACCCAGTGCAAGTGTTGCAGGAGGATCGATTAGCAATTCGATTGCTAATTGGCTTAATTTGATTAAGCCAATGGGCTGAGATTAAGTCTAATTAAATATGATTTAATTAGATTTATTTTGGACTTGATTGGATCAAGTCCAATTGGTTTATTGGATAAGCCAAGTGCAAGGAAAAACTAGTCCTAGTTCAACTAGGACTTGGGTCAATCTAATTTCTAATTTGATTAGAAAATTAAATAAGATTTAAATCTAATTTAATCTGATTAAATTAGGTTTTTAATTGGGTTAAGACCTATTTTAATTGGGTTGATCTAATTTTGATTTGATTTGGTTTGGAAAATCAAATTAAAACAAGTCATAAGACAGAATCCTAGTAAGACTAGGATTCCACCTTGCGCCACATAATCCTTCTCCACACCCTCTCTCTTATTCAACGCCAATCTCCACTTATTTTGTGCGACAAAAGCCCTCTCCCAGATCTCTCCCACGTTCACAAAAGGTCTCCTCTCTTCTTTCTTACATGGAAGGTGGTTTGGATCAAATCTAAAAGGAATAAGTTTGGATTTCGAATTCTATGAGATAGAGTTTTAGAAATCCAAAACTCTTTCAATTTTGCACCGAATTTATCCAAATTTTTTTTGAAAATTTCATGGCTTTTAGGGTCTATATTGTGCACCCTTTTTTGGTGATCCATGCACGAAAATATGAAGGAGGTGCTCAAGAGTTGGGCGTCCCTTAACTTGCCATGTTTGGATAAGCCTTGACTAGGTGTTTGACCTAGACAAGGACTCTATCATATCTCTCTATATAAGATAAGTTTCTTCATAAAATTTTAGGAGAAATTAGAAATTTGAGAGACCTTTGTATCATCCAAAAATCAAAGAGAAATACCTTTGGATCGTGGAGATATAAAAGATGCAAGTTTGGGTGTCTAGAGAAAAAAATGTGAAGAAGAAGAGGGTCTTCTTCTAGGGTTTTTATTTTCATATCTTTCCTCCCTCCATCTTGAGTTTCCTGAGAGTGTCTCAGATCTGAAACTCCTCCTTTTACTTTCCATCTTTGAAAGAGTCCAAATCAAATAGAAGGAGGCACCTGATCAACCATCAAAGAAGGATCAACGCAGTACTAGCATACTGTGCTGATTTTTTGAAGCAGGACTTCTGATCGAGATTCGTGGGCTCGTGTGGACGACTCCTAGAGGCCGAACATGTGTGCGGCTTACAACATCATCCTCAAGCCCAGATCAACAAGGTTAGAACATCTAACTTGCAAGGTAATAGATCTGATCTATTGTTTAATACATACATTAGATGTAGTATAGAAACATGTTGATATGATCAACATGTAGTTCATACTATATTTATATATATTTTAATTTCTGATTTAATGCTATATAATAATAATATAATAGGATCTTAGATCTAGAGATTTTTTGATTTCAAAAAATAAATTTTGATTTATTTTAGTCTTCCGCTGTATGATCTTGAAAAAGTTTCAAGATCTAACCCTGAAACCCTAGATCTGGTTCCTACAATTGGTATCAGAGCCTAGGTTCTTTATTACCTAATTATTTATACATGCTTAGATTATTTTTAGATTAGATCTAATTTATAATCTGATTATTAAATCTGAAATTAAAATTTTAGATCAATCACAAACTACAAGGTTGTCCTGCTGTAAGGTTTACCCCTTACAGTGCAAAGGTTGTCCTAGTTTGTGTAGATCTATCTTTAATCATAAATTTATTAGATATGATCTAGATTAAATTTATGATTTATTAGATTTAAAAGATATTTAAATTTGAAATAAAATCTCTTTGTTAATAATTTTTGTGCAAAGAAATTGTTTAAAGTTGAAATTGTTTCAATTACACGAACCTGTTTAGATTAGATCTAAAGTAGTTTCATGTTTATTTCACTTGCATCTTGATTATGAATCAAACATGTAATATGGTTGGTAGAATCATATTGGAAAATTATTTTACAAATATGAAAATTATTTTTTGAAAAGCCGAACCCAACCCTCAGCCCAAAACTTAATTAAGAATTAAGAAGTTGTTTGATTGGGTTCTAGGATTGTGAATTGAAGAACCTAAGACACAAATCATAACACATTGGGTTAATGGGTTAGTGAGAATTAGGTCCATTAATTGGGTTAGACCTATGGTTAGATTAAAGATGGACTTAATTAGAGAATTGACTAAATCTAATCAATTGTTGTCTTAGATTAGGTCAAGGATTCTCTAGATCAATTACAATAGTTGTAGTTGGTCAAGTCCATGTCTTTAATGAGAACCAAATGGACTTGATTCTTGGCTAAGCGGTCTAGCATGAACTGTTAGGTTGATCTAATCAAAACTAATTAAACCAGTTGGTGTTTAAGGTAAACCAGACCGATGGTTTTTAATTGGGAGCCCGCTTACTTGGCCATTTCTGATGGTGTCTAAGGCAAGCTTTGGCAGATCCTCCCACTGATCGAACTTACCTGGCCTCTTGGTGAAATTATATTTTGATCGGATCACTTGACTATTCGAGCTGACCCATGTCAGCTAGGTAAATCAGTGTGACTGATTTAGGTGCTCCTAGACCAGCCCTGGTCTCCCTTAAGCTGACTTGGTGAAGCCAGTGGGAGGATCATGATAAGCTGGTTCATCTGACTTCATCCTCTATATTATTTAAATCCTCTAAAATTATTAGGTCCTTAAAATGATAAAGTTATAGAGATAACTGAGTCATAGCCTCCCATTAAGGTGTTTGATAATGAGTCCATTAACGCAATAATCATTGCAGACCCAAAGGCCTGGTGCTTGTTGACTAATGGAATTATCACTCATCATATGACGACTTGGAAGTGTCTCTCTAATGGTGGTTAGGTGAGCCAACCAAAGTTGGGCTTAATCATTCGTTGGTTAGATACACCAAGTATGATCATGTTAATGGTTGGACCTAACTGGATCCTTACAGTGGAGGCCAAAGCCTACTGATTAGGTTTCTGGGGCAAAATTAAAATTACTAAAAATTGTTTAGAGAAACAATTGGTTATGAACCTACCCTTAGATGTACATGGGTTGACCAACCAAAGTTGGGCTTGTGTGCAGTCTAAGTGGATTCTAGTACCCGTTAAGGAATTAGGGTAATTCCTCGAGTTGGAGGTAGAGGCTACCAATTCGAATAAAATAGTGGGATAAACCTTTTGATTAAAGTCCAAATCTTTAGGTTTAATGAATCAATTACTAATTAGGTTATGGTTCTCCTTTGTGCAAATATGGCCACTTCCCTATCGCTCCGATCATTGTTGGACAATGATAAGTTGGTGGGACCCAACTTCGGTAGCTGGTACCGAAAGTTGAAGATAGTCCTGGAGCATGAACGGATCCTATATGTGATAATGGATCCTGCACCTGAGGAGCCAGCTGCCAATGCACTTGGAACAGTCAGAGACACTTACCAGAAGTGGCTCAATGATCAGACCATGGTGCGCTGTATCATGCTGGCTATCATGAGCGACGAGTTCAGTCGCAGATTCGAGACGGCTCAGCCAAAGGAAAAGCTTCAAGTGTTGGAGGATACCTTTGGCACACCCGATGACATGGAGAGGCACAAGACTAGTTGTGCCATCTTCAACGCCAAAATACGGGATGGTGCCTCTGTCATTGATCATGTATTGTACATGATCGAGCTGATGGAACGATTGAGCAAGCTCGACTTTTCCTTGCATGAGCAGCTTGGGAAAGATGCAATACTGAACTCGCTGCCCAAGTCTTATCTCCCATTCCTCACTCATTATAGAATGACAAAGCCTGAAGAGAACTACCACGGGTTACTGGGGTTGCTTCAGAACTTTGAGAAGGATCACCAACTTCACAAAGAGTCGGTGAATTTAGTGGGAGGTTCATCTTCTGATTCTCGATCTTTTAAGAAAGGGAAGAAGAACAAGAAGAAGAAAGTAAAGAAGGTGCAAGTTCAGGCTAGGACATCAGTGCAGAGCCAGACCAAAAAGGTCAAGCCTGATAAGAGTCTATTCTACTGGCAAGCACCCTAGATTAGATAGTGTGTCAGATATCTACTTATGGCACTATAGGCTAGGTCATATAAACAAGAACAGAATAAACAGGTTGACTCAAGAGGAAATCCTCAAAGTTAGTGATTGTGAATCACTTCCAACTTGTGAGTCCTGTCTTCTTGGTAAAATGACCAAGTCACCTTTTACTGAAAAAGGTGAGAGAGCTACTGAGCTCTTGGGCCTAGTACATACTGATGTATGCGGGCCCATGAGCACCAGTGCTAGAGGTGGATATTTCTACTTCATAACTTTCACGGATGACCTATCCCGATATGGATATGTCTATCTGATGAAACATAAGTCGGATTCATTTGAAATGTTCAAACGATTCCGAAGTGAAGTAGAAAAACAAACTGAGAAGAGTATTAAAATTCTTCGATCTGATCGAGGAGGAGAGTACCTTTCTAGTGAATTTCTCACATATCTAGGAGAGAATGGAATTCTCTCCCAATGGACTCCTCTAGGAACACCACAGCATAATGGTGTGTCTGAAAGGGGGAATCAAACTCTGTTAGACATGGTCCGATCCATGATGGGTTTTGCTAGCTTGCCGATATCCTTCTGGGGATATGCACTCGAATCGGCCTGTTATCTGTTAAATAGGGTTCCAAGTAAGTCTGTAATTAAGACTCCATATGAGATATGGATGGGACGTAAGCCAGCACTTTCACACCTTAGGGTCTGGGGGTGCCCGGCCTATGTCAAACGATTAGTCACAGACAAACTTGGACCTAGGTCTGACAAATGCTCATTCATAGGGTACCCCAAAGAGACAAAAGGATATTTTTTCTACCATGCTGGTAAACAAAAGGTGTTCGTCAGCTTTAAGGCAATCTTTTTAGAAAAGGAGTTCCTTGGTGAAGGAACCGTTGCCTCTAAGGTTGAACTTGATGAAGTTCAACAGGTAGAAGGACCGACACCAATAGCTGAACCTGAGTCGGATATGATTAGATCAGATTCGGAGCCCAATATACCTGTACCATTAAGGCGATCCGATAGAGTACCGCATCAGCCAGACAGATACTACGGTTTCTTGATCCGGGATGGTGATCCCATCGAACTTGATGAGAATAATGAGGATTCGATCACCTATATGGATGCTATGCAGAGACCTGATTCTGAGAAATGGCTTGAAGCCATGAAATCTGAAATGGAGTCCATGAAGGTCAACGATGTATGGACATTGGTTGACCCACCTGAAGGGGTTAAACCCATTGGGTGTAAATGGGTCTTCAAAAGGAAGAGGGGCGCAGACGAAAAGGTGGAGACCTATAAAGCCCATCTGGTTGCCAAGGGGTATCGTCAACGTTATGGTATTGACTATGACGAGACGTTTTCCCCTGTGATAATGCTCAAATCTATTCGGATAATGCTTGCAATAGCTGCCCATCTGGATTATGAGATCTGACAGATGGATGTAAAGATAGCTTTCCTGAATGGAGAGCGACTGAAGAGGTGTATATGATACAACCTGAAGGGTTTATATCCACAGATGAGTCCAAGGTGTGCAAGCTTCAGAGATCCATTTATGGACTGAAGCAAGCTTCTCGGAGTTGGAACATGCATTTTGATAAGGTGATCAAAATGTATGGCTTCATTAAGAATGGAGAAGAGCCCTGCATCTATAAATGGGCAAATGGTCTAGTTGTGGTATTCCTTGTCTTGTACGTGGATGACATTCTCTTAATCGGGAATGACATCCCCGCACTACAGAGAATAAAAGTTTGGTTGTCATCACAGTTCTCCATGAAGGACTTGGGTGAAGCATCTTACATCCTAGGGATGAAGATCTATAGGGATAGATCTAAAAGGATGCTTGGGTTATCCCAGTCCATGTACATAGACACTGTGCTGAAGAGGTTCAGCATGGAGAATTCTAAGAAGGGCTATCTACCGATAGGCCAAGGAATTTCTCTCTCTAAGAAGGATTGTCCGATAACTCCTGAAGAGAGAGAGCGTATGAGTAGAGTCCCATATGCTTCAGCCGTAGGATCTATCATGTACGCCATGACATGTACAAGACCAGATGTGGCATACTCACTAGGAGTAGTGAGTAGATACCAATCTGATCCTGGAGAGAATCACTGGAAAGTGTTTAAAGCCATTTTTAAGTATTTGAGAAATACTAAGGACCAATGGTTGGTTTATGGCAAGTCAGATCTGAAACTTGTGGGGTTCACAGACTCTAGCTTTCAATCTGACCATGATGACAGCAAGAGCGTGTCGGGTTATATCTTTACTCTGAATGATGGAGCCATCTGCTGGAAGAGTTCCAAGCAGCATACTGTGGCAGACTCTGTTTGTGAAGCGGAGTACATCGCAGCATCGGATGCTGCAAAGGAAGCTGTGTGGCTGAGAAAATCCATCACCGAGCTCGAAGTAGCACCCTCCCTCGATGGTCCAGTCCTGCTCTACTACGACAGCACTGGTGCCATAGCTCAGGTGAAGGAACCCAAAGCACATCAGCGGATGAAGCACATCTTGCGCCGCTTCCACCTGGTCCGAGAGATCGTGGATCGAGGTGACGTCGACTTCAGAAGATCGACGGAAAGGAGAACCTAGTCGACCCCTTCATTAAAGCCTTGGCAATAAAGGAGTTCGACAACCACAAGTCGAAGATGGGTATTAGATACTGTGCCGAGTGGCTTTAGGACAAGTGGGAGTTGTTGGGAAATGTGTCCCAAAAAGCCAATCGTCAAGCTGTTGACGGTTGGGCAACCAAGTATTGTAATTGATTTATTAATAAATAAAATATATTTGGCATCTTCATCATAAGCTTTCATCTTCTAATGAACTCCATTGTTATGATGAAGTCCTTAGGACTATTTAGGTTCGATAAAGAGAGGATTTATCGATTAGTCCTTAAAACTGTTCACGACCAAATGATAGGCTGTTAATAAGGACGACAGCTTCTATCGAGCATAGGTCACTGTAGGCCATATGGGTTGGTTGTCCTCTTAACCAAGGAGTATGGAGACACTGGTATGGCATACAGATGAGACATAAAGGTACATCATCATTGAACGTGACCAACTCCAAAGTATTCTGCTATCGAGAATGTCTCTGATGGGATATAGGTATAAGTGTCCCTTAGACCTGAGATCGCCTCAGTGACTTGCAAGCAACTCACTGTGCTTTGGTACTGGACTAACTGAATTTCTAATTCAGGGACGGAAGGCTTCTGGGCACAGTCAAGTACTTGTGAAGTCAGAGTGTGATCGAGATGGGATTGACCACTCCAAGAGTTGGAGAAGAATGAGTCGCTGTATTTCAATTTAGCAAAACCTTGACCAGGGTAATCCATCAGATGGATTTGATATTTTGAAATACAATGTGGACAACCTGATCAGAGTTGATAGTTAAACTCTGGGGTGTCCTATGATCATTTTGGTCAAGGAGATGAATTATATGAAAACTATATCCGCATGGGTTCTAAGGATGTTGTTCTACACATTCGACCTATCCGGTCGTCGGGTACCATTGCTAGATGGTCACTTCGATTGGTATAAGAATTTGTTCCTATGCTACCGGCTTAGTTCGAACCTATGAGGTCACACACATTAAAGTTCATGATCCGATTAGATGGTTGATCAACGATTAAGAATCGTTCTAGGGTTAAATGATCAATACGATTGACATTTAACCCAGTGCAAGTGTTGCAGGAGGATCGATTAGCAATTCGATTGCTAATTGGCTTAATTTGATTAAACCAATGGGCTGAGATTAAGTCTAATTAAATATGATTTAATTAGATTTATTTTGGACTTGTTTGGATCAAGTCCAATTGGTTTATTGGATAAGCCAAGTGCAAGGAAAAACTAGTCCTAGTTCAACTAGGACTTGGGTCAATCTAATTTCTAATTTGATTAAAAAATTAAATCAGATTTAAATCTAATTTAATCTGATTAAATTAGGTTCTTAATTGGGTTAAGACCTATTTTAATTGGGTTGATCTAATTTTGATTTGATTTGGTTTGGGAAACCAAATTAAAATAAGTCATAAGATAGAATCCTAGTAAGACTAGGATTCCACCTTGCGCCACATAATCCTTCTCCACACCCTCTCTCTTATTCAATGCCAATCTCTACT
This sequence comes from Elaeis guineensis, assembly GCF_000442705.2. Classification (NCBI taxonomy): domain Eukaryota; kingdom Viridiplantae; phylum Streptophyta; class Magnoliopsida; order Arecales; family Arecaceae; genus Elaeis; species Elaeis guineensis. Next base: position 63,658,450 of record NC_025999.2, read on the forward strand.
TATTTTGTGCGACAAAAGCCCTCTCTCAGATCTCTCCCACATTCACAAAAGGTCTCCTCTCTTCTTTCTTACATGGAAGGTAGTTTGAATCAAATCTAAAAGGAATAAGTTTGGATTTCGAATTCTATGAGATAGAGTTTTAGAAATCCAAAACTCTTTCAATTTTGCACTGAATTTATCCAAATTTTTTTTGGAATTTTTGTGGCTTTTAGGGTATACATTGTCTACCCTTTTTTGGTGATCCATGCATGAAAATATGAAAGAGGTGCTCAAGAGTTGGGCGTCCCTTAACTTGCCATGTTTGGATAAGCCTTGACTAGGTGTTTGACCTAGACAAGGACTCTATCATATCTCTCTATATAAGATGAGTTTCTTCATAAAATTTTAGAAGAAATTAGAAATTTGAGATATATTTGTGCCATCCAAAAATCAGAGAGAAATTCCTTTGGGTTGTGGAGATATAAAAGATGCAAGTTTGGGTGTCTAGAGAGAAAAATGTGAAGAAGAAGAGGGTCTTCTTCTAGGGTTTTTATTTTCCTATCTTTCCTCCCTCCATCTTGAGTTTTCTGAGAGTGTCTCAGATCTGAAACTCCTCCTTTTACTTTCCATCTTTGAAAGAGTCCAAATCAAGAAGAAGGAGGCACCTGATCAACCATCAAAGAAGGATCAGCGCAGTACTAGCATACTGTGCTGATTTTCTGAAGTAGGACTTCTGATCGAGATTCGTGGGCTCGTGTGGATGACTCCTAGAGGTCGGATGCGTGTGCAGCTTACAACATCATCCTCAAGCCCAGATCAACAATGTTAGAATGTCTAACTTGCAAGATAATAGATCTGATCTATTGTTTAATACATACATTAGATGTAGTATAGAAACATGTTGATATGATCAACATGTAGTTCGTACTATATTTATATATATTTTAATTTTTGATTTAATACTATATAATAATCATGTAATAGGATCTTAGATCTAGAGATTTTCTAATTTTAAAAAATAAATTTTGATTTATTTTAGTCTTCCGCTGTATGATCTTGAAAAAGTTTCAAGATCTAACCCTGAAACCCTAGATCTGGTTCCTACATGTGAATCCTTCAGGTTGTATCATATACACCTCTTCATCCAGCTCTCCGTTTAGAAAAGCTATCTTCACATGCATCTGCCAGATTTCATAGTCCAGATGGGCAGCTATCGCAAGCATAATCCGAATGGATTTGAGCATTGCCACAGGAGAAAATATCTCGTCATAGTCTATACCATAACGTTGACGATATCCCTTGGCAACCAAATGGGCTTTATAGGTTTCCACCTTTCCGTCTGTGCCCCTCTTCTTCTTGAAGACCCACTTACACCCTATGGGTTTTACTCCTTCGGGTGGGTCAACTAATATCCACACATCGTTGACCTTCATGGACTCCATTTCGGATTTCATGGCCTTTAGCCATTTCTTAGAGTCGAATCTCTGCATTGCATCCATGTAGGTGATCGGATCCTTATTATTTTCATCAAGTTTGATAGGATCGTCGTCCCGAACCAAGAAACCATAGTATCTGTCTGGTTGACGTGGTACTCTACCAGATCACCTTAAGGGTGCTTGAACAATGGGCTCCGGATCTGATCTAATCAAATTTGATTCAGGTTCAACAACTTGTGTCGATTTTTTCATCAGTCGAACTTCATCAAGTTCGACCTTAGAGGCAACAGTCTCTTCACCAAGGAACTCTTTTTCCAAAAAGATTGCCTTAAGGCTGACAAACACCTTTTGCTCATCAGCCAGGTAGAAATAACACCCTTTGGTCTCTTTTGGGTATCCTATAAAATTACACTTGTCAGACCTAGGTCCCTAGCTTGTCCATAATTAAACGTTTAACATAAGTCGGACACCCCCAAACCCTAAGGTGCGAGAGTACTGGCTTACGTCCTATCCATATCTCATATGATATTTTGGTTACAGACTTACTCGAAACTCTATTTAGAAGGTAACAAGCTGATTCGAGCGCATATCCCCAGAGGAAGATCGGTAGACCAGCAAACCCCATCATGGATCGAACCATATCCAAAAAGGTCTGATTCCTCCTTTCAGATACACCATTATGTTGTGGTGTTCCAGGAGGAGTCCATTGAGAGAGAATCTCATTCTCCCCAAGATATGTCAGAAACTCATTAGAAAGGTATTCACCTCCTCGATCAGATCGAAGAGTTTTAATATACTTCCCAGTTTATTTTTCTACCTCATTTCGGAATAGTTTGAACATTTCAAATGACTCTGACTTATGCTTCATTAAATAGACATACCCATACCTCGATAGGTCATCTGTGAAGGTTATGAAGTAGAAATATCCACCTCTTGCACTTGTGCTCATGGGTCCACATACATCAGAATATACCAGACCCAAGAGTTCACCGGCTCACTCACCTTTTTCAGTAAAAGGTGACTTGGTCATTTTACCAAGAAGACAGGACTCATAGGTTGGAAGTGATTCATAATCACCTACTTCAAGAATTCCTTCTTGAGCCAACCAGTTTATCCTATTCTTATTGATATGACCTAGCCTACAATGCCAAAGGTAGACTTCTGACACATTATCTATTCTAGGGTGTTTACCGAAGATTTGAACCACATTAACAGGTTGTGATAGAAAGTAAATTTTATTATAAAGTTGTCCAATAAACATTGTAACACCATTCAAAATGATATTGCAAACATTTCTTTTTATTAAAAATTGATAACCGTTCATGGACAAAAGGCTTATAGAAATAATATTTAATAAAAAGCTTGGACAATAGTGACATTCACTCAGAATTATATTTCGAGAATTGATTACAAGGTTCATGATTCCTAATGCTAGAACTGGAACTTTGCTTCCATCTCCAACGTTCAGGAACCTCTCGCCTTCATCAAATCTCCTACTGACCTGCAGACCCTGCATCGAATTGCAAATATGATAAGGGCTTCCAGTATCCAATACCCAGGCAGTAGTATCACAAATGGAAATGTTGCAAGGTGCTATCATATAAGTACCTTGCTTCTTTTTTGGCCTGTTTGGGTCCAGTGAGGCAATGTATAGAGGACAGTTTCTCTTTCAGTGCCCCTGCTTCTTGCAAAAGAAGCACTCCGCCTGAAGGTTTGAACCACATTAACAGGTTGTGATAGAAAGTAAATTCCATTATAAAGTTATCCAATAAACAATGTAACACCATTCAAAATGATATTGCAAATATTTCTTTTTATTAAAAATTGATAACCGTTCATGGCCAAAAGGCCTACAAAAATAATATTTAATAAAAAGCTTGGACAATAGTGACATTCACTCAGAATTATATTTCGAGAATTGATTACAAGGTTCATGATTCCTAATGCTAGAACTGGAACTTTGCTTCTATCTCCAATGTTCAGGAACCTCTCGCCTTCATCAAATCTCCTACTGACCTGCAGACCCTGCATCGAATTGCAAATATGATAAGGGCTTCCAGTATCCAATACCCAGGCAGTAGTATCACAAATGAAAAAATTGCAAGGTGTTATCATATAAGTACCTTGCTTCTTCTTTGGTCTGTTCGGATCCAGTGAGGCAATGTATAGAGGACAGTTTCTCTTCCAGTGCCCCTACTTCTTGCAAAAGAAGTACTCTGCCTGGCTCTGGTCGGACTTGCGCTTCTTGGTCTGACCCTGTGCAGACGTCCCAGCATGCAGCTGCACCTTCTTATTCTTCTTCTTCTTGTTCTTCTTCCCTTTCTTAAAGGGTCGACGACCAGAAGAAGACCCTCCCACAACATTCACCAACTCCTTATGGAGCTGGTGATCCTTCTCAAAGTTCTGCAGCAACCCCAACAAGCCGTGGTAGTTCACTGCAGGCTTTGTCATTCAAAAATGAGTAAGGAAGGGAAGGAACGACTTGGGCAGAGAATTATGGATCGCATCCTTACCGAGCTGCTCGTGCAGGGGAAAACCCAGTTTACTTAGGTGCTCAATCATTTCGATCATGTATAGTACATGATCAGTGACTGAGGCTCCATCTCTCATCCGAGCATTGAAAATGGCACAACTAGTTTTGTGCCTTTCAACGTCGTCAGGCATGCCATAAGAGTCATTCAATATTTGAAGCATCTCCTGTGGCTGGGCATTCTCAAACCTGTGACTGAACTCATCATTCATTGCCGCTAGCATTATGCACCGGATGTTGGTGCGGTCGTTGAGCCACTTCTGGTAAGTATCTCGGACCGTCCCTCTAGCGTTCAAGGCTGGCTCCTCAGGTGCCGGATCCGTTACTACATAAAAGATCCACTCATGCTCAAGGATGATTTTTAATTTTTGATACTAGCTATCGAAATTAGGTCCCATGAGCTTGTCATTATCTAATAATGATCAGAGCGATAGGGTAGTAGCCATAGCTGCATAAAAGAAAACCAGACCTATATTAGTACATAAATTATTAATACTAAAGACTTGGACTTTAGTCTAAAGTTTCTTCCAGTATTTTTATGAATTGATAGCCTCAACCTTCAATTCGAGGAATTACTTTAATTTCTTAGTGGGTACTAGAATCCACACAGACTATACACGAGCCCAACTTTGGTTGGTCAACCCATGTGCATATATGGGTAGGTTCATAACCAGTTGTTTCTCTAAACAACTTCTAGTAATTAATTTTGCCCCAGAACCTAATCATAGGCTTTGGTCTCTACTAAAAAAATTTGGTTAGATCCAACCATTAACATGATTTGATTTGATGAATCGGACCAGTAAATGATCAAGCCCGACTTTGGTCGGCCAACCTAACCACCATCAGAAAGACTCAAACCAAATTATCATACTATGAATGATAATTCCATTAGTCAATAAGCACCAGGCCTTTGGGCCTCCAATGATTATTAAACTAATGGACTCATTATCACTCACTTAATGGGAGGCTATGACTTAGTTATCAATATAACTTAATCATTTTTAGGATCTAATAATTTTTTTTTTTTTGAGGATTTTATTAAAGAATAGATGAGAAGAAAATATCCAGCCAATTTAAATCCTCCCACTGACTTCACCAAGTCAGATTAAAAAGGTTTTACTTAAAGCTGGCATTAGGAGCACCTAAATCAGTCAAACTGATTTACCTAATGACATGGGTGAGCCCTAATCTCCAAGTGATCTAATCAAAATCTAATTCACCAGGTTGGCCAGGTAAGTAAGATCAGTGGTGGGGATAAGCCATTAACTCGTCAGATATCGAATCACTGCGAGTAGCTCCTGCTTAAAAACCACTGGTCAAACTGCCAAACTTACCTTAGACACCAACCGGTTCATTAGTTTTAATTTGATCAACTTAGTAAATAGGGTTCCACCGTGTAGCCATGAATTAAGTCCATCTTGGTCTAGTTAAAGACATGGACCCATTCAACTACAACTATTGGAGTTGAGTCTAGAGTATCCTTGACCTAATCTAATTCAACTTTTGATTAGATTTGACCAATTACTCTAATTTAGTCCATTTCTTTAAGCTAACCTTAGGTCTAACCCAATTATGGACCTAATCCATCTAACCCATTGATCCACAAGTTTATGCAATTGTCTTAGGTCTTAATTCATAATTCTAGACCTATTAGACAACACTTAATTCTTTTAATTAAGTATTTGGGCTGATGGGTCAGGATTTGATATTTTAAAAATAATTTTCAAATTTGAAAGGTTTTATTTTCTGTTCATCAAATATGTTGACTTATTACACAAATATATCAGCACATTTCATAAATAGCAATCCTATTGCTAATTACATAATAGAAAATAACTCAATCAAAATAAATCATGAATATTCCTTTCGTTGCTTCATCTGCATGGGATATAATCACATCGAAACCCCTACCGCCATAGGAGACCCCATCGAATGGGAAGAGAGGGCCTTTAAACCCTACTTTTCTCCTATGACCGGACGGCCATGGCAACCAACCCAATTTGATTACTTGCTACTTGGATCAAGTATATCTAAATATACCAATTTCAAAATTTAAATTTCAAATTTCAAATTTTAAATTTTGAATTTAAAATTTTAAATAAATTTCATATTTTAAAATTTTGAATTTTAAATTTTGAATTTTAAATTTTGAATTTTAAATTTGAAATTTTAACCAAATTTTAAATTTTGAATTTCAAATTTTAAAATTTAAATTTAAAAATTTGAATTTCAAATTTTTGAATTTTGAATTTCGAATAACTTTCAAAATTTAAATTTCAAATTTTAAATTTTAAATTTTAAATTTAAATTTTTAGATTACAACTTAATCTATGCATGCAAATATATATATCATATCTAAGAACCCGCTCTGATACCATTTGTGGGAAAAATTCAGTGCAAGGGTAAAATGATAATTTTAAAACTTTTTCAAAATCACTATTTTACAGTAAAATTTATTAATTAATATAATTAATTAATAAAAATTTACTCTATACTAGGATCTAAATATGATATATAGCATGCATGCATTTAAATTTGAAATTCGAATTTGAATAGTAAACACTTTACTGTAATGTGTTCAGAACATAATACCTTTGTGCGGGTAGTAGATCACCGCAATCTGATCACCGTCTGGAGAGTCTGATCATTGTGATATAGTCACACAGCATGTCTAGCCTCTGTGGATCATCCACATGAAGCTTTCAATCTGATCGACTTCTCACAAGTGCTAGCTCATTGTAGAGCTCTTTCAATGGCCGATGCTGATCGAACTCCTTCGATCGATGTCTGTCAATTCTTCGGATGCTCTGAATCATCAGTAGACATGTTTGAGAGGATGTTGAAGATCTTCCTAAAATTTGGTGGGCTCATGACACTCATAGCTCACCTTCTCACTTCCTAAACTCCAGGCTGAAACCCTGAAGAACTCACTGAAACCCTGCGCACACTTTTTCTTTCTTTTCTTTCTTTTTCTCTCGGAAGGATATAGACCTTCACCTTGCACATAAGGATTCCTCACGCCCAGATTTTCTCTCCAAAATTTTTCTTTTACATGCCCCACTCTTCTCCTCCTTTTAAAACAATGTCAAACATCTTATCCATGTGAGAGGATAAAGATGAGTAATTGCACATTTGAATTCAAATCAAATTTTGAATTCAAATGGAAACCAATTTATCCCTATCCACTAAGGGCGTGAGAAGAGGAGGGTGTGGCTTAATTTGTGTGTGAGTGATTTCATGAGAAATATTTTCTCATGTAATAAATGGGGCACTAAAAGAGGATAAGGTCAAGGCACTAAGATTGGTTTCTCATTCAAATTCAAACTTTATTTTGAATTTGAATGGCCAACCAATCATCCTTATCCACTCATTTGGCGCATTAAAGTAGGGCGTGAGGAGGGCTTTGCATGAGAAAAAATTCATGAGAACTTCCTTCTCGTGAATTCAAATGGGCGCAGTGGAAGTGAGGTGGCGTAGGGAGAATGGGTCAAGGTGGTTTCATTATTTAAACCAACCTAATTGAACCAAATAAGTTAGGCCCAATTAGACTAATTTAAACCTAACTTAATTAGGCTTAATTAGGCTCAATAAAATTCTAATCAAATCAGGAATTGATTAAGCCCAACCCCTGATCAAATCAGGGACCAAACCATCTCGACGATTAGGTCAACTCTTAACCTAATCGGGTCAAACCCAACTGAATCTAATTCAATTGGACTTGATTCAAAAATAATTACTTCATCAAATTGAGTTAATTAGTGATCAAATTACTAATTAAACCTTTTATAAATATTGAGTCCAAATCCGGTGGGTAATCGGGCATCAGAATTCATCGATATGTAACCCTGATCGAAGAGTCCCAAATCAGTGGGACTCTTGACCCCGGTACCCAAAATGTGTGGAACTCGTGATCAGAGAATCCTGATTCTTGATCACAGAGTCTCAGACATGTAGGACTCATAGTCCACGAGTATTAGGACTCTTCATTAGCCATCAGATTAGATAAGAACCTCTAATGTGTGTGACCCCACAAGTTCGAACCTAAGCCGATAGCACAGGAACCAATTCCTGTACTAATCGAAGTGACCATCTAGCAAAGGTACCCGATGACTACATAGGTCGAATAGTCACAATCGCAACACTCAGAACCTATGTGAATATGGTTATTGTATAATTCATCCTTTTGATCTCTATGTTTAGGACGACTCAAGATTAAACTGTCAACCCTGATTAGATCATCCGAATCATGCTCAACTCAAACAGTCCTGTGACTCCTCATAAAGACTACCCTGGTCAAGGTTTTGCTAAATTGAAACATGACTGTACATAGCTCCTAAACTAGAGTGGTCAATCCCATCTTGACACATGCACCGACAAGTCAAGTACTTGACTACACCCAGCAGCCTTCTATCACTGAATTAGAAATTTAGGTAGTCCAGTGCCTAAGTGCAGTGAGTTGCTTGCAAGTCACCGTAGCGGTCTCAGGTCAGAGGGATATTTATATCCATATTCCATCGGAGCAAATCTTGACAGCAGAAATAGCTTTGGAGTCGGTCACGTTCAGTGTAGATGTACCCTTATATCTCACCTATATGCCATACCAGTGTCTCCACACTCATTGGTTAAGAGGACAACCAACCTATATGGCACACAACGACCTATGCTTGATAAATATTGTCGTCCTTGGTAACAACGTATCATTTGGTTGCGAATAGATTTAAGGACTAAATGATAAATCCTCCTTTGTCGAGTCTAAATAGTCCTAAGGACTTCACCATAACATAGGAGTTCATTAGAAGATGAAATATTTTATGATGAAAAATACCAAAATAATTTTTATTAATTCATAATTTATGTACATATACAAAAATGAGCACAACCGTCAACAGGCTGACGATTGGCTTTGGAACCCTATTCCCAACAAAATTAACCCATAAAATTTATATTAAACTTTTATTAAATTAGATCAAGGCTAAATCTTAAAGTATGTGATCTATTAGGTTTCAAATCTAGCCAGCAGTGGACCAAGACTTTCGACGTAATTCTAATCCAATGAGATTAAGCCACCCAAAGAGTCCCAATCAACTAGGACTTTTTCTAATTGATTCTAGAATTAAACTTTTTTAATTTTGATGAGTCCACAAGTTAATATTAATATCTAGTAACGTGTCATAACTATCCAAAAGATTTAAAATTTTGATGAAAAATTATCAAAATACCCTTCAATGGTAAGTTACCGTGTAATTCAATCTTTCAGTCAAACAACATCCTAGATGAGCTGTAGGTATGAAAATATATCAAACTCAATCACTTATCTTCATGTATCTCAATCTAAAGGTGATGATTCAGTTGATGATACATTAGAAACTCTTTTCTAATTATCATCCTGCTTTGGCTAAAGAATTCTGAAATCACCAACCTATGAGATCACATAGGATGTTCGCTCTCCTTATTAGGAGTGACTGATCCCTTATTGATCACTCACAACCTCCATGCACACTTCACCACATCTAGAACACCCCATACAAGGATCAAAGAACCAAGTTAAGAATGAATCAAAATATGAATCTATGTACACAAGATACCATGGTGATCTCAGATCAAAAGATCACTTACACAACTTTTACTAGAGAATTATTAGTTGACATATAAATAAGACTCCATCTAATATTCTCTCATAAGTCTATTCAGTGAACTCATTCTCTAATGAGGACCCATATCCCTATATTAGTATCACCACACAAATGATTGTGAGATCAACTACCCTCATTTTTGAGCATGCATAGGACATGCCAGTCTTACCAGTGTTATTGATCTCTGACTCAATGAACCTACGACTAGAAATATTTTAGGTTATGGCTATCAAAGATTTAGGCTTCACTGGCATGATCTCATCACGGTTCTAAAATCATTGTCCGAACTTATGGGGTTCATTATAATCTTAAAAATAATAAGATGCAGCATATAATAACTTAAAAATATCTATTTTATTAATAATATAAATATCAATTACATAAGTCTGAAAGATAAATTAAAATATCTTATCGCATCTCATATGCGATTGGCTTGTAGGGCATTATTCTTTCAGTATTGTATGCAGATGACATACTCTTAATAGAAAATGATATCCTAGCTTTGCAAAGTGTAAAGCTATGGCTATTGTCATAATTCTCCATGAAGGATTTGGGAAAAGCATCCTACATCCCAGGGATAAAGATCTACAAAGATAGAACTAGAATGTTGCTTGAGTTATCTCAATCTACGTACATCGATACCATATTGAAACGATTCAATATAGAGAATTTTAAAAGGAGTTATCTTTTAAAAGATTATGAAATTACTCTCTCAAAGAAAGATTATCCGATAACCCCTCAAGAGAGAGAGCATATGAGTAGAATCCCATATGCTTCAGTAGTGGGATCTATCATGTACGCCATGACGTGTACAAGACTGGATGTGGCCTATTCATTAGGGATAGTGAGCAGGTACAAGCCTGATCTGGTGAGAACTATTGGAAGGTTGTGAAGATAATCCTTGAGTATTTGAAAGATACTAAGAACCAATAGCTTATCTATGGAGACACTAACTTGTAACTTATGGGATATACTGATTTCAATTTTTAATTAAATTATGATGATAGTAAAAATGTGTCGGGCTATGTGTTCACCTTGAATGGAGGAGCGATATGCTAAAATAGTTTCAAGCAACACATGGTGGCTGACTCAGTGTGTGAAGCAGAATACATTGCAGCATCTGATGCTGCAAAAGAGGCTGTTTGGTTAAAAAAGTTCATCACTAAACTTGGGGTGGTTCCCTCTATTGATAGTCCAGTTTTACTATACTGTAATAGTACTGCAGCCATAGCACAAGAAAAGGAGCCCAAGTTCCATCATAGAACCAAGCACATTTTGTGATACTATCATCTTGTCCGTAAGATCATGGATCGAGGTGATGTCGAGCTACAGAAGATTAATGAAAAAAAAAACTTGACCGACTCCTTCACTAAAGCTCTCTGAATCAAAGAGTTCAATGATCACAAGTAGAAGATGGGTATAAGATGCTATCCCGATTAGCTTTAGTCCTAGTGAAAGTTGTTAGAAAATGTGTCTTAAATTCAATTGACTTATTGTAAACAATTAGACTCTTGTATATGAATTATTTATCAATGAATAAAAGTTATTTTGGTATGTTCATCGTATTGACATCTACCCTATAAACCCTTAATTTATATGATGAAGTCCTTAGAACTATAATATGATCGATAAAGGAAGATTTATCGAATAGTTCTCAAATATGTTTGCGACTAAATGATACGTCATTAAAAAGATAATGACATTTATCAGGTGTAAGTTGCTGTGTGCCACATAGATTGATTGTCCTTGTAACCAAAGAGTGTGAAGATATTGGTATGGCACATAGGTGAGATGTAGGAGTATATCGTCACTGAATAAATGACTCACCTGCTGAGTACTCTACTGTCAAGAGCACCTCACAGAGTATATGGGCATAAGTGTCCCTTAGATCTGAGATCACCTCAATGACTTGCAAGCAACTCACTGTGCTTTACTGTCAGACTATCTGCATTTCTCATGTAGTGATGAAAGACAATTGGGTATAGTTAAGTACTTGTGAAGTCTATGCATGGATCAAGATGAGATTGATCCCTCCGGATTATAGGAGACAATGCATCACCATATTTTAATTTAGTAAAGTCTTGGCCAACGTAATCCATGTAATAGATTTGAGAGATTGAAATACAATATGGATGACTCATTCAGGGTTGACAGTTAAACCGTAGGTCATCCTGAGCATTCAGGATCAAAGGGATGAATTATGTAATAACCATATGCATAGGTTCTTAAAGATTGCCTTACAAATATTCGACCTATCCAGATGTCGAAAATTATTGCTAGATGGTAACTTCGATTAGTATAAAAAATAATTCTTATACTATCAGCTTAGTGTTCGAATCTATGGAGTCATGCACAAAGTCAGACAATATAGGAAAGAATTGACCTAACATCTTTAAGTTCAATTTAGAAGTATATGACTTGATTGAACAAACAGATTAGCTTAATTCAGAATTAAGTTAGAGGTCATATGAGATTAAACAGTTGACTGTGTCTAGCTAGCATTGGACATGAGGTGCAGGTTTAATTTCGAGGATGAATATGATCTAATCAGTGATCCAAGAGATTCATGAGAGATTGAATTTAAGTCTTAATTAATTTTAGATTAGATCTAATTTTATTAGGCTTGATTGGGTTAAAAATCCAAGTTAGACTTGGATCAGAATCCTAATTAGATTAGGATTGACAAGCTCTTCAAGTTTAGTTCGAATCAGGTTCGAATCAGATTTGAATTGAGTCAAATCTGAAGCAATTTGGATCAGAACCAAAGAGTCCCAAAACCCAGGGACTCTCTCTCTCAGATTGGCCAACCAAGGAAGGGAGGGAGCGCTGATTTCTTGCACCCCTTATTTTGTGCACGCATGAGATGTGAGGACATGCGCAAGGTTGGCGTTTCTCCTTTGGGTTTCCATTTTGGATAAGGTTAAGAACCAATTCAAATTTGGTTTGAATTGAAGTCCTAAATCAATTAGAAGTTGATTAGATATGAGGGGTCTCACCTATTTAAATGAAGGGATCTTAACCACTGGTTGATATGATTAGTTTTGTGTGACAAAAGAAATCAGATATTATCATGAGATAAAGAGGGTGTGCGACAAAGAAAGAAGATGTCCTTCCTATTGGCGTGGGTTCTCCTAGGCACTAATATCTTAGCATGAAGAATCCCATCCAAGGCACTCCCCATTGTGAGATCAGATCTCATCCCTTTCTTGCATCCCTTCTGAAGAAGCGATGTTTCAATATCATCCTTCTTTTCTGTGGGGCTTGGCGTGTGCATGAAGTAGAGGATCTATGCTTTCAGGCCTCACAAGATATCATATTCGAGTAATCTCATAAGGATTTTGATCTTTATTCTGCGACATATAAGATAATTTATAAAGGTTATAAATTAATAGAATAAAAAATTTTTCAAATGCATCCTGGTGATCCGATCCTGATCAGACTTTCTCCCTTTATTAGGATGACTTTAGAGTTAAACTGTCAACTCTTAATCAGTACATCCATAATGTGTTTCAATCTCATAAATCCTGTGACTCCTCACAAGGACTACCCTGATCAAGATTTTGCTAAATTAAAATATAATATAGTACTAACTCCTGAAATCAAGAGCAGTCAATCCTATCTTGACTCACACATCGACTTCGTAAGTATTTGACTGTGTCCAAAAATTTTTCATGATTGAATTAGAAATTCAGATAGTCTGACACTAAAGTATAGTGAGTTGTTTGCAAGTAACCATAGTGATCTCAGATCGGAGGGATACTTATATCCATATCCTTCGCGAGCTACTCTTGATAGTAGAGTGCTTCGAGATGGATCACATTTAGTGAAATGCACTCATATATTTCACCTGCATGCCATACCAGTGTCTTCACACTCCTTAGTTACGAGAATAACGAGATGGATCACATTCAGTGAAATGCACTCATATATTTCATCTGCATACCATACCAATGTCTCCACACTCCTTAGTTATGAGAATAACCAACCCATATGGCACACAATGACTTACACTTGATGAACGTTATCATCCTAGTTAACAACGCATCGTTTGGTCACGAACTAGCTTAAAAACTATACGATAAATCCTCCTTTATCGATCGAAAATAATTCTAAAGACTTCATCATAACACAGGAGTTCAATAAAAAAAATACATAATTTATGATAAAAATATCAAATAATTTTTATTAATAAATAATTTATTTATAATTTACAATAAGCTCAATCGTCAATAGATTGACGATTGGCTTTAGGATACATTTCCAAACAAAAAGATTGTCAAGTTTTAATATATATAAATCATCAATAAGAATACCAAAGATAATAAAAGAAGTATCTTATACAGACTGAAACAACCATATCCAAACTTAAAATTAAACCCAGAAACATCAAGTTTTAAAAGAGAAACTAGGTTCCTAGATACTGAAGGTGCATAAATCGTCTGTAATAGATCTAGGTGATAACTAGTATCCAAGATCAAATGATAAGTCTCAATGCCTTCAATTGGAACCTTCATACGATTCCCCATAAACAAAAAGTCCTCAGTTGGGTTTGTAGTTTGGATCATAAGAAATCCCTGCATCATATTGGATACGTGAGCAGTAACACCAGAATCAAGCCACCAAGTATTATGAAGAACTTCAGTTAAGTTTGATTCAAAATATACAAAAGCATTGGATTTACCTTTCTTTTTGAACCAAGCCTCACATTTCTGGTAATCTTTCTGATAGTATCCTACTTTCTTACAGAAGTGACACTTGTCTACATTTTGTTCATTCTTATCAGCCTAAGGAACTTGAGCAGGCATTTTCTTCTTCTTCTTAGACTTGTTGGTTTTCATCTTAAGTCCACCATCTTCTTGACTCACGAAGTTAATGGAATGACTTCCTTGCTTTTTCAGTCTTGTTTCCTCCTGAGTAAGTATACTGGATAATTCACAACATTCAACTTATCCTTAATAGTGCTATAGTTATTCTGAAAAGGTCCATACTCAGGAGGTAGCGAGTTCAGGATGAACTGCACTAAGAAAAAGTCTTCCACTATCATCCCCAAAGTCTTTAGCCTTGCTTCATGGTCATGAGTTCTACCATTAGTGTACGAGCTAGTGACTTATCTGCAGAATGAAAATATTCTTTCACAAACTTCAGATTTTCTTTTGCACTTTCTGGAATAGTACTCTTAATATTGTTGGCAATAGTTATTTGCATGAACATGAGGCTTAATTTGTTAGACCATTCCCATGCTTTATAGTATGATTTCTCTTCCTCACTATTTGCATCTGTAAAAGCAATAGGTTTATCTTCCAATAGTGCTAAGTCAAGATCCAATACACAAGTGAAAATTGACTTGTTCGCACCATTCAGAGAAGTTCAAAGCATTAAATATGGTAACAGATGAAGCACGTGAATGAAGAGAAACAATTGCAAAAGTAATACATAAATATTCAAAATAAAAATAATTTTATTATGGATTTAGACAAACAATAATAAAAGCATATTGTAATTCTCCTTTGGTAGATACTACGATATACTATCATAATTTAAATATCATTATTGATCTTTATCTTGCAATTAAACATTCTTAATCAAATATACATGTTATCTTTGGATATACAAATATATATTTGACCAAAGAATATTAATTTACCTCTATCATGCTCACTATTCATAGAATAATTGATTCACCTTTGGGTGAATCTTAAAGTTCCAATGACTAGTGAATGTCAATTTATCCACTTATTTTTCACTAATAGGCATTTCATTAAAATCATGGATAAATGATCATTTTATGCATGTTAATTTTCTTAAGCATTCTAGTTTGGCCACTTTAGTAACTAACAAACTATATGTAAACATAAGATCATGCATATAAACAATAATTGATATTCCAAAAATAATAGATATTTTAATGATACAACCATAATATATATAATAGCATCAAAATTTCACCAAAATATCAACATAATTTAATTAAACAAGTAACATAAGCTATTCTCCGAATGGTAAATTCATAGGGCATTTTCTAGATTTCAATTGTCAGCTATTCTCTGAATGGTAAATTCACAAGGTATTTTCTAGATTTCAATTGTTCCAAAAGACTTCTTAAAATATGGATATTAGCTTATGGATGGTCAAAACTCTTTTCTTTCCTTTTCCTTTTTTTTAATGAAATTTGACACTTCATGATTCCCAAAGTGTCAAGTCGCTTTAGTTAAAACACTTCTGTTGCCTTATACCACGGGACAGGTAAAACCAATAATCAATTAATTGACCAGGAAGGGTAGCCTGACTAGGAAGGGTAGTCTGACTACAATATCCTATATTTGTCTCTTATGGGTAGATTCTTTGGGGAACCTTAAAGGCTTTGGCCTTGTGGAATTTGTACAGGAGGGGAACACCTTAAACATGAAGGTATAATTACTGTCGCCCAAAATTATGGGCCTTTAGACAACTTAATCAGAAATACATTAAATGAGTTTATTGTGCCATGATGATGGGTAGGGCCTTCTAGAAATTAATGCTAATTTCCCTCATATTGGTAGGAAGATGCCATCATCCATCAATTTGCCGAGAATTTATGATTTAATAGATAAATTGATGTGAAAACAAGATTTCTTAAGCAACTTAAATGAAAAAAATTTTTATTCTAAACCATGGCTCTGATACCAAATTGTTGCCCAGCTATGCAACCCAAGAGGGGGGGGTGAATTGGGTTTTTAAAAATTTTAAGCTTAACTAATTACTTATGAAAAGTATTTGTTAAAAGCTTGATGAATGAGAAGAAAGACTTTAATTCAAGATTAATTACCTAAAGTAAGAATGCAAGGATATAATAAAGAAATAAAGAGAAACAATAAAGCACACCACAAACACAAGAATTTATAGTGGTTCGGTGCCAACCTTGCACCTACATCTACTCCCCAAGCTCCTACTTGGGAATTCCAATCCACTATACTTGTATTCAACCCGAATACAAACGTCGGAAACTCCGACACTAGCTATCCCAAGCTAGTCCACTTGTTTCCTGGGTACAAGCCAACCCAAAACACTCCGATTTCAGGTTCGGATCAACCTTTCCTTATTTTGGAAACCCTCCAAAAATAAGAATAATTACTCACAAAGAGTAAGACAGTTTAGAGCACAAATAAGTACAAGAATAGCTCCTTAAATGAGCGAATATAATAATAAAAATACTTTACTCAAATGAAGAATCCCCTTTTGGATTTCCTCAAGGTCGATGAAGAGTTGAATGAACGCTTGAGGAGATCGTGAACTTTGATTGAAGATTTCTTGAAGGCTTTGAAAGAGCTCTTGATCAAGGTTGAAAAATTGGCTTGAAAAACCCTCTCTTTGAATGCTCTTGAATGCCCTTTTGAACGCTCTTGCTTTTCTCTTTCACAATCTCTCGTGTATATTGTAGATCACCTGTCACTCTCGTGTATATTGTGGATCCCCTGTCTTTTTCTCTCGTGTATATTGTGGATCCCCTGTCTTTTTCTCTCGTGTATTTTGTGGATCCCCTTTCTTTTTCTCTCGTGTATATCGTTGATCCCTTTTCTCTCTCATGTGTATTGTGTATACCCTTCTTGTATTTTACCTTTTGAAACCTTTTATAGCTTTAAGAAACAAGAGAAAATATTTTAGGCAGAAAAAGAGCCGTTAGAGCATTTTAAGGGAGCATAAAAGGCAATTAAAACGGGCAAAAAACTAGCCGTTGCGGACAATTTCCGTCGCAGGGGTCGACTCATGAGTCGACTCATGCTTCAGGAGTCGACTCATGAGTCGACTTCTGTTGCAATAGCCAGATCTGTGGTTTCTGGATTTTTTTTGGCCCAAATCAGCAGAGGTCGACTCATGAGTCGACTCATGCCTTGTGGGTCGACTCATGAGTCGACTCACAGGTCGTGCCAAGCCAAAAAAAAAATAGCGTGCCAAAAAAAATTTTTACATGCCAATCAGCTCATTGTGCCATGAGTTGACTCATGAGCCGACTCATGCACTTCAAACATTCATATCTTCAAAAATATAAGTCCAAAAATAATAAAATTTTCACCAATAGATTACAAATCATTTGTTCTACCAAATGATACTATTAAATCAGAATTTTAGTAAAATTATGATTTTGCCCCTGAAGAGCATAAAGATTTTTTCAAATAAAAATATTTGTATCCCTTCAATCTGCTTTGTAATCATCAAAATCAATCTAGGAGCAACAATCTCTCCCTTTTTGATGATGATAAAATACTTGAACAAAAGCATTTATGTGAATGTATTAATTTCAAAAGAATGCATTATAGGTGTATATGCTTGAAAAGAGTATGATTCTTTTGGCATGTGATATAAATGGTCATATGCAAGAATAGTTTGCCCATTTGCTTAAAGATTTGAAGATATGCTCATTGGATTATGTGATTTTAGTGTTAGAGCAGAAAACTTGTTTTTGTTATCAGATCAAGCTGTATTTTGAAAATTTGCTCATTCTCATTCGATTTTAGTTTTAGCATCAGAGCAAAAAATAATTATGTGCTTTAATTGCTTTTGATATAAAAGATAATTATGTGTGCCAAAGCATGTTTAAGAGTTGATTTGAAAAGTGTATTAGATCATTTTGAGTTTAAGATGTATCAGAGCAAGAGAAAAAATAAATTTTGCAATGTATCGGAGCAAGAAAAATAATTTTACAATGTTATCAGAAAAAATTATACAATGTATCAGAGAAAATTTTACAATGTATCAAAGCAAGTTAAAAATTATAAGATGTATCAGAGTAAGTTAAATTTCTTAAGATGTATCAAGGCAAGTTGAATTTCTTAAGATGTATCAAGGTAAGTTAAATTTCTAAATATGTATCAAGGTAAATAAAATTTCAAAAGATGTATTAGAGCAAGTTGGAATTTCTTAAGATGTATCAAGGCAAATAAAATTTCAAAAGATGTATTAGAGCAAGTTGGAATTTTAAAGTATATCAGTGCATATTTAAATTTTTAAAGCAAATCAGAGCATATGTAAAGAAGTAATTTAAAAATTACTTATTTGCATTGTACTTAGCATTGTACTTTTGATATTGTTCTTTAAATTCTCCAATTCATTCATTAATTTCTCATAATTTGTAGTTTTGCTTTTGATGGGTTGCTTTTTCTTTAATTGCTCATAATTTATGGTTTTACTTTTGATGGATTTTTTTTTTTTTTTGTTTAATTTCTCCCCCTTTTTGACATCATCAAACATGGTTAACTCCTCCTTTTTCTGAAACATTCTTTAATTTCTCCCCCTTTAGAGTTTATCACAGATGTTTGCTCCCCCTTAATATAGCAATTATTAACAGCAAACAACAACAAAGAGAAGACAATATTTCAACAAGGAGAATATATATAACCAAAATATGATCGACATCATTACAAAAGGTAGAGATATAAGTAAAAGAGGATACCATAAAACCATAATTGTTTCAATACATAGTTCTTAATATAAAAGTCAACCAGCTAATTGTCAATACATGGCCCCAAAATACAGATCCTAGAACAAGACACTAACACCTAGGATCTAGTAATGATCATGAGAAGTCATGGATCGGAGTCATCAGATATGGGATGAGAAGCTGATGGATCTCGATCAGAAGTGCGTCCTCTACCCCGTCTGCCTCTGGCACGAGCAGGAGAGCGAGATGAACTGGGTGGCTGAGTACGCTGAGAGGCTAAGGACTGAACAGAAAGAGTGAGTCTGATGGAATCAAGTACGTTCAGTGCTCTGAAAACAGACTGAAGTAGAGCAGTGAACTGAGTGGATGCATGCTCACTCGATCCTCGGATCTCTCTCCTCAGTAACTCATATCCACCCTCCAGTGCTCCTCTGAGCCTGCCAGCCTCTGCAGTGAGGTCTGTGACCTCAATAGTTGACTCCTGTGGCTTAGGATGGGCCAAAGCAAGGACTTGCCCCTGCAAGTCAAGAACTCTGCCAGTCAGTCTCCAAACTGTGTCCTCAAGCTGCTGAATCCGGATGGACTGATCTGATATCATCTGAAACACAGTGGAGATGTGGGGAGTCATGGTCTGATCAGAAGAAGTGGCTCCTGGTGCAAAAGTAGTACTGCTCCACTGACTAGATAGCAAAGAAGCCACATGCTGTGATATTTGCTCGATCTGATCGTCAGCCAGTCTAAACTCTGATTGAGGTGCTCTGCTCTCTGGCTGATACACTGGTGTGGGCATCCTAGTAAACTCTGAAGGACCAGCCTCTGTATCAGGAACGAACTGGATATTTGGTGATGCTGCCCTGAAGTCATGGACAGAAGATGATGGACCTTCTTCTTCAGCTCTGTCTTCAGTCTGTCTTCAGCTCTCTCCTCAGCTCTTTCTTCAGAGCCCTTGATCCAACCACCATCAGTCTTTGTAAATCCCATTCGGTGCAGGGTGTGTTGGTTGAAAGTGTCCACATGAGAGAGCTTAGTAGATGCCTCCCCCTCACAGCTAACTCCAAACCTCCTAAATACTCGAGTAAGGGCCATACCATAAGGCAAGTGTACCTTGGATCTGTTCAAAGTCTCTCTCATGGCCTCTATCATAAGTGCAGGGAGGTTAAGGGGGGTCTGAGTGATGACATGAAACATGATACAAACATCTCTGCTGGAAAGTAAATCATGCCTACCACTCCTAGGAAAGAAGAGCTTCGTTACCATCTGATGCAGGATCCTCATCTCAATGGACAAAATCTTTGCTTCCAATTTATTTAAACTCCCTGAATAAGTTTCCCCTAGAATAACTCTGATCCCCTCTTCTTTTACTGGGAGTTCCATATAAGAGTAACCCTCACTAGAAAACTGAAGTATTTCTCCTAATATACTAGAATCCAAGCAAATATCAATACCCTTGACTGTTGAAGTCACTGACCCATTTCCATAATGTAGATTCTGGTAGAATTCTCTAACTAGGTCAACATAGGTGACTTCCTTAAGGGAGCAGTAGAAATCCCATCCTTGATTTTTAATCTTAGTTGCAAATGTGAAACCCTCTTTTTCAAAGAACCGAAAATCTATATTCTTCCCGGTTTCAACTTTTCTATCAGAAAGAGGATTCTTACTGGGGCTTAGGGAGGATTGAGGGGGACCTTAAGCAGATACTGAAGCTAGAGTGGGAGCAGTGGAAGACTGACCAGCTTGCCTTTTCTTTCGGACAATTTCTTCAGGCTCACGGACTGACTTTCTTCTTTGGGGAAGCTTCATCTTCGGAGCCATATTCACTATAGTAGCAGACAAGAAGACTTGGAGGAACAAGTGAATGATTGGAGGAGGGATCACAAGAGAGTGAAGAGGGATTTTGGTGGAGAAAAGAGGTGGATTTGGGAAGAATGGTGGAGTGCTAGGGCATGCTCCAACCATGCCAAATAATGAGAGAAAGCACAAAAATCCCTTTCCAAGGTGGCGATTTTTGGTGGAGAGGAGGAGGGAGAAGTGCCTCGAACTAGATCCTTGAATTTGGAGCAAAAGGAATTGGAGAAGTCACCTTTTGGAAGGAGGAAGATGAGAGGATGAGTCGGCTCACGAACAGGATCCCATATAAAAACAATGAGCCCGTGGGAAGTTTGAGGAAATAACAAGTTTGCCATTGAGTCGACTCATGGGGGTCGACTCATGAAGTTCAGAAATTCAGAAAAAAATATGAATAAATTCCAAAAAAAATTAAATTTTTGGGAGAAGGAGTTTTGCTCAAAGATAAGTTTTTAGAATGATAAAATTGAGCTTTTGGGACCAGGATAGATGTTAAAAATTGAGCTCTAAGAATTTTTGACATCAATTCTTGGAAATTGAGAAAAATTTAGGCATATGGATCTAGAATTCCTAGATTTCTTCTAATTTTACAGAATCTATCCTCACTAAGGGCCTTTGTAAAGATATCAGCTAATTGATTTTCAGTGCAAACATATTCAAGAATAATATTTTTGTTTTGAACATGAACTCTTATAAAATGATGTCTTATTTCAATATGTTTGGATCTTGAGTGTTGAATTGGATTTTTAGATAGATTTATGGTACTTGTGTTGTCACATCTTATTGGTGTTTCATTAAGTTTGATTCCAAAGTCTTCGAGTTGTTGCTTAATCCACAAGATTTGAGCACAACAACTTCTGGCTGCAATGTATTCGGCCTCAGCCGTAGACAGTGCCACCGAATTTTGTTTCTTGCTAAACCATGAGATTAGGTTAACTCCAAGAAATTGGCAAGTTCTACTTGTGCTTTTTCTATCTAATTTGCATCCAGCAAAATCAGCATCTGAATATCCTAATAAATCAATTTGTGAGTCCTTAGAGTACCATAACCCTAGAGTTTGAGTACCATTTAAGTATCTAAGGATTCTTTTAACAGCATTCAAATGAGATTCTTTAGGATTAGATTGATATCTAGCACATAAACAAACACTAAACATGATATCAGGCCTACTTGCTGTTAAATATAATAATGAGCCAATCATACCTCTATAGTATTTTAAGTCTACACATGAGGGATTCATTGGTGTGCCAATTGGTTTGCAGTTCTCCATTCCAAATCTTTTGAGTAGTTCCTTGGTGTACTTGCTTTGGGTGATGGAGATTCCCTCTTTTGATTGTTTGATTTGGAGTCCGAGGAAGAAGGTGAGTTCTCCCATCATGCTCATCTCGAACTCCCCCTGCATAAGCTTAGCAAAGTCTTGACAAAGGGATTCATTAGTAGACCCAAAAATTATGTCATCAACATAAATTTGTATAACTAGCATATCATTTTGATTTCTTTTAATAAAGAGGGTTGTATCTACATTACCTCTTGAAAAACTATTATTTAGTAGAAATTTGCTTAGCCTATCATACCATGCTCTAGGTGCTTGTTTTAATCCATATAAAGCTTTATTTAATCTAAAGACATGATTAGGAAAAGCATGATTTTCAAATCCAGTGGGTTGTTCTACATATACTTCTTCAGCAATATATCCATTTAAAAATGCACTTTTAACATCCATTTGAAATAATTTGAATTTCATAAAGCAAGCATATGCAAGTAGAAGTCTAATAGCTTCTAATCTAGCAACAGGTGCAAAGGTTTCATCAAAATCAATTCCTTCTTCTTGATTATATCCCTTAGCAACCAGTCTTGCTTTATTTCTAATTACATTTCCATGCTCATCTAATTTGTTTCTAAAGACCCATTTTGTGCCAATTATCGAATAATTTTTAGGTCTTGATACTAAGGTCCAAACATTATTTCTTTCAAATTGATTAAGTTCCTCTTGCATTGCATTAATCCAATTATGATCATTTTCAGCTTCTTCAAAAGTTTTAGGTTCAAGATGAGATACAAAAGCACAATGATTAACTACATCTCTAAGTGAAGAACGGGTTTTTACCCCATGCATAGGATCACCAATAATTAACTCCTTAGGGTGGTTGTGAACATACCTCCATTTCTTGGGTAGGTCATTTGTACCTTGAGGTTGTTCTTGAATTTCTTCACCTCTCTCATCTTGTTTGTCTTCTTGATCCTTGTCTTCTGGAGTTGCTGAATCTTTCAGAGTGATCTCCTTCATACCTTCTATTAGTGGATCTGCATCATCAACACCCTCATTCTTCCTTGAAGAAAGATCGTTAGATTCATCAAAAATAATATGTATGGACTCCTCAACTACTAAAGTTCTTTTGTTGAAATCTCTAAATATTTTACTAGTGGAGGAGTAACCTAAAAATATTGCTTCATCTGATTTTGCATCAAATTTACCAAGTTTTTCTTTGTCATTATTTAATACAAAACATCGGCAACCAAAAATATGAAAATATGCAATATTTCATTTTCTTCCTTTCCAAAGTTCATAGGGGGTTTTCTTTAAAAATTATCTAATCAAAGCACGATTTAAAATGTAACATGCTGTGTTAATTACTTTCGTCCAAAAATATCTTGGAAGGTTGCTTTCACAAAGCATGGTACGGGCCATTTCTTCTAAGGTTCTGTTTTTCCTTTCAACTACCCCATTCTGTTGGGGTGTCCTAGGAGCAGAGAAGTTATGGCCAATTCCATTTTCATCACAAAAATTTTCAAAGTCTTGATTTTCAAATTCAGTTCCATGATCACTTCTAATATTTTGAATTGAAAACCCTTTTTCATTAGTGACTTTTCGGTGAAATTTAGTGAAAATATGAAAAGTTTCATTTTTGTGTGCCAGAAAGAAAACTCAAGTAAAACGAGAGTAATCATCTATAATTACAAAGTCATATCATTTTTCTCCTAGACTAGTGGTTCTAGTTGGTCCAAATAAGTCCATATGCAAGAGCTCTAAAGGTCTAGAAGTTGAAACAGTATTTTTGGATTTAAATGAAACTCTAGTTTGTTTACCTAATTGGCATGCATCACAAATTCTATCCTTTTCAAAATTCAGTTTTGGCAAACCAAGAACTAATTCTTTCTTAATTAATTTTGAAAGAGAATGCATGCTAATATGTGTAAGTCTACGATGCCACAGCCAACTAGTCTCATTAACTTTAGCATTCAAAGATACTAGGCATTGCATGTCTAATTTGGCTAAATCATTCAAATCTACCATATAAACATTGCCATGCCTATGTCCTATAAATTTAATGCCATCGTTAATAGGACTAGTCACAATGCAAACAGATGATTCAAAAACAACTTTATACCCTTTATCACAAAATTGACTAATGCTAAGTAAGTTATGCTTTAAACCTTTAACTAACAAAATATTTTCAATGTATTTGGAGGGAGTGATACCAATGTTACCTATCCCGATGATCTTTCCTTTGCCATTATCTCCAAAGGTGACCATCCCTCCATCCTTAGCATCAAGCGTGATGAATTGTGATTCATCACCAGTCATATGTCTCGAGCATCCACTGTCAAGATACCATTTCCTGTTTCCTCCTTGGGATGCTAGACACACCTGCAAGCAAAGGTCAAGTTTCTGTCTTAGGTACCCAAGCTTTCTTGGGTCCTTTTAGGTTAGTCAAAATGGTTCCTTTTGGAACCCATATTTTCTTTATAGTTGTGTTTGCAGATTTGTTAATAAGGCATGTGTATGATTTATGTCCTATTCTACCATATTTGAAACAAGTAATATTTGTAGACTTGTTACTTGAATAATTTACATAAATATTCTTCAAAAATTTTTGTTTCTTCAAGGGGTTATAGCCAAGTCCAGCCTTATCATATACAGCTTTTTGATTATCAAGAATCATATTTAGTTTGTTTGAACTTAAGGTGAACTTATCTACTATAGATTTCAGCTTGTTAATTTTATTCTTTAAGCTTTGATTTTCTTGAATCAAGGTAGATTTTTCAATTGAAAGGTTTTCAGCTTGTTTCACTAAGGACTGATTTTCCAATTTCAGTTCTTTGTTTTTCATCCCTAATTTCTTTAATTCATCAATTAAATCATAGAATGCTTCATGCAATTCTTCAAAAGTAAATTTACTAGGGGATTCAGAAGTTACCTCATTTTTGTGTGCCATAAGGCACAGGTTGGCTTGTTCTGTTGAGGTTTCCTCATCGGAGCTTGAGTCATCACTCGCACTCCAAGTCGCCATCATTGCTTTCTTTTTGAACTTTTTGAGACCTTTCTTCAGTTGTGGATATTCGGATTTGAAATGTCCCGGCTTCTTGCACTCGTAGCATATAAGGGGTTGATCTTTCTCTTTCTCTTTGCTTTGTTCCCCTTTTGTGAATGATTTCTTTCTCATTCTCTGTTTCCTTTTTCTTAGAAACTTCTTAAATCTTCGAGTGATGAGTGCCATCTCTTCATCCTGTTCTTCATCTTCAGTGTCATCTGTTTCATCATCAGGCGAAGCTGTGGATTTGAGGATAATGGTTCTTTTCTTTTTGACTTCATCCTCTTGATGTTGCTTCATGCTAAGTTCATGAGTCATCAAGGATCCAAGAAGCTCTTCTAGAGGTAGAGTGTTCAAGTCCTTTGCTTCTTGGATGGCAGTCACCTTGGCTTCCCAAGTTCTTGGCAATGACTTGAGAATCTTCCTTACAAGCTCACTGTTAGCATAAGATTTGCCAAGACTCTTCAAACCATTAATTATATCAGTAAAACGAGTAAACATAACAGTTATGGACTCATCATGCTCCATTTTAAACAATTCATATTTATGCACAAGCATGTTTATTTTAGACTCTTTTACTTGATTTGTTCCCTCGTGGGTTACTTCTAACCTATCCCATATTTCTTTAGCAGATGCACAAGTAGAGATGCGATTAAATTCATTTGCATCAAGTGCACAATAAAGAACATTCATAGCTTTAGCATTTAATTGTGCCAATTTCTTATCAACCTCATCCCATTCTTTTTCGGGTTTGGTTGACTCCTCACCATCTATAATCTTGGTGGGTGTGTGAGGACCGTTCACTATGATACTCCACATATCATAGTCGAGTGCTTGTATGAATATCTTCATCCGAGCTTTCCAATAGGTATAATTAGACCCATTGAAAAGTGGAGGTCGGTTGGTAGATTGCCCCTCGGCTAGAGAAGTACCGACATGGGTTGCCATAGATCTTTGGCTCTTTGATTGTTAGATCAAAGAAGGGCTAGAGCATCGGGCTCTGATACCACTTGTTGCCCAGCTATGCAACCCAAGAGGGGGGGGTGAATTGAGTTTTTAAAAATTTTAAGCTTAACTAATTACTTATGAAAAGTATTTGTTAAAAGCTTGATGAATGAGAAGAAAGACTTTAATTCAAGATTAATTATCTAAAGCAAGAATGCAAGGATATAATAAAGAAATAAAGAGAAACAATAAAGCACACCACAAACACAAGGATTTATAGTGGTTCGGTGCCAACCTTGCACCTACATCCACTCCTCAAGCTCCTACTTGGGAATTCCAATCCACTATACTTGTATTCAACCCGAATACAAATATCGAAAACTCTGACACTAGCTATCCCAAGCTAGTCCACTTATTTCCTGGGTACAAGCCAACCCAAAATACTCCGATTTCAGGTTCGGATCAACCTTCCCTTATTTTGGAAACCCTCCAAAAACAAGAATAATTACTCACAAAGAGTAAGACAGTTTAGAGCATAAATAAGTACAAGAATAGCTCCTTAAATGAGCGAATATAATAATAAAAATACTTTACTCAAATGAAGAATTCCCTTTTGGATTTTCTCAAGGTGGATGAAGAGTTGAATGAACGCTTGAGGAGATCGTGAACTTTGATTGAAGACTTCTTGAAGGCTTTGAAAGAGCTCTTGATCAAGGTTGAAAAATTGGCTTGAAAAACTCTCTCTTTGAATGCTCTTGAATGCCCTTTTGAACGCTCTTATTTTTCTCTTTCACAATCTCTCGTGTATATTGTAGATCACCTGTCACTCTCGTGTATATTGTGGATCCCCTGTCTTTTTCTCTCGTGTATATTGTGGATCCCCTGTCTTTTTCTCTCGTGTATTTTGTGGATCCCCTTTCTTTTTCTCTCGTGTATATCGTTGATCCCTTTTCTCTCTCGTGTGTATTGTGTATACCCTTCTTGTATTTCACCTTTTGAAACCTTTTATAGCTTTAAGAAACAAGGGAAAACATTTTAGGCAGAAAAAGAGCCGTTAGAGCATTTTAAGGAAGCATAAAAGGCAATTAAAATGGGCAAAAAATTAGCCGTTGCGGATAATTTCCGTCGCAGGGGTCGACTCATGAGTCGACTCATGCTTCAGGAGTCGACTCATGAGTCGACTTTTGTTGCAACAGCCAGATCTGTGGTTTCTGGATTTTTTTTTGGCCCAAATCAGCAGAGGTCGACTCATGCCTTGTGGGTCGACTCATGAGTCGACTCACAGGTCGTGCCAAGCCAAAAAAAAAATAACGTGCCAAGGGAAATTTTTGCGTGCCAATCAGCTCATTGTGCCATGAGTTGACTCATGAGTCGACTCATGCACTTCAAACATTCATATCTTCAAAAATATAAGTCCAAAAACAATGAAATTTTCACCAATAGATTACAAATCATTTATTCTACCAAATGATACTATCAAATCAGGATTTTAGTAAAATTATGATTTTGCCCCTGAAGAGCATAAAGACTTTTTTAAATAAAAATATTTGTATCCCTTCAATCTGCTTTGTAATCATCAAAATCAATCTAGGAGCAACACAAATGTTAGCAAAACTAAGCATCAACATATATGTTTCATCATGAATCTAAAATCTTGAATAAAATTTCTATGTTCAAAAGAATATCATGAATCCAGGATCTTGAACAAAATTTCTCACAGATGCATTAAAAAGCATACCTGATGTGGAAGAGAATGAACACATCCTATTAGAAGAAAGTGATCCCCATGATAAATTGGTTTCTCTCTCCTCTTCCTTTCTTTTTGTCGCAGCAATTTTGATGGTTATCATTGCTGTTATCTGAATGGGCAGGGAGAGGACCTCCTAATACAGTACATCTGTCAAGTAACTGAATGAAATTGATGAGATTTATTTGTTATTAAATATTAAATTTGAATTCAAATTTCATAAATCAGATCACATAATCGAAAATTCAAATTTTATAAACTGGATCACATAATCAGAAATTCAAATTTCATAAATTGGCCACATAATCTAGCATGCCACTCTCGCAGAGGCCCCTATAGAATCCACCGACCCTACCTAGAGTCATCAGGACCAAAGTGTCTTGGGGGTACCAATTGCATCCATCATCATTGTCGAGTAGTTTTAGTAACTCACTACAAGAAAATAGTGATTTTATGATCAATTTTTTTATCACATTTATGATAGATTTTATGATCAATTTTTGAAGAAATATTAATATAGTGATTGAGCAAAAATTGATTGCAAAATTTCCCGCCACAAAGTGCCCTAACATTTTGTGTTGAATTTTATGATCGATTTATTGAATATAAAAATAAATTTATAAAAAATATTTTTTATAGATTTGCAACCAAAAATTTGATCGTACATATTTTTAATTATTTATTTTTTATATATACTTGTGATCGATTTATCAGTTGCAAAATGGTTTTAATAATTTGCAACCAAAAAATTAATCATAATTATTTTTAATTATTTTTATTATATAAATATATTTATGATTGATTTTTTGGTTGCAAAATGGTTTTATTAATTTACAACCAAAAAATTGATCATAATATTTTTTTACTTATTTTTAATTTTGTAAATATATTTGCAATCAATTTTTTGGTTGCATAATTTTTTAATACTTTGCAACCAAAAAATTGATCACAACTATTTTCAATTATTTATTTTTATTTTAAAAATATATTTGCCATCAATTTTTTGGTTATAAATTTTTTTTAATAATTTGCAACTAAAAATTTGGTCATAAATTTGAATTCTAAAAAAAATGGTGCCTTTATTTTAAATAAAATTAAATAAAAATAAATTTTAGAAAATATTTTAAATTAAAAAAAACTAATTTTAAATTATATTACAAATTTTTTTTATAAAAATATAATATTTTTATTTTTATGATTGATATTTTGATTATAAATTAAAAAAATAGTTAGTGATCGAAATATTAGTCACAAATGTACAAAATATTAATTTTTTATGTAGCAATCGATTTATTGGTTGCTAAAATCGATTACTAAAATTTTTAGCACCAGGCCCCCCCTCTCAATCAATCCCTTCGACCTATTCTCTCGAACACTGGCCGCCACGTCGGCCTCCCGGCATGCCCGCCCACGACAACCTCCCCTCCCTTCCCTAATGATAGTAGTCCTCCCTCCCTCTCTGTGACACTAGCACCCCCTCCCCCCTCTTGATCTCCTTCTGAACCTCAAACCCTAACTGTCGCATCATGCCACCCCCTCCCCCCAACCCACCTGCAATAGCCCCCCCTCCCCGACAACAACAGCCCCCCTTTTCATGATAGCAGCACCCCCTCTCTTCTCGACCTTCTCTTCTCCTCAAACTTTAACAACTGCACCATGCTTACCCTACCCCCCGCCCTCCCGTTGACGACAACAAGCCTCCCTTCTCCCCTTCCCTTTTCATCTTTCGCTCACCACCACACTGCCGTCGACACTGCGCCCCCTGCCCCACCCCACGACCTGTGACAGCCCCCTCCCCACCCCCACAATAGCATCCCACCTTCTTCCCTTCTCTTCTCCTCCTCACCTCATTGCCACACTGCCGTCGACACCATCGGCCGCCCCTGCAATAGCCCCATCGTCCACCACTCCCCCCTGTGACAGCAGCCCCCTAAAGGATCTTATAGGTTTCTC
Organism: Elaeis guineensis; assembly: GCF_000442705.2. Lineage (NCBI taxonomy): Eukaryota > Viridiplantae > Streptophyta > Magnoliopsida > Arecales > Arecaceae > Elaeis > Elaeis guineensis. The sequence continues at coordinate 63,688,246 of NC_025999.2, forward strand.
ACATATATTTTAATTAATCACATTAATTAAAATAAAACTTCACATGATTTTTAATTAACCATATTAATTTAATAGAATTGGTAGAGAACAATAGACCTAATCTATTCATCATGCACAATGAAAATAATGATTAACTACCTAACCTTTCATGTGAAAGAGAAAAACCTATCAATAACATCCTAATGTACATAAGAAAAGAATCAACAAGTATTAAAAGAAAAATAGATTTTTCTTTATACCTTTACGTGGGTTAATGAACTCTGCAACTGATGATCATGCATTTATTCCTTTCCTTGTACCTACACAAGTTCCTGACCTTTATGAGTATCCACATAGAGTTGGAGGTCGATTAGCAACTTTTTGTTCTTCGGGATGCTAGCTCTCTTGTGAAATCATTGCTTGATGGATGATTGTTCTCAACACCTTGAGAACAGGAGTAGGACAAGGGCTTCTTCAAGAATCTTCTTGTTGAAATTTGATTTCAGCACAACCAAGAAGAAGAGACTCTGGGGCATGGAGGAAAGGGAAGAGAGAGAGAGAGTTGGCAGCCTTGGGGCTAGGGAGAGAGAGCTTGTGGTGTGGGAACCACTTGAAATCCTTGATGCATGGCCACCTATTTATAAGTTCGAAACTCTAGCTGGTGCCCCAAGCTTTTAGAGAAATTGACCTCATTGAAAAAGCCTCTAATGGCTAGGACTCTTGGAGATAGAGTCCCAATATTGTCGCCCCCTCTAAATCAGCCAAAAAACTTTCCATCTTGGCTTGGGCGGCTAGGGTTTCAAAAACCCTAGAGGTGGTGCCCCAAAGTTTCCACATTTGCTCTCTAATGTGGCACCTAGGGTTTTATTCAAGAAATCCTAAGGTGTGGGTCCTATTGATTGGTCCAAGATCAAGTCAAAATTGATTATTTAAGCTAGACTCGCATGTCACACATCTGATGCATTCAAACTCATTTGGATACATATGATCTAAGCCCAAATTGATCCAAGCCTTGACCCATATTCAATTGAACCCAAATCCCTATTTAATTCAACTTGAATTTAGTCATAATTAATTTGATCTAATTAAATTAAGACATACAATATTTGCATATTAGTCCTACTTGAACTTGCTAACCTTTAGCAATTAAGTCCTTACTATTTGTAACAATTATAAATTAATCCAATTATCAATCAGATTGATAATTTAGATTCTAACCATCCGATCAGTCTCAAACTCCTTATATATGTGATATTAGATGTATGCTTTAGAAGTCAATATGACAAACATATTGTAATAATTCTAAGCTATATTTTTATACTTAAATAATTGATTTATCAATAAAGTAGATAATTTTTATCCATTCTTATGTTATATGTCTGAGAATCATTCAAGAAATTAATAATTTAAAGATACATATTCTAAACAGTTTAGACTTTTAGATATGTATAATTAAATTTTAAATTATTTTTGATTGATGGATCATCATGAGGATGATAATTGATTCGGTTAGATCAGTGCATGTATTACTTCCTTCAAAGTGGATAAATCTCAAGTCTATGGTGTAGAAACATTGAACAAGAGTGTAGATGGTTGTTGAAAAATATCGATATTGAGTATGATCATATAAAAGATCACATAGATGTCTTCTCACTCATCAGTGATCATCTCGATGCTGTAGTGGTATAAGTGGATCCTTGACCTGCAGTACCTCAACTGCTCATAGTGGGATTACTGTACTTTGACTACACATAAATATGATCTCCTAGCTATTTGGATCTTTGTAGTATATATTGGCTACAGTAGGTTCATTGTAAAAGTAGAATATATACTTATAAGAGATCTATCGATCTTAGTAGATAAAAAGTAGTCCTATGAGATTTGAAAAGCAAAGTCCATAAGTCTATGGCCATAGCAAAGTGATTAATTGAAAAGAGTTTTCATGAGTATCATATTTAGACTTGAACTAATCTAATCTTTCATATCCTACATGTTAGGATTTGACGAATTTTCATAACCTCCATCTTGTTGGGACTCATGATAAAAAAACTGAATCACACGATAACTATACCTAAAAATTCTATTTTCTATTCTACTAGATTGCTACCACATGCTACTAGGTGTCACTAGTGAATTGTGAGAACTCACTAGAATCATTCTAGATCGATAATCTTTGTTGAGTGTGAGTTTGAATTATTCTAGCCCATCGAAAGGTGTTTTAATGATACTATGATAGCGATCATGATATGTCTTACTAACAGATAGAACAAGAACCTATGGGATCACACACAAAAGAGATTCTTGACTGATTAGATAATTGAGTTATGATTATGAGTCGTAATAAAATTTAATTATCAATATGATTGATAATGCAAAAATTATAATTAAGTAATTCGCTAAGTGTTAGCAAATTATAGGAGGATTAATTAGCAATTAGATTACTGTCTGGCTCAATCTGATTAAGCTATGATGTTTAAATCAGATCTAATTGAATTAGATTCAATATATGTTGAATTGGATTTGATTAGATCAAGCCTAATTAGATTATAAGATAACTTAATTGCGTAAGGAGAACAATTTCTAGTTTGACTAGAACTTGTTTGAGTCAATTTTCTAATCAGATTAGGATTCAATTCATATTTAATTGAGTTCCTAATTAGATTAGGAATTAGCTTGATTTGGGTGCTACCTAATCTTAAGTTGGTTAGGATTAAAAGATATTTAAATCAGATTTAAAAATAGCACCTAAAAGGAATCCCAGTCCAACTGGGATTCTCTTTCCATGCACCAACAAACTCCACTCCCAACTGAGATTCTCTTTCTATGCACCAACAAACTCCAAGCCAAAGAAGAGATGCGTCCCTTGGTTTTTGCATGTCAAAAATTCATGCCACACACCTTTCGCACATCCTTATTTCCCCTCCTTTGATTAGGATTTAATCTAGTTTGGTTTCAATTTAAATCAGGTTGGTTTTTGAATCAAAGTAGGAATCCTAGTTTATTGGGTTTAGGACATTCAAACATAGTCTTAACCAACTACTTGGATGTCTATTTAAAGAGGGGATTAGGGACATGTAAGATAGAGGAGAAATCTATTTTAATGTAGAAAAAGAGAGGTTGGGCATGGGCTTTTAGGCATGAGTCCCTTGGGTGTTGGGTTTCAAGGGAAGAGAGAAGGGTTCTCTCTTCTTCTAGGTTTTCTTCCTCCTAATCTTCTTCTTCTTTGATAGATTCTTAGAGATTGAAGAAGGTCCTTTTCAACCAACCATCAAGAAAGCGATCTTTGCAAGGGAGCTAGTATCCCGAAAAGATCAAAGAGTCTTTGATCAGATCAACACTCGTGTGGATACTCATAGAGGTTGGGCACGTGCATGGCTACACCAGAACCTAAGACATCCTCAGATCCAGATTTGAAGGAGTTCAGTGATTCAGCTATGTGATTTGATCATATATTTATTTTTATTTTTTAAAATCAAATACTTTATGTCTTATTTATCATCATATGAACTAGATCTATAAGTACAAGATTAAGATCTATGCATGCATAAGATTAAATCTAATTTAATCTTATCTTCTATTGCTTGTTTTTTAAAATTATTTTGAAATCTACATACAAAATATCTGAAATCTAATAGTGGTATCAGAGCCATGGGTTCATATGCATGAAAATAAGATGAGATCTGATTTCTAATCAGATCTAAAAATTAATTTGATTAATGATTCGATATCGATATGTTGCCAAGGTTGTCGCATATTGAAGTTGGATCCTTTTAAAAAGTATTTTTAATTATTTAGATCTGATTTATTATTTATCTAAAAAATTATTTTAGATCTGATTTTAATCATGTATGAGATATATGAGTAGTGGTTTAGATCTAAAAAGTAGTTTTAGATCTGATTTTTTATACATGAACGATTGCTGAAATTTGAAAACCAGTTTCAAAATCATAACATATTTAAATCTTAAATTTAGAATTTAGATCTAAAATCTAAAAGTTGTTTCAAGATCATAATATGTTAAATCATTTATATAATTCAAATCTAAAATTTAGTTTTTATATTTAAATTTAATGTTAATAAGATTAACAATTGGTCATGGCTGAATCAAAATTAAGTCAAGTAATTTGATTACACCCAGGATAATTGATTTGTGCTTTATGGAACCTAATCTATTTTAGCGATTGATCAAACCCATGCAAGAGTTGATTAGGATTAGGTCAAGAGTGCTCATGATCAAATCAATAGTTGTAGTTGGTCGGATCAATTGAAATTCATATATTAAATCGATTGATCCAAGGACCTAATTCGGCTCAATGGCTCATCTCAATCACTTAAGCTAACTTATTTGAAACCAATTGACCAATTAGTATCTAAGGCAAGTGCTAGATAGTGGTTATTTAATTAAAACCCTTGAATGTTCAAGGGGGAGCCTCCCACTCATCTTCACTTATCTGGCCAATTTGATAGATTGTGTCTTGAATCAGATTACTTAGTGGTTCAGTTTAGCCCATGCCAATAGGACTAGTCATGGTGATGACTAATTAGATGAGACCTAAATCAAAATATTCTCACACACATATTAAGTCTAGCAGTCTTCCACAATTATAGATGTGCGGACATGCAACTGGTATCGATTGTTTTCGGCTAGTTATAGTAGTTCAGTTGTACCAAAAATATGCAACCACTCTATAGCATTAGATGCTTTGGAGTAGAGATGGGGTTGGACCCAATATTTGTCAGATGAAAGATCCAATGACAGCTTTGTGCCTGCTAGTGAACGATGAGTTTGACTTAACTAAGGAATGTAGCCAATATCTATTAGGTGAGCCTACATAATTTAGAGATCGAATCACTGCATTATGCTTGAAGAAGCATTGGACAAGAGTCATCCACTCATCGGTGTAACATATTAACCAATATCTATAAGATGAGGTGCACGTATATTGATGGGACCGTAGTACCTACTAGATATTTTTATCGTATTAGAATTTTTATTTCTCCATCCGAAGAGTGGGAGAGATCAGAAAAAATAGTGAGAGCTTATTTGTTTCTTAAAGTTTCTAAAATAAATATGTAATTAAGTACAAATATCTAACTAAAATCTTTACTTTTTGTAGTTTAACCATGTCAGCTTCAAATCCTTTACCCCGTATCCTAGAGTCCAACCGTTTGACTAGAATCAATTTCAAAGATTGGCTCAAAAATCTTAAGATAGTCTTGATATCAAAAAAGTTAGGATATGTTCTCAATCAGGATCCTCCCCCTCCTTTACCAAACCATCTTAGTGCAGAATAAAGAGCTACACTAGATAAATGAATAGATGATGACAATCAGATCACGTGCTATATACTGACTTCTATGTCAAACAGGTTGCAAAATCAGTATGAGCACATGCCAACTGTCAAAACTATGATCACTCATTTATAAGAGTTATATAGTGAGCAGATCCGATCAAAGTATCTTGAAGTTTCAAAGAAGCTCTTCAACTCCAAGATTTGCAAGGGGCAGTCGATCCACGTGAATGAACCAGATCTAGGGTTTCAGAGTTAGATCTTGAAACTTTTTCAAGATCAGGCAGTGAAAGACTAAAATAAATCAAAATTTATCTTATTAAATTAGAGAATCCCTAGATCTAAGATCTTATTACATGATTATTATATGGCATTAAATCAAAAATTAAAATATCAAGAGCAAGAGCTACATGTTGATCATATCAACACGTTTCTATACTACATCTAATATATGTAAAATATAATAGATCAAATATATTACCTTGCAAGTCAGATGTTCTAACTTTACTGATCCGAGCTTCAGGATGATGTTGTGAGCTGCACATGCATCCAGCCTCTAGGAGTCATCCACACGAGCCCACGAATCACGATCAGAAGTTTTGGTCCAGAAAATCAGCACAGTATGCTAGTACTGTGCTGATTCTTCTTCAATGGTTGATCAGATGCCTCCTTCTTCTTGATTTGGACTCTTCCAAAGATGAGAAGTAGGAGAAAGAATTTTAAATATGAGACACTCTCAGAAAACTCACAGATGGAGGAAGGAAAGAGGTGAACTCAGCAACCCTAGAAGAAGACCCTCTTCTCTTTCTCTTTGCTCTCACCTAGACACCTAGTTTTGTGTCTATTATGTCTCCATACCCCAACACTCTTTCTCTCTAATTTTCATATGTCTCAAAGTCTCTCAATTCTCTATAATCCATAAAAAATTCAAGAAAAAATTTATCTTAAATAATGAGATATGAAGAGTCTCTATCTAGGTCAAATACCTAGTCAAGAAAAATCCAAACAGGGCAAGACAAGTGGTGCCCAACTCTTGGATGCCCCCTCCTTTTTTTTACCATGGACTACCAACAAAGGGTGCATAATATGTGCCATAAAATCTATAAAAATCATAAAAAAATTTGGATAAAATCAGTGCCATAAGGAAAGAGTTTTGGTTTCCTAAAATTTTATCTCATAGAATTTGAAATCCAAAATAATTCCTACTTTGACTTGGTCCACAACCACATTCCATATAAGAGAGAAAGAGTGGAAAGCTTCAGATGTATGTGAAGGCCTAGGAGAGTGGGTGTGGGGGGCTAAGGTGGTGCAAGGTGGAATCCTAGTCTTACTAGGATTCAATCTATGACTTGTTCAAATTTGATTTCTCAAATCAAATCAAATCAAAATCAAATCAATCCAATTAAAATAGATCTTAACTTAATTAAAAATTTAATTTAATCAGATTAAATTAGATTTAAATCTGATTTAATTTTTTAATCAAATTAGAAATTAGATTGATCCAAGTCCTAATTGGACTAGGACTAATTTTTCCTTGCACTTGGCTTATCCAATAGACCAATTAGACTTGATCCAATCAAGCCCAAATCGAATCGAATTAAATCATATTCAATTAGACTTAATTTTAATCCATTGGCTTAATCAAATTAAGTCAATTAGCAATCAAATTGCTAATCGATCCTCTTGTAACACTTGCACTAGATTAAATATCAATCATATTGATCGTTTAACCCTAAAACGATTCTTAATCGTTGATCAACCATCCAATCGAATCGTGAACTCTAATGTGTGTGACCTCATAGGCTCAAACCTAAGCCAATAGTATAGGAATAAATTTTTGTACCAATCAAAGTGACCATCTAGTAATGGTACCCGATGGTTGGATAGGTTGAATATGTAGAACAACATCCTTAGAACCCATGCGGATATAGTTTCCATATAATTCATCCCCTTGACCTAAAGGCTCATAGGATACCTCAGAGTTTAACTATCAACTCTGATTAGGTTATCCACATTATATTTTAAAATATCAAATCAATCTGATGGATTATCCTGATCAAGATTTTGCTAAATTGAAATACAGCAACTCATTCTTCTCCAACTCTTGGAGTGGTCAATCCCATCTTGATCACACTCTGACTTCGCAAGCACTTGACTATGCCCAGAAGCCTTCCATCACTGAATTAAAATTTTAGTTAGTTTAGTACTAAAGCACAGTGAGTTGCTTGCAAGTCACTGAGGTGATCTCAGGTCTAAGGGACACTTATACCTATATCCCATCAGAGACATTCTCGACAGTAGAATGCTCTGGAGTTGGTCATGTTCCATAATGATGTACCCCTATATCTCACTTGTATGCCATACCAGTATCTCCACACTCCTTGGTTAAGAGGACAACCAACCCATATGGCCTACAGCGATCTATGCTCAATAGAAGCTATCGTCCTTATTAATAGCCTATCATTTGGTCGTGAATAATTTTAAGGACTAATCGATAAATCCTTTCTTTATCAAACCTAAATAGTCCTAAGGACTTCATCACAACAATGGAGTCCATTAGAAGATGAAAACTTATGATGAAAATATCAAAAATATATTTTATTTATTAATAATTTAATTACAATACAAGATTGCTCAACTGTCAACAGGTTGACGATTAGCTTTTGGGACATATTTCCGAACAACTACCACTTGTCCTAAAGCCACTTGGCACAGTATCTAATACCCATCTTCGACTTATGATTGTCGAACTCCTTTATCGATAGGGTTTAGTGAAGGGGTCAGTCAGGTTCTCCTTTTCATCAATCTTCTGAAGGTCGACGTCACCTTGATCCATGATCTCCCATACCAGATGGAAGCGACACAAAATATACTTCATCCGCTGGTGTGCTTTGGGTTTCTTCGCCTGAGCTATGGCACCAATGCTATCGCAGTAGAGCAGGACCAGACCATCAAGGGAGGGTGCTACTCTGAGCTCGATGATTAATTTTCTCAGCCACACAGCTTTCTTCACAACATCCGATGCTGTGATGTACTCTGCCTCACAAACAGAGTCTGCCACAGTATGCTGCTTGGAACTCTTCCAGCAGATGGCTCCACCATTCAGAGTAAAGATATAACCCGACACGCTTCTGCTGTCATCATGGTCAGATTGAAAACTGAAGTCTGTGAACCTCATAAGTTTCAAATCTGACTCACCATAAATCAATCATTGGTCCTTAGTATTTCTCAAATACTTAAGGATGGCTTTAACCACTTTCCAGTGGTTTTCTCCAGGATCAGATTGGTATCTACTCACTACTCCGAGTGAGTATGCCACATCTGGCCTTGTATATGTCATGGCATACATGATAGACCCCACGATCGAAGTATATGGGACTCTACTTATATGCTCTCTCTCTTCAGGAGTTGTCGGATAATCCTTCTTAGAGAGAGAAATTTTATGACCTATCGGTAGATAGCCCTTCTTGGAATTCTCCATGCTGAACCTCTTCAGCATAGTATCTATGTACGTGGACTGGGATAACCCAAGCATCCTTTTAGATCTATCCCTATAGATCTTCATCCCTAGGATGTAGGATGCTTCACCCAAGTCCTTCATTAAGAACTGCGATGATAACCAAACTTTTATTCCCTATAGTGCAGGGATGTCATTTTTGATTAAGAGAATGTCATCCACATACAAGATAAGGAATACCACAACTGGATCATTTGCCTATTTATAGATGCAGGGCTCTTCTCTATTCTTAATGAAGCCATATGTTTTAATCACCTTATCAAAATGCATGTTCCAACTCTGAGATGCTTGCTTTAATCCATAAATGGATCTCTGAAGCTTGCACACTTTGGACTTATCTGTGGATGTAAACCCCTCAGGTTGTATTATATACACCTCTTCAGTCAGCTCCCCAATCAGAAAAGCTATCTTTACATCCATCTGTCAGATCTCATAATCTAGATGGGCAGCTATTACAAGCATTATCCGAATGGATTTGAGTATTGCCATTGGGGAGAACATCTCGTTATAGTCAATATCATAATGTTGACGATACCCCTTGGCAACCAGACGGGCTTTATAGGTCTCCACCTTTCTATCTACGCCTCTCTTCGTTTTGAAGATCTATTTACACCCAATGGGTTTAACCCCTTCAGGTGGGTCAACCAATGTCTATATATCGTTGACCTTCATGGACTCCATTTTGGATTTCATGGCTTCAAGCCATTTCTCGAAATCAGATCTCTGCATTGCATCTATGTAGGTGATTGGATCCTCATCGTTCTCATCGAGTTTGATGGGATCACCATCTCAGACCAAAAAATTATAGTATCTGTCTGGCTGATGCGGTACTCTATCAGATCATCTTAATGGTGCAGGTACATTGGGCTCCGAATCTGATCTAATCAAATCCGACTCTGGTTTAGATATTGGTGTCGGTCCTTCTACCTGTTGAACTTCATCAAGTTCAACCTTAGAGACAACGGTTCCTTCATCAAGGAACTCCTTTTCTAAAACAGTTGCCTTAAGGCTGACGAACACCTTTTGTTCATCAGCATGATAGAAAAAATATCCTTTGATCTCTTTGAGGTACCCTATGAATGTGCTGGCTTACGTCCTGTCCATATCTCATATGCAGTCTTAATTATAGACTTACTTGGAATCCTATTTAACAGATAACAGGTCGATTTGAGTGCATATCCCCAGAAGGATATCGGCAAGCTGGCAAAACCCATCATGGATCGGACCATGTCTAACAGAGTCCGATTTCTTCTTTCAGACACACCATTATGCTGTGGTGTTTTTGGAGGAGTCTATTGGGAGAGAATCCCATTCTCTCCTAGATATGTGAGAAACTCACTAGAAAGGTATTCCCCTCCTCGATCAGATCGAAGAGTTTTAATACTCTTTCCAGTTATTTTTCTACTTCACTTCGGAATCGTTTGAACATTTCAAATGAATCTAACTTATGTTTCATCAGATAGACATATCCATATCTAGATAGATCATCCATGAAAATGATGAAGTAGAAATATCCACCTTTAGCACTTGTGCTCATGGGCCCGCATACATCAGTATGTACTAGGCCCAAGAGCTCAATAGTTCTCTCACCTTTTTCAGTAAAAGGTGACTTGATCATTTTATCAAGAAGACAGGACTCATAGGTTGGAAGTGATTCACAATCACTGACTTCGATGATTTTCTCTTGAGTCAACCTATTTATCCTGTTATTGTTTATATGACCTAGCCTACAGTGCCATAAGTAGATATCTAATACACTATCTAATCTAGGGTGTTTTCCTGTAGAATAGACTATGTTAATAGGTTGTGATAATATATATACACCATTGTTCAAATATCCACAAAAAATAGTAACACCATTCATAATGATATTACAAACTTGTTTCTTTATTGAAATTTCATAATCATTTTTGGCCAAAAGGCCTATAGAAATAACATTTAAAAAAAATTGGGACAAAAATAACAATTATTAAGAACAACGGTATGGGACTCAAATACAAGTTTCAAGATTCCTAATGCTAGAACTAGAACTGATCTTCCATCTCCAACATTCAGGAATCTCTCACCTTGCTCGAATCTCTTATTGACCTGCAACCCCTATAACAAATTGCAAATATGGTAAGGGCTATCGGTATCCAATACCCAGTCAGTTATATCACAAATAAAAAAATTGCAAGGAGTTATCATATAAATATCTTGCCCAGCAACAGCTTGCTTCTTTCTCTGCCTATTCAGGTCCAGGGAGGAAATGTATTGAGGACAGTTCCCCTTCCAGTGCCTCCACTTCTTGCAAAAGAAGCATTCAGTTTGACTCATATCGGGCTTGATCTTTCTGGTCTGGTCCTGTACTGATGTCCCAGCCTGAACTTGCACCTTCTTCACTTTCTTCTTCTTGTTCTTCTTTCCTTTCTTAAAGGGTCGAGAACCAGAAGATGAACCTCCCACTAAGTTCACTGACTCCTTGTGGAGTTGGTGATCCTTCTCAAAGTTCTGAAGCAACCCCAATAACCCATGGTAGTTTACTTCAGGCTTTGTCATTCTATAAAGAGTGAGGAATGGGAGATAAGACTTGGACAATGAGTTCAGTATTGCATCTTTCCCAAGTTGCTCATGCAAGGGAAAGCCGAGCTTGCTCAAATGCTTCATTAGCTCGATCATGTACAATACATGATCAGTGACAAAGGCACCATCCCGCATTTTGGCGTTGAAGATGGCACAACAAGTCTTGTGCCTCTCTGTGTCATCGGGTGTGCCAAAGGCATCCTCCAACACTTGAAGTATGTCCTTTGGCTGAGCCATCTCAAATCTGTGACTGAACTCGTTGCTCATGGTAGCTAGCATGATGCAGCGCATCGTGGTCCGATCATTGAGCCACTTCTGATAAGTGTCTCTAACTGTTTCACATATATTGACAGCTGGCTCCTCAGGTACAGGATCCGTTATCACATATAGGATCCGTTCATGCTCCAAGATAATCTTTAACTTTCGATACTAGCTACCGAAGTTGGGTCCCATCAAATTATCATTATCCAACAATGATCAGAGTGATAGGGAAGTAGCCATATATGCACAAAGAAAAATCATAACCTAATTAGTAATTGATTCATTAAACCTAAAGATTTAAACTTTAATCAAAAGGTTTCTCCCACTATTTTATTCGAATTGGTATCCTCTACCTCCAATTTGAGGAATTACCCTAATTCCTTAGTGAGTACTAGAATCCACTTAGACTGCACATAAGCCCAACTTTGGTTGGCCAACTCATGTACATCTAAGGATAGGTTCATAATCAATTATTTCTCTAAACAATTTCTAGTAATTCTAATTTTGCCCCAGTCCCTAATCAGTAGGCTTTGGCCTCCACTGAAAAGGTCTGGTTAGGTCCAACCATTAACATGACCATACTTGGCCCATCTAGCTAATGAATAATTAGGCCCAACTTTGGTTGGCTAACCTAACCACAATTTAGAAAGATACAGTTAAGAAATCATATTGTTGGTGCAAAAATCTGCTTACGCCGGAGAAGCTGGAGTCGCGGTCGCCGTCGGGACCTGCAAAAGAAGTCTAAAGCGGAGGTGGGGTTGCTCCGGCAAGACCCTCCGACACTCAAGTCAGTTCTCTATCTCAACAAGAATGGAGTGCTCGAATGAAAATTTTAGCAGAATTTCTAGGTAAAAATGAGAGCTTATAGAACAACGTATCTGAGGTCCCCTTTTTATAGGCGGAGGGGGCAGCAAGCTGATAGTGACATCTGTAACCGTCTGGTAGTGGGCCGTCCAGAGTCAGGAAAAATTTGTTGCGGAGAGTAGTGGAGCGGACCCGTGGCTATCACCGGGGCGTGCCACGTGGAGTCTGCCACGGGGAGCGGAGCGGCGTCCATTGTCACGACTTGCCAGAGAATGGAAGAATCACGCGGTATCCATCGCAGGAAGTGGAGCAGGATCGTGGTCATTATTACGGCCTGTCAGGGAGTGACGGGGCCGCATGGAATCCATCGCAGGAGGTGAAGCAGAGTCGTGGCCGTTGCCGTGGTCTACCAGGGGGTCCAGGCCTATCGATCGGAGTTCGGCTGGGGTGTTTGATGGGGAGACGTGACTGGCTACCCATCTGAGGGGAGCTTGGAGCACGACTCTCGCAGGAGCCCGGATGGAGTCTTCTTTCCATTGAAGTCGGGGATGAAATCCGGCTCCCGTAGGAGCCCGGGCGAAGTCTACCTGCAGCTCGAGTCGTGGGCGGAGTCCGGACGGAGCCTTTCTGCATTCGGAGTTGGAGATAAGATCCGGCTCCCGTAGGAGCTTGGGCGAAGCCTACCTGTAATCACAGTCAGGGGTGAAGTCCGGCTCCCGTAGGAGTCCGAACGAAGCTTACTTGCAATTAGAGTTAGGGATGAGGTTCGGCTCCCGTAGGAGTACGGGCGAAGTTTACCTGCAGCTCAAGTCGTGGGTGGAGTCCAGCTCCCGTAGGAGTCTTGACGGAGCCTTTCTGCATTCGAAGTTGGGGATGAGATCCGGCTCCCGTAGGAGCTCGGGCGAAGCCTTCCTGTAATCACAGTCAGGGGTGAAGTCCGACCCCCGTAGGAGTCCGGACGAAGCTTACATGCAATTAGAGTCAGGGACGAGGTCCAGCTCCCGTAGGAGTCCAGACGAAGTTTACCTGTAGCTCGAGTCATGGGTGGAGTCTGGCTCGCATAGGAGTCCGGACGGAGCCTTTCTGCATTCGGAGTTGGGGACGAGATCCGGCTCCCGTAGGAGCTCGGGCGAAGCCTACCTGTAGCTCGAGTTGTGGGTGGAGTCTGGCTCCCGTAGGAGTCCGGATGAAGCCTTTCTGCATTCAGAGTTGGGGACGAGATCCGGCTCCTGTAGGAGCTCGGGCGAAGCCTACTTGTAATCACAGTCAGGGGTGATGTCCGGCTCCCGTAGGAGTCCGGACGAAGCTTACTTGCAATTAGAGTCAGGGACGAGGTCCGGCTCCCGTAGGAGTCCGGACGGAGCCTTTCTGCATTCAGAGTTGGGGACGAGATCCGGCTCCCGTAGGAGCTCGGGCGAAGCCTACCTGCAGCTCGAGTCGTATGCGGAGTCCGGCTCTCGTAGGAGTCCGGACGGAGCCTGCACGTGAAGTCATGGGCGAGGTTCGACTCCCGTAGGAGTCCGGACGTTGTGAAGAATCCGGTCGATGCTGACGGGGGCCTGCCCGTCAGCAAAACTTAGGAGTGTGGTGGAGGCTCGGTCGCCCAGGAGGTTTGAAGAGATGTTGTCGGAGGTCGGAAGTCAGTTGGACCCCGGAAGGTCACTCCCCTCGCGAACTTCAGCTGGGGGGGTATTTCATACCCAACACCAGTCCCTCTACTTCCGAGTTCGAATTTCGAATGAAGTACAGAGAAATTTTCGCAGCTGAAGTTATCCCCTTGAATCCTGCGCACGGTCGTCCCCAGATATTTTGTCATTAAATGCGCGCGTGCTGGAGTCTTTTTGAATCGGGGCGATTCGATGGGACCTTTCGGAATTCCTGCTAGTATGCTGGCCCAGGTACGGCACAGTAATGGCCCCGTCAGCTGTCAGCCACTTTTAGCCGCCCGTCGTGGTGAGTGGGACACGTGTCGAGCGTGGGTCGGCCTAGGAGATTCGCAATCATTATGGCGTCGGATCCCAGGGTCTATTTAAACCCGCCTTTCCGCCTGAAAAATCCTATCGGCATCCGCCTTTTCTCCGAGAGTCCTGACCCTCCTTGGCATCTCCTTTGCCCTAGGCATCCTTCGAGTCGTCCCTGTCCTCGCCCCTCTACGTCCTTCAGGGTGATCTAGGTTAGTCCCAGAACCTTCACTTTTCTTCTTGCCACTTAGGGGCCTTTTCTCCTCCATTTTCTTCTGTTGCATTCCTCTGAGTTGGTCTCCCACAACCTCTCGCCCCTTGTCCCGTCTGTTTTCTTCGGAATCTTTAGGGTCTTTATTTGAAGTCGTTCGAAATATCTTCCGGCACCTCTGCCTCTAGCGGTTCCGAGAGTTCTTCCGCCTCAGCCCCCCAGGAGCCCCATCCTGTAGACAAACCCACTCCTGGGATCGAGCTTCGCCTGGTTTTTGCACCGGGTGTTATTCACTGTTCCCTGACTCCGGACAACTCCTACTGATAAGGGTTCAGTATGGAGTTCCTCTGGAGTATGACCTAGAGCTTCCTGGCCCCTCCGACGGGGCTAGCACTCCCCCACCCGATCGTTTTTGCCTGTATCAGGAGGAGTTTCGTGTCAGACTCTAGCTTCCGCTCCCAGCCTTTGTCGTCACCCTTTTCCGCTTTCTAGATATCTTTTTAGCTTCAGTTGCTTCGAATTCTTTTAGGTTTTTGATAGGGTTCCTCTCCCTTTGCCACGTAGTCGAGGTTCAGCCCTCCCTCTCTCTGTTTAGGCACTTCTATACCTTCAAGCGTCACCCTTCGGCGAAGGACTGGTGGTATTTCTCCCCTCAGTTCGGCAAGAAGGGGTTGCTGAAAGGGGCCCCCTCTTCAATCCACAACTGGAAGGGAAAATACCTCTTCATCCACTGCCCAACTTTGAGGCTGGGCCTGCCCCCTTGGGGCTCTCTGAGGGACTCTGCCCGCCGGGCTCCCAGTTTGGGCTAGGATGACCTTCAGGCCGTCCGGAAGCTTCTTGACTATTCTGCTCCTTCCCTCCCAAACCTTCTGAGGGAGCAATTTTTGTTCAACATCGGCTTGAGCCTCCAGGATCCTGCGAGTACTCCATCTCTTCTTTTCTCTTCTTTTCTTCCGTCCTTCTTCTTTTTCTTGCTTTCTCTTCCCCCTTCTTTCCTTCTCTCTCTCTTTTTTCTTTTTTCTTTTTTTTTTTTGCATGTCACTTCTTCCTTTTTCACCCCACTACTGACTTTCAATTTTTTTTTTTTTTTTTTAGGAATGGACGTCGAAGCAGCACGGATGCTCATCAAGGGCCTCAAGGCCCACAAAAGGAAAGGTGCCGCGGCCTTCAGATCAGCAAAGAAGGCCAGGGTGGAGGAGACGAGCTCAACCGTGCCTGTCTAGGCGGCTCTCACGATCGACATTCCTTCGGACGCCGAACCAACGGCCCCTCGGGCCTCTTCAAGGAGTCCACCGACTGGGGCTTCCATTTCGGAGTTCTGTTCCACGGAGGCACCCAGAGTCGAGAGGGGGATGAGGAGGAAGTCGGTGGCCCGCAGGGGGAGTAACCATCGAGCCATCGTTGAGGAGTCCCTTGGTTCCGAAGAGGAGTCGGAGAATCCCTTCAATGATAGAGACTTGATCAAGCGGTTGATCGACGGCTGCATTCTGCCTGAAGTCATCGAGAGGATCGACCGCGTCGATCCTGACCAGCGGGTTTGGGACTCCCTAGGGTCCTTTCTCGAGGTAAACAAGTCTTCATTTAATTGGCTTTCTGATCCTTGTTCTAATCCCCTAACCGCCCTTGCAGATTCGGCACCTGCTCCTTGCCAACATCGAGGCGATGAACCGGGCGAGGAGGAATGCCATCCAGGCAGAGGAGCATCACCAGGCTGAAGTCGCTCGCCTCAAAGAAAAAGCCGTTGAAGTGGCTGCCCTCCAGGAGGCCCTGGAGAAACAAAAGCAGGCCCGGAAGGAAGAGAAGCAGACCTCAGAGGAGACGGTGAGAAAGGCAGAGGCCAAGGTCACCAATTTGGCAGAGCAGATTTTGGTCCTGGTCTCAAAGGCCAGGGGTCTTGTGGTAGAGGAGTTCAAGGCCTCTGCGGAGATGAGAGACCTGAACGTCCGATTCGGCCAGGAAGCATTCATCAAGGGGTTCGAACTCTGCCAGGAGAAGGTGGCCAGGAAATTTCCCGAGCTCGACCTCAGCTTCTTGGGCGAGGAGTCTGAAGATGAGGCTGATCTCTCTCCTGCTGCTACTGCTGCCGCAGCCCCCCTTCCAGGGACACCGAGCTCCCCAACTCCTACTGCAGAGGTCTGAGACCTCCGACCTTGTATATATTTTATTTTATTTTATTTTTGTCTTTAAGAAATATTCACTCAATAAAGTCGAATTTCTTATCATGGATGGCTTCTTCTTTCTTCCTTCCCCCTTTTTCTTTCTGCAATGGGATACGCCTTGACGCTTTTATCTCTCGATGGCAGTGTCCTGCCGAAGCACTTCCCCTACCCTAGGGGATTTCGCTGAAGTCCATGATCCAGCGACTGAAGAAGGAAGTTCTTCGATTGACAAAAGGGTCGAAGAAGATAGAAGGCAAGCTTCGCAGGTTAAGGGAGGGTTATTTCGAAGCCACCTCGGAGGCCACCCACTTTTGGAATCTCCATGTGAAGGGGATCATGGAATACAGCCGAAGAAAGGCGGACTTCGTGAGGGAGCTTGAGGAACATAAGAAGAGCACCAGCGATTGAATCTGGACTCAAGCTGCCAAGATCAGTTCTCTCAGGATGGAACTGTCAGCTGCACAGGAGAGGATTGGCCAGCTGGAGGGATGTTCGTCCCGGCTCTTGGCTAGGGCCGACGGCGATCGGGAGTGGTCAAAGAAGGTCTCCGACCTTCAGCAGCAGCTTCAGGATGCCGAGGTGGGCTATGACGTGCACCGGGCCGACTGGCACAGGCAGGTGGATGAATATAAAAGGAGACTCAGGGCAGCGACCGACGAAGTCGCCCATCTTCAAGGGTAGCTGGCCGACAGGGCCCAGCTCGCTTCTTCTCAGGATTCCAATGAACTCCAGTCCCTAAGAAGAACCGTCGAAGGGCTTTTTGTCACCCTTGGGGAGAGGATGGCTGAGCTGCAGCAATCGAAGATCCAGCTGGCGTGCGAGCAGAAGGCCGTCAAGGACACGGAGGTGGAGTCCGAGGTCCTGAGAAAGAGGCGTCGAGAGGCGGAGAATGAAAACCAGCAGCTCCGTCGGGCGCTCCAGGATGCACTGCTGAAAAAGGAAGAACTAGAAGAAGAAGTTGAAAATCTGAGGCAGTCCTGGATAAGGGGTGAAGCAGATAATTCGAGGTCGGAAGGAGCAGAGCTTCCCTAGGGCTCTTTTTGGCCTTCCATCTTTCCATGCATACATTTTTTCTTTTGTTGTTTTGTCTTGCTTTTGTCATTTTGCCCTTCTTTCTTTAGCCTGTCGAGCTTTGTAGTGTATATTTTGTGAATGAAATAAAAAAAAGATTTTGTGTTACCTCGTCCGCGTGTTGTATCAAGTTGTCGTCCGCCGAATTCCTTGTTTTTAAGACTAGTCCGACGTCGATGTCGTCTGGAGGTGCCCAATCATTGCCATGTTGATTTGCTTTTCTTGTCGTCTATGGCCATAAGCTCGAGCTTGGTGGTCCGTATTCTGCATCACCTCGAAGGTGTCGCTGTTTTCTTGACCTGTGTCGAGAGCTTTCTTAGGGGCCGGGGATGTTAGGTAGGAACTTCCCGTCTTTGTTGAGATGAGGTTCCTTAGGTCCTTGGTGTGGTTTGTTTCTCGTCTGCTGTCGGCGTAATTCATCACTTTTCTTTTCAATTCTCCCACTCTTTTCGAGTGAGGGTCCTCCCCTTGCTTTTTAAGGGGTCGCGTAGAAGTGTAGCGGTGCCATTGAGGGGACTTTTCCCCTTATCCAATTTCGTTGGGTAGCCGGGTCTTTGTCATCATTAGGACGAGGTTCCCCCTCTGTCCTTGACATGGTCGATCTTGGTTCAGGTTAGGATGAGGTTCCCATCCTGTTCCCAATGGGGTTGTGGAGGCACATAGGGGTCGTCGCAAGGGCCTCTCCCCCCATCCAGTCTAAAAGAACCGGGCCTTTGACTTTGCTCATGTCAGGACGAGGTTCTCCTCCTGTCCCTAACATGACTGTGGGGGTACATGTGGGCTCTGTTTGGCCTCTCCCCCCATCCGATCTAAGAAGAATCGGGCCTTCGACTTTGTTCACGTTAGGGTGAGGTCCTCCTCCTGTCCCTGACGTGGCCGTGGGGGCGCATAAGGGCATTGTAGGGCCTCTCCCCCCATCCGGTCTAAAAGAATCGGGCCTTTGACTTTGCTCACGTTAGGGTGAGGTTCTCCTCCTATCCCTAACGTGGCTGTGGGGGCACGTAAGGACGTTGAAGGGCCTCTCCCCCCATCCGGTCTAGGAGAACCGGGCCTTTGACTTTCCTCATGTTAGGGCGAGGTTCTCCTCCTGTCCCTAACATGGCTGTGGGGGCACGTAAGGGCGTTGAAGGGCCTCTCCCCCCATCCGGTCTAGGAGAATCGGGCCTTTGACTTTGCTCATGTTAGGGCGAGGTTCTCCTCCTGTCCCTAACATGGCTGTGGGGGTGCTCAAGGGCCGTTATATGGGCCTCTCCCCCGGTCCGACTTTAAAATAATCGGACTTTTATTTTGCTCATGTTAGGATGAGGTTCTCCTCCTGTTCCTAACATGACCTTATTATAATTGTTTAAAGGGGTCGTCCCCAATCGTAACAAGTCCATGCCGAAAGGGAAAGACATGCAAAGTAGAAAGGAATTTCGATTCAAAGTAAAGTTGTGAGTAGTACATTCACAGATTTTCCGAATTCCATGGTTGTGGAAGGTCTGCTCCTCCTTGAGGGCCTCCGATGATGGAGTCGATGGTCACGATTGGAGGCCGATCTCCGGGCCGCTCCTCCCTCCTTGGCGGTTCAGGTTGCGGTAGGGCCCTTGGCCGATCTTCTTTACCCTCAGGCCGGCATCGAATGAACCTGTCGAGTCAGCCTCACCGGATGAGCTCCTCGATCTCGTCTTGGAGCTGGATGCATTCCTCCGTGTCGTGGCCGTGGTCACGATGGTAGAGGCAGAACTTGTTGGGGTTGCACTTCCCGGGGTGTGTGCGCATCCTCTCTGGCCTAGGGAGCTGCTCCCTGACCTCCATCAGTACCTGGGTCTTCGAGGCATTGAGGGGGGCATAGTTGTGGAATCTTTTCGATGGAGAACCCCGCCAGACTTTGAGGTCCGGACTTCTCTGCCTATGTACCCGGGGAGAAGTATGGACATGCTTGTGCCCAGGAGGAGATCAAGAACGCGGCCGAGCTTCTCTCGACCCTTTTTTGACTGCGGGCTTACTCGAGTCTCCCGCCTGCCGCTCTCTCGCAGTCTCCTCATCCTTCATTTTGAAGGCTTCCTCCGCTCGGGCGTACCCTTCAGCTCGAGCCAACAAATCAGCGAAATCCCTGGGGTACTTCTCCAGGGAGAATAAAAGGTCATTCTTCTGAAGGCCGCCCTTCAGAGCGGCCATTGCTACCGATTGGTCTAAATTCCGGACCTCCAGTGCTGCGACATTGAAACGGTTGATGTAGGCCTGGATGGACTCCCCCTCCTTCTGCTTGATATTAATGAGGGACTCTGAACCCTTCCGAGGGCGCCGGCTGCTGACGAAATGGGCCACAAATTGGTGGCTCATCTGATCGAAGGAAAAGATGGTACCCGGCTTCAGCGTCGAGTACCAGTTTCTTGTCGCTCCCTTCAAGGTGGATGGGAAGGCTCGGCACAGAATGGCATCGGGTGTGCCATGAAGCAGCATCATCATCTGGAAGGCCTCCAGATGATCAACCGGGTCTGAAATCCCGTCGTAGCTTTCGAACTGAGGGAGTTTGAAGTTTGACGGGATCGGTTCCTGCATGATCATTTGTGAAAAGGGAGGGTCAGTGCAAATATCCTCACCATAGGCGGAGGGAGTGTGGCGGAGTTCTTCGATCTACCGGTTCATCTCCTGGAGTCTTCGATCCAGGAAATCCTCTCGACTTTGGGTCTCGAGGGTCCTCTGGCAGAATGAGGGTAGGGATCTTCCAGGGGTGGAGTCGTGATCCGATTGAGGGCTCTCCACCCTCGGATTCATCTTCCCAGGAAAGACGGGGCGGCTGGCCCATGTGGCCCGCCCCACCATCGGATTCTGGTGTTCCGACGATGCTCTTTCCAGGCATACTGATGCCTGCGGCTACTGCTGCTGCATGGCCTGCACAGCTTCAGTGAGACCCATGACCTACTGTGCTAGCAGATCAAATTGCTCCATGCCGACCGCCGTTGCCGGAGGAGGAGGAGGTGGCTGGGAAACTGGAGGTGAGGCCAAAGCATGAGATCTGGCCGTGGAGGCCGCGGATCGTCGCGTGGATGCCTTGCAGGGAGGCATCGGGCAAAGACCAAGTGGATGAAGGAGGAGAGGGCACCAGAAAAAATGCCTGGGGGCAGTCCCGTTGAGCGCTCCTTTAAGAACAAGGGTACTGCGAAGACACAGGGCCCTTCCTCTAGCGCCAATCCTGTTGGTGCAAAAATTTGCTTGCACCGGAGAAGCTGGAGTCACGGTCACCGTCGGGACCTGCAAAAGAAGTCTAAATCAGAGGTGGGGTTGCTCCGGCAAGACCCTCCGATGCTCAAGTCAGTTCTCTGCCTCAATAAGAATGGAGTGCTCGAACGAAAATTTTAGCAGAGTTTCTAGGTAAAAATGAGAGCTTATAGAATAACATATCTGGGGTTCTCTTTTTATAGGCGGAGGGGGCAGTAAGCTGATAGCGACATCTGTAACCGTCTGGTAGTGGGCCGTCCAGAGTCAAGAGAAATTTATTGCAGAGAGCAGTGGAGCGGACCCATGGCTATCACCGGGGCATGCCACGTGGAGTCTGCCACGGGGAGCAGAGCGGCGTCCGTTGTCGCGACTTGCTAGAGAATGGAAGAATCGTGCGGTATCTGTCGCAGGAAGTGGAGCAGGATCGTGGTCATTATTACGGCCTGTCAGGGAGTGACGGGGCCACGTGGAATCCGTCGCAGGAGGTGGAGCAGAGTCATGGCCGTTGTCGCGGCCTGCCAGGGGGTCCAGGCCTATCGGTCGGAGTTCGGCTGGGGTGTTTGATGGGGAGACATGACTGGCTACCCGTCTGAGGGGAGCTTGGAGCACAGCTCTCGCAGGAGCCCGGATGGAGTCTTCTTTCTGTTAAAGTCGGGGATGAAATCTGGCTCCTGTAGCAGCCCGGGCGAAGTCTACCTACAACTCGAGTCGTGGGCAGAGTCTGGCTCCCGTAGGAGTCCGGATGGAGCCTTTCTGTATTCGGAGTTAGGGACGAGATCCGGCTCCCGTAGGAGCTCGGGCGAAGCCTACCTGTAATCACAGTCAGGGGTGAAGTCCGGCTCCTGTAGGAGTCCGGACGAAGCTTACTTGCAATTAGAGTCAGGGACGAGGTCCGGCTCCCGTAGGAGTCCGGGCGAAGTTTACCTGCAGCTCGAGTCGTGGGTGGAGTCCGGCTCCCGTAGGAGTCCGAACGGAGACTTTTTGCATTCAGAGTTGGGGACGAGATCCGGCTCCCGTAGGAGCTCGGGCGAAGCCTACCTGTAATCACAGTCAGGGGTGAAGTCCGCCCCCGTAGGAGTCCGGATGAAGCTTACTTGCAATTAGAGTCAGGGACGTGGTCCGGCTCTCGTAGGAGTCCGGACGAAGTTTACCTGTAGCTCGAGTCATGGGCGGAGTCCAACTCCCGTAGGAGTCCGGACGGAGCCTTTCTGCATTCAGAGTTGGGGACGAGATCCGGCTCCCATAGGAGCTCGAACGAAGCCTACCTGTAGCTTGAGTCGTGGGTGGAGTCCGGCTCCCGTAGGAGTCCGGACGGAGCCTTTCTGCATTCGAAGTTGGGGACGAGATTCGGCTCCCATAGGAGCTCGGGCGAAGCCTATCTATAATCACAGTCAGGGGTGAAGTCCGGCTCCCGTAGGAGTCCGGATGAAGCTTACTTGCAATTAGAGTCAGGGACGAGGTCCGGCTCCCGTAGGAGTTCGGGCGAAGTTTACCTGCAGCTCGAGTCGTGGGCGGAGTCCGGCTCCCGTAGGAGTCTAGACGGAGCCTTTCTACATTCGAAGTTGGGGACAAGATCCAGCTCCCGTAGGAGCTCAGGCGAAGCCTACCTGCAGCTCGAGTCATGGGCGGAGTCTGGCTCCCATAGGAGTCCGGACGGAGCCTGCAAGTGAAGTCGTGGGCGAGGTCCGGCTCCCGTAGGAGTCCGGACGTCGCGAAGAATCCGGTCGACGCTGGCGGGGGCCTGCCCGTCGGCAAAACTTAGGAGTGTGGTGGAGGCTCGACCGCCTGGGAGGTTTGAAGAGATGTTGCCGGAGGTCGGAAGTCAGTTGGACCCCGGAAGGTCACTCCCCTCGCAAACTTTGGCTGGGGGGGTATTTCATACCCAACACATATTATGAATGACAATTCCATCAGCCGATAAGCATCAAGCCTTTGGGCCTCCAATGATTATCCAACTGATGGACCCATTATCATCCTCTTAATGGGAGGCTATGATCTAGTTATCACCATAACTATTTCATTTTAAGAACCTAATAATTTTAGAAAATTTAATTAATTTAGAGGAAGAGGTCAGATGAACCAGCTTATCATGATCCTCCCACTGGCTTCACCAAGTCAGCTTAAGGGAGACCATCAAAAGGACTGGTCTAGGAGCACCTAAATCAGTCACACTGATTTACCTAGCTAACATGGGTCAGCTCAAATAGTCAAGTGATCCGATCAAAACATAATTTCACCAAGATGCCAGATAAGTTTGATCGATGGGAGGGTCTGCCAAAGCTTGCCTTAGACACCATCAGAAATGATCACGTAAGCGGGCTACCAATTAAAAATCATCGGTCTGGTTTATCTTAGACACCAACTGGTTTAATTAGTTTCAATTAGATCAACCTAACAGTTCGTGTGAGACCGCTTAGCCAAGAATCAAGTCCATTTGGTTCTTGTTGAAGACATGGACTTGACCAACTACAACTATTATAATTGATCTAGAGAATCCTTGACCTAATCTAAGACAACAATTGATTAGATTTAGTCAATTCTCTAATTAAGTCCATCTTTAATCTAACCTTAGATCTAACCCAATTAATGGACCTAATTCTCACTAACCCATTAACCCAATGTGTTATGGTTTGTGTCTTAGGTTCTTCAATTCACAATCCTAGAACCTAATCAAACAACTTCTTAATTCTCAATTAAATTTTGGGCTGAGGGTTGGGGTTCGACTTTTCAAAAATAATTTTTATGTTTGTAAAATATTTTTTACAATATGGTTCTACCAATCAAGTTGCATATTTGATTCACAATCAAAATGCAAGTGAAATAAGCATGAAACTGTTGGGAAATGTGTCCCAAAAAGCTAATCGTCAAGCTGTTGATGGTTGAGCAACCAAGTATTATAATTGATTTGTTAATAAATAAAATATATTTGGCATCTTCATCATAAGCTTTCATCTTCTAATGAACTCCGTTGTTATGATGAAGTCCTTACGATTATTTAGATTCGATAAAGAGAGGATTTATCGATTAGTCCTTAAAACAGTTCACGACCAAATGATAGGCTGTTAATAAGGACGACAGCTTCTATCGAGCATAGGTCACTGTAGGCCATATGGGTTGGTTGTCCTCTTAAACAAAAAGTGTGGAGACACTGGTATGACATACAGGTGAGATGTACTGGTACATCATCATTGAACATGACCAACTCCAGAGTATTCTGCTGTCGAGAATGTCTCTGATGGGATATAGGTATAAGTGTCCCTTAGACTTGAGATCGCCTCAGTGACTTGCAAGCAACTCATTGTGCTTTGGTACTGGACTAACTGAATTTTTAATTCAGAGATGGAAGGCTTTTGGGCACAGTCAAGTACTTGCGAAGTCAGAGTGTGATCAAGATGGGATTGATCACTCCAAGAGTTGGAGAAGAATGAGTCACTATATTTCAATTTAGCAAAACCTTGGCCAAGGTAATCCATCAGATGGATTTGATATTTTGAAATTCAATGTGGACAACCTGATCAGAGTTGACAGTTGAACTCTGGGGTGTCCTATGATCATTTTGGTCAAGGAGATGAATTATATGGAAACTATATCCGCATGGGTTCTAAGGATGTTGTTCTACACATTCGACCTATCCGATCGTCGGGTACCATTGCTAGATGATCACTACGATTGGTATAAAAATTTATTTCTATACTACCGACTTAGGTTCGGACCTATCAGGTCACACACATTAGAGTTCATGATCCGATCGGATGGTTGATCAACGATTAAGAATCATTCTAGGGTTAAATGATCAATACGATTGACATTTAACCCAGTGCAAGTGTTGCAGGAGGATCGATTAGCAATTCGATTGCGAATTGACTTAATTTGATTAAGCC
This sequence comes from Elaeis guineensis, assembly GCF_000442705.2. NCBI lineage: Eukaryota > Viridiplantae > Streptophyta > Magnoliopsida > Arecales > Arecaceae > Elaeis > Elaeis guineensis. Next base: position 63,713,147 of record NC_025999.2, read on the forward strand.
AATAGGCTGAGATTAAGTCTAATTAAATATAATTTAATTAGATTTAGTTTGGACTTGATTGGATCAAGTCCAATTGGTTTATTGGATAAGCCAAGTGCAAGGAAAAACTAGTCCTAGTTCAACTAGGACTTGGGTCAATCTAATTTTTAATTTGATTAGAAAATTAAATCAGATTTAAATCTAATTTAATTTGATTAAATTAGATTCTTAATTGGGTTAAGACCTATTTTAATTAGATTGATCTAATTTTGGTTTGATTTGGTTTGAGAAACCAAGTTAAAACAAGTCATAAGATAGAATCCCAGTAAGACTAGGATTCCACCTTGCACCACATAAGCCTTTCCCATGCCCTCTCTCTCATTCAACGTCAATCTCCTCTTATTTTGTCTGACAAAAGCCCTCTCCCAGGTCTCTCCCATGTTCACAAAAGGTCTCCTCTTTTCTTTCTTACATGGAAGGTGGTTTGGATCAAATCAAAAAGGAATAAGTTTGGATTTCGAATTCTATGAGATAGAGTTTTAGAAATCCAAAACTCTTTCAATTTTGCACCGAATTTATTCAATTTTTTTTTGGAATTTTTATAATTTTTAGGGTACACATTATGCATCTTTTTATGATAATCCATGCATGAAAATAAGGAGAAGGTGCTCAAGAGTTGGGCACCCCTTATCTTGCCATGTTTGGATATGCCTTGACTAGGTATTTGACCTAGATAAGGACTCTATCATATCTCTCTATATAAAATGAGTTTCTTTATAAAATTTTTGAAAATGATAGAGATTTGAGATACCTTTGGGTAATCCAAAAATCAGAGAGAAAGACCTTTGGGTCACGGAGATATAAAAGACACAAGTTAGGGTGTCTAGAGAGAGAAATGAGAAGAAGAAGAGGGTCTTCTTCTAGGGTTGTTTGTTTTCATATCTTTCCTCCCTCCATCTTGAGTTTCTTGAGAGTGTCTCAGATCTGAAACTCCTCCTTCTACTTCTTATCTTTGGAAGAGTCCAAATCAAGAAGAAGGAGGCACCTGATCAACCATCAAAGAAGGATCAGCATAGTACTAGCATACTGTGCTGATTTCCTGAAGCAGGACTTCTGATCGAGATTCGTGGGCTCGTGTGGACGACTCCTAGAGGTCGGATGCGTGTGCGGCTTGCAACATCATCCTCAAACCCGGATCAACGATGTTAGAACGTCTAACTTGCAAGGTAATAGATCTGATCTATTGTTTAATACATACATTAGATGTAGTATAGAAACATGTTGATATGATCAACATGTAGTTCATGTTATATTTATATATTTTAATTTTTGATTTAATACTATATAATAATTATGTAATAGAATCTTAGATCTAGGGATTCTCTAATTTTAAAAAATAAATTTTGATTTATTTTAGTCTTCCGCTGCATGATCTTGAAAAAGTTTCAAGATCTAACCCTGAAACCCTAAATCTGGTTCCTACAATTGGTATCAGAGCCTAGGTTCTTTATTACATGATTATTTATACATGCTTATATTATTTTTTAGATTAGATCTAATTTATAATCTGATTATTAAATCTAAAATTAAAATTTTAGATCAATCACGAACTGCAAGGTTGTCCTGCTGTAAGGTTTACCCCTTACAGTGCAAAGGTTGTCCTAGTTTGTGTAGATCTATCTTTAATCATAAATTTTGTTAGATATAATCTAGATTAAATTTATAATTTATTAGATTTAAAAGATGTTTAAATCTGAAATAAAATCACTTTGTTAATAATTTTTGTGCAAAAAAATTGTTTAAAGTTGAAATTATTTCAATTACATGAACCTGTTTAGATTAGATCTAAAGTAGTTTTATATTTATTTCACTTGTATCTTAATTATAAATCAAACATGCAATATGGTTGGTAGAATCATATTGTAAAATTATTTTACAAATATGAAAATTATTTTTTGAAAAGCCGAACCCAACCCTCAGCTCAAAACTTAATTAAGAATTAAGAAGTTGTTTGATTAGGTTCTAGAATTGTAAATTGAAGAACCTAAGACACAAACCATAACACATTGGGTTAATGGGTTAGTGGAAATTAGGTCCGTTAATTGGGTTAGACCTATGGTTAGATTAAAGATGGACTTAATTAGAGAATTGACTAAATCTAATCAATTGTTGTCTTAGATTAGGTCAAGGATTCTCTAGATCAATTACAATAGTTGTAGTTGGTCAAAGCCATATCTTTAACGAGAACCAAATGGACTTGATTCTTGGCTAAGCGGTCTAGCACGAACTGTTAGGTTGATCTAATCGAAACTAATTAAACCAGTTGGTGTCTAAGGTAAACCAGACCGGTGGTTTTTAATTGGGAGCCCGCTTACCTGGCCATTTCTGATGGTGTCTAAGGCAAGCTTTGGCAGACCCTCCCACTGATCGAACTTACCTGGCCTTTTGGTGAAATTATGTTTTGATCGGATCACTTGACTTTTCGAACTGACCCATGTCAGCTACGTAAATCAGTGTGACTGATGTAGGTGCTCCTAGACCAGCCCTTTTAATGGTCTCCCTTAAGCTGACTTGGTGAAGCCAGTGGGAGGATCATGATAAGCTGGTTCATCTGACCTCATCCTCTAAATTATTTAAATCCTCTAAAATTATTAGGTCCTTAAAATGACAAAGTTATGGAGATAACTGAGTCATAGCCTCCCATTAAGGTGTTTGATAATGAGTCCATTAACTCAATAATCATTGCAGACCCAAAGGCCTGGTGCTTGTTGACTAATGAAATTATCACTCATCATATGACGACTTGGAAGTATCTCTCTAATGGTGGTTAGGTGAGCCAACCAAAGTTGGGCTTAATCATTCGTTGGTTAGATACACCAAGTATGATCATGTTAATGGTTGGACCTAACCAGATCCTTACAGTGGAGGCCAAAGCCTACTGATTAGGTTTCTGGGGCAAAATTAAAATTACTAGAAATTGTTTAGAGAAACAATTGGTTATGAACCTACCCTTAGATGTACATGGGTTGGCCAACCAAAGTTGGACTTGTGTGCAGTCTAAGTGGATTCTAGTACCCACTAAGAAATTAGGGTAATTCCTCGAATTGGAGGTACAGGCTACCAATTCGAATAAAATAGTGGGAGAAACATTTTGATAAAAGTCCAAATCTTTAGGTTTAATGAATCAATTACTAATTAGGTTATGGTTCTCCTTTGTGCAAATATGGCCACTTCCCTATCACTTCGATCATTGTTGAACAATGATAAGTTGGTGGGATCCAACTTCGGTAGCTGGTACCAAAAGTTGAAGATAGTCCTGGAGCATAAACGGATCCTATATGTGATAATGGATCCTGCACCTGAGGAGCCAACTGCCAATGCACATGGAACAGTCAGAGACACTTACCAGAAGTGGCTCAGTGATTGGACCACGGTGTGCTGTATCATGCTGTCTGCCATGAGCGAGGAGTTCAGTCGCAGATTCGAGATGGCTCAGCCAAAGGACATGCTTCAAGTGTTGGAGGATGCCTTTTGGCGCACCCGATGACATGGAGAGGCACAAGACTAGTTGTGCCATCTTCAATGCCAAAATGCAGGATGGTGCCTCTGTCACTGATCATGTATTGTACACGATCGAGTTGATGGAATGATTGAGCAAGCTCGGCTTTCCCTTGCATGAGCAGCTTGGGAAAGATGCAATACTGAACTCGCTGCCCAAGTCTTATCTTCCATTCCTCACTCATTATAGAATGACAAAGCCTGAAGAGAACTACCATGGGTTACTGGGGTTGCTTCAGAACTTTGAGAAGGATCACCAACTTCACAAGGAGTCGGTGAACTTAGTAGGAGGTTCGTCTTCTGGTTCTTGACCTTTTAAGAAAGGGAAGAAGGACAAGAAGAAGAAAGTGAAGAAGGTGCAAGTTCAGGCTGGGACATTAGTGCAGAGCCAGACCAAAAAGATCAAGCCTGATAAGAGTCTATTCTACTGGCAACCACCCTAGATTAGATAGTGTGTCAGATATCTACTTATGGCATTGGAGGCTAGATTATATAAACAAGAACAGAATAAACAGGTTGACTCAAAAGGGAATTCTCGAAGTCAGTGATTGTGAATCACTTCCAACCTGTGAGTCCTGTCTTTTTGGTAAAATGACCAAGTCACCTTTTGCTGAAAAAGATGAGAGAGCTACTGAGCTCTTGGGCCTAGTACATACTAATGTATGCGGGCCCATGAGCACTAGTGCTAGAGGTGGATATTTCTACTTCATAACTTTCACGGATGACCTATCCCGATATGGATATGTCTATCTGATGAAACATAAGTCGGATTCATTTGAAATGTTTAAATGATTCCAAAGTGAAGTAGAAAAATAAACTGGAAAGAGTACTAAAACTCTTTGATCTGATCGAGGAGGAGAATACCTTTCTAATGAATTTCTCACATATCTAGGAGAGAAGGGATTCTCTCCCAATGGACTCTTCCAGGAACACCACAGCATAATGATGTGTCTGAAAGGAGGAATCAGACTCTGTTAGACATGGTTCGATCGATGATGGATTTTGCTAGCTTGCCGATATCCTTCTGGGGATATGCACTCGAATTAGCCTGTTATCTATTAAATAGGGTTCCAAGTAAGTCAGTAATTAAGACTCCATATGAGATATGGACGGGATGTAAGCCAGCACTTTCACACCTTAGGGTCTGGGGGTGCCGGCCTATGTCAAACAATTAGTCACAGACAAACTTGGACCTAGATCTGACAAATGCTTATTCATAGGGTACCCCAAAGCGACAAAAGGATATTTTTTCTACCATGCTGATGAACAAAAGGTGTTCGTCACCCTTAAGAAAATCTTTTTAGAAAAGGAGTTCCTTGGTGAAGGAACCGTTGCCTCTAAGGTTGAACTTGATGAAGTTCAACAGGTAGAAGGACCGACACCAATAGCTGAACCTGAGTCGGATATGATTAGATCAGATCCAGAGCCCAATGTACCTGTACTATTAAGACGATCCGGTAGAGTACTGCATCAGCCGGATAGATACTACGGTTTCTTGATCCGAGACGGTGATCCCATCGAACTTGATGAGAATAATGAGGATCCGATCATCTATATGGATGCAATGCAGAGATCTGATTCTGAGAAATGGGTTGAAGTCATGAAATTCGAAATGGAGTCCATGAAGGTCAACGATGTATGGACATTGGTTGACCCACCTGAAGGGGTTAAACCCATTGGGTGTAAATGGGTCTTCAAAAGGAAGAGGGGCGCAGACGGAAAGGTGGAGACCTATAAAGCCCATCTGGTCGCCAAGGGGTATCGTCAACGTTATGGTATTGACTATGATGAGATGTTTTCCCCTGTGGCAATGCTCAAATCCATTCGGATAATGCTTGCAATAGCTACCCATCTGGATTATGAGATCTGGCAGATGGATGTAAAGACAGCTTTCCTGAATGGAGAGCTGATCGAAGAGGTGTATATGATACAACCTGAGGGGTTTACATCCACAGATGAGTCCAAGGTGTGCAAGCTTCAGAGATCCATTTATGGATTGAAGCAAGCTTCTTGGAGTTGGAACATGCATTTTGATAAGGTGATCAAAACGTATGGCTTCATTAAGAATGGAGAAGAGCCCTGCATCTATAAATGGGCAAATGGTCCAGTTGTGGTATTCCTTGTCTTATACGTGGATGACATTCTCTTAATCGAGAATGACATCCCCGCACTACAGAGAATAAAAGTTTGGTTGTCATCACAGTTCTCCATGAAGGACTTGGGTGAAGCATCCTACATCCTAGGGATGAAGATCTATAGGGATAGATCTAAAAGGATGCTTGCATTATCCCAGTCCATGTACATAGATACTATGCTGAAGAGGTTCAGCATGGAGAATTCCAAGAAAGGGCTATCTACCGATAGGCCAAGAAATTTCTCTCTCTAAGTAGGGTTGTCTGATAACTCCTGAAGAAAGAGAGCGTATAAGTAGAGTCCCATATGCTTCAGTCGTGGGATCTATCATGTACGCCATGACATGTACAAGACCAAATGTGGCATGCTCACTAGGAGTAGTGAGTAGATACCAATCTGATCCTGAAGAAAATCACTAGAAAGTGGTTAAAGCCATCCTTAAGTATTTGAGAAATACTAAGGACCAATGGTTGGTTTATGGCGAGTCAGATCTGAAACTTGTGGGGTTCACAGACTCTAGCTTTCAATCTGACCATGATGACAGCAGGAGCGTGTCGGGTTATATCTTTACTCTGAATGGTGGAGCCATCTGCTGGAAGAGTTCCAAGCAACATACTGTGGCGGACTCTGTTTATGAAGTGGAGTACATCGCAGCATCGGATGCTGCGAAGGAAGTTATGTGGCTAAGGAAATTCATCAACGAGATCGGAGTAGCACCCTCCCTCGATGGTCCGATCCTGCACTACTGCGACAGCACTGGTGCCATAGCTCAGGTGAAGGAACCTAAAGCACATCAGCAGACGAAGCACATCTTGCGCCGCTTCCACCTGGTCCGAGAGATCGTGGATCGAGGTGATGTCGACCTTCAGAAGATCGACGAAAAGGAGAACCTGGCTGACCTCTTCACTAAAGCCCGGGCGATAAAGGAGTTCGACAACCACAAGTCGAAGATGGGTATTAGATACAGTGCCGAGTGGCTTTAGGACAAGTGGGAGTTGTTGAGAAATGTATCCCAAAAAGTCAATCGTCAAGCTGTTGACGGTTGAGCAACCAAGTATTGTAATTGATTTGTTAATAAATAAAATATATTTGGCATCTTCATCATAAGCTTTCATCTTCTAATGAACTCTGTTGTTATGATGAAGTCCTTAGGACTATTTAGATTCGATAAAGAGAGGATTTATCGATTAGTCCTTAAAACAGTTCACGACCAAATGATAGGCTGTTAATAAGGACGACAGCTTCTATCGAGCATAGGTCGCTGTAGGTCATATGGGTTGGTTGTCCTCTTAATCAAAGAGTGTGGAGACACTGGTATGGCATACAAGTGAGATGTACTGGTACATCATCATTTAACGTGACCAACTCTAGAGTATTCTGCTGTCGAGAATGTCTCTGATGGGATATAGGTATAAGTGTCCTTTAGACTTGAGATCGCCTCAGTGACTTGCAAGCAACTCATTGTGCTTTGGTACTGGACTAACTAAATTTTTAATTCAGGGACGGAAGGCTTCTAGGCACAGTCAAGTACTTGCGAAGTCAGAGTGTGATCGAGATGGGATTGACCACTCCAAGAGTTGGAGAAGAATGAGTCACTGTATTTCAATTTAGCAAAACCATGGCCAAGATAATCCATCAGATGGATTTGATATTTTGAAATACTATGTGGACAACCTGATCAGAGTTGACAGTTGAACTCTGGGGTGTCCTATGATCATTTTGGTCATGGAGATGAATTATATGGAAACTATATCCGCATGGGTTCTAAGGATGTTGTTCTACACATTCGACCTATCCGGTCGTCGGGTATCATTACTAGATGGTCACTACGATTGGTACAGAAATTTATTTCTGTGCTACCGGCTTAGGTTCGGACCTATGAGGTCACACACATTAGAGTTCATGATCCGATCGGATGGTTGATCAACGATTAAGAATCATTCTAGGGTTAAATGATCAATACGATTGACATTTAATCCAGTGCAAGTGTTGCAGGAGGATCGATTAGCAATTCGATTGCTAATTGGCTTAATTTGATTAAGCCAATGGGCTGAGATTAAGTCTAATTAAATATAATTTAATTAGATTTAGTTTGGACTTGATTGGATCAAGTCCAATTGGTTTATTGGATAAGCCAAGTGCAAGGAAAAACTAGTCCTAGTTCAACTAGGACTTGGATCAATCTAATTTCTAATTTGATTAAAAAATTAAATCAGATTTAAATCTAATTTAATTTGATTAAATTAGGTTTTTAATTGGGTTTAATACCTATTTTAATTAGGTTGATCTAATTTTGGTTTGATTTGGTTAGAGAAACCAAATTAAAACAAGTCATAAGATAGAATCCTAGTAAGACTAGGATTCCACCTTGCACCACATAAGCCTTCCCCACACCTTCTCTCTCATTTAACGCCAATCTCCTCTTATTTTGTGTGACAAAAGCCCTCTCCCAGGTCTCTCCCACATTCACAAAAGGTCTCCTCTCTTCTTTCTTACATGGAAGGTGGTTTGGATCAAATCAAAAAGGAATAAGTTTGGATTTCGAATTCTATGAGATAGAGTTTTAGAAATCCAAAACTCTTTCAATTTTGCACCAAATTTATCTCTTTTTTTTTTGGAATTTTTGTGGCTTTTAGGGTACATATTTTTCACCCTTTGCTAATAATCCATGTATGAAAATAAGGAGGAGGTACTCAAGAGTTGGGCACCCCTTATCTTGCCATGTTTGGATAAGCCTTGACTAGGTATTTGACCTAGACAAGGACTCTATCATATCTCTCTATATAAAATGAGTTTCTTTATGAAATTTTTGAAACAGATAGGGACTTGAGATACCTTTAGGCCATCCAAAAATTAGAGAGAAAGACCTTTGGGTCGTGGAGATATAGAAGACACAACTTAGGGTGTCTAGAGAGAGAAACGAGAAGAAGAAGAGGGTCTTCTTCTAGGGTTGTTTGTTTTCATATCTTTCCTCCCTCCATCTTGAGTTTTCTGAGAGCATCTCAGATCTGAAACTCCTCCTTCTACTTTCTATTTTTGGAAGAGTCCAAATCAAGAAGAAGGAGGCACCTGATCAAATATTAAAGAAGAATCAGTACAGTACTAGCATACTGTGCTGATTTCCTGAAGCAGGACTTCTGATCGAGATTCGTGGGCTCGTGTGGACTACTCCTAGAGGCCGGACGTGTGTGTGGCTTGCAACATCATCCTCAAGCCCGGATCAGCAAGGTTAGAACGTCTAACTTGCAAGGTAATAGATCTGATCTATTGTTTAATACATACATTAGATGTAGTATAGAAACATGTTGATATGATCAACATGTAGTTCATGTTATATTTATATATTTTAATTTTTGATTTAATTTTATATAATAATCATGTAATAGGATCTTATATCTAGAGATTCTCTAATTTTAAAAAATAAATTTTGATTTATTTTAGTCTTTCATTGCATGATCTTGAAAAAGTTTCAAGATCTAACCCTGAAACCCTAGATCTGGTTCCTACAATTGGTATCAGAGCCTAGGTTCTTTATTACATGATTATTTATACATTCTTAGATTATTTCTTAGATTAGATTTAATTTATAATCTGATTATTAAATCTAAAATTAAAATTTTAGATCAATCACGAACTGCAAGGTTGTCCTGCTGTAAGGTTTACCCCTTACAGTGCAAAGGTTGTCCTAGTTTGTGTAGATCTATCTTTAATCATAAATTTTGTTAGATATGATCTAGATTAAATTTATAATTTATTAAATTTAAAAGATATTTAAATCTAAAATAAAATCTCTTTGTTAATAATTTTTGTGCAAAGAAATTGTTTAAAGTTGAAATTGTTTCAATTACATGAACCTGTTTAGATTCGATCTAAAGTAGTTTCATGTTTATTTTACTTGTATCTTGATTATGAATCAAACATGCAATATGGTTGGTAGAATCATATTGTAAAATTATTTTATAAATATAAAATTATTTTTTGAAAAGCCGAACCCAACCCTCTGCCCAAAACTTAATTAAGAATTAAGAAGTTGTTTGATTAGGTTCTAGAATTGTGAATTGAAGAACCTAAGACACAAACCATAACACATTGGGTTAATGGGTTAGTGGGAATTAGATCCATTAATTGGGTTAGACCTATGGTTAGATTGAAGATGGACTTAATTAGAGAATTGACTAAATCTAATCAATTGTTGTCCTAGATTAGGTCAAGGATTCTCTAGATCAATTACAATAGTTGTAGTTGGTCAAGTCCATATCTTTAACGAGAACCAAATGGACTTGATTCTTGGCTAAGCGGTCTAGCACGAACTGTTAGGTTGATCTAATCGAAGCTAATTAAACCAGTTGGTGTCTAAGGTAAACCAGACTGATGGTTTTTAATTGGGAGCCCGCTTACCTGGTCATTTCTGATGGTGTCTAAGGCAAGCTTTGGCAGACCCTCCCACTGATCGAACTTACCTGGCCTCTTGGTGAAATTATGTTTTGATCAGATCACTTGACTATTCGAGCTGACCCATGTCAGCTAGGTAAATCAGTGTGACTGATTTAGGTGCTCCTAGACCAGTCCTTTTAATGGTGTCCCTTAAGCTGACTTGGTGAAGCCAGTGGGAGGATCATGATAAGCTGGTTCATCTGACCTCATCCTCTAAATTATTTAAATCCTCTAAAATTATTAGGTCCTTAAAATGATAAAGTTATGGAGATAACTGAGTCATAGCATCCCATTAAGGTATTTGATAATGAGTCCATTAACTCAATAATCATTGCAGACCCAAAGGCCTGGTGCTTGTTAACTAATGGAATTATCACTCATCATATGATGACTTGAAAGTGTCTCTCTAATGGTGGTTGGGTGAGCCAACCAAAGTTGGGCTTAATCATTCGTTGGTTAGATACACCAAGTATGATCATGTTAATAGTTGGACCTAACCGGATCCTTACTGTGGAGGCCAAAGCCTACTGATTAGGTTTCTGGGCAAAATTAAAATTACTAAAAATTGTTTAGAAAAATAATTGGTTATGAACCTACCCTTAGATGTACGTGGGTTGGCCAACCAAAGTTGGGCTTGTGTGCAGTCTAAGTGGATTCTAGTATCCACTAAGAAATTAGTGTAATTCCTCGAATTGGAGGTAGAGGCTACCAATTCGAATAAAATAGTGGAAGAAACCTTTTGATTAAAGTCCAAATCTTTAGGTTTAATGAATCAATTACTAATTAGGTTATGGTTTTTCTTTATGCAAATATGGCCACTTTCCTATCGCTTCAATCATTGTTGGACAATGATAAGTTGGTGGGATCCAACTTCGGTAGCTGGTACCAAAAGTTGAAGATAGTCCTGGAGCATGAACGGATCTTATATGTGATAATGGATCCTGCACCTGAGGAGCCAGCTGCCAATGCTTGTGGAACAGTCAGAGACACTTACCAAAAGTGGCTCAGTGATCGGACCACGGTGCGCTGTATCATGCTGGCTGCCATGAGCGACGAGTTCAGTCGCAGATTCGAGATGGCTCAGCCAAAGGACATGCTTCAAGTGTTGGAGGATGCCTTTTGGCACACCCGATGACGTGGAGAGGCACAAGACTAGTTGTGCCATCTTTAACGCCAAAATGCGGGATGGTGCCTCTGTCATTGATCATGTATTATACATGATCGAGTTGATGGAATGATGGAGCAAGCTCGGCTTTCCCTTGCATGAGCAGCTTGGGAAAGATGCAATACTGAACTCGCTATCCAAGTCTTATCTCCCATTCCTCACTCATTATAGAATGACAAAGCCTGAAGAGAACTACCACGGGTTACTGAGGTTGCTTCAGAACTTTGAAAAGGATCACCAACTTCACAAGGAGTCAGTGAACTTAGTAGGAGGTTCATCTTCTGGTTCTTGTCCTTTTAAGAAAGGGAAGAAGAACAAGAAGAAGAAAGTGAAGAAGGTGCAAGTTCAGGCTGGGACATTAGTGCAGAGCCAGACCAAAAAGATCAAGCCTGATAAGAGTCAATTCTATTGGCAAGCACCCTAGATTAGATAGTGTGTCAGATATCTACTTATGACATTGGAGGCTAGGTCATAAAAACAAGAACAGAATAAATAAGTTGACTCAAGAGGAAATTCTCGAAGTCAGTGATTGTGAATCACTTCCAACCTGTGAGTCCTATCTTCTTGGTAAAATGACCAAGTCACCTTTTACTGAAAAAGATGAGAGAGCTACAGAGCTCTTGGGCCTAGTACATACTGATGTATGCGGGCCCATGAGCACTAATGCTATAGGTGGATATTTCTACTTCATAACTTTCACAGATGACCTATCCCGATATGGATATGTCTATCTGATGAAACATAAGTCGGATTCATTTGAAATGTTCAAACGATTCCAAAGTGAAGTAGAAAAACAAACTGGAAAGAGTATTAAAATTCTTCAATCTGATCGAGGAGGAGAATACCTTTCTAGTGAATTTCTCACATATCTATGAGAGAAGGGATTCTTTCCTAATAGACTCCTCCAGGAACACCACAGCATAATGGTGTGTCTGAAAGGAGGAATCGGACTCTGTTAGACATGGTCCGATGCATGATGGATTTTGCTAGCTTGCCAATATCCTTCTGGGGATATGCACTCGAATCAACCTGTTATCTATTAAATAGGGTTTCAAGTAAGTCTGTAATTAAGACTCCATATGAGATATGGACGGGACGTAAGCCAGCACTTTCACACCTTAGGGTCTGGGGGTGCCCGGCCTATGTCAAACGATTAGTCACAAACAAACTTGGACCTAGGTCTGACAAATACTCATTCATAAGGTACCCCAAAGAGACAAAAGGATATTTTTTCTACCATGCTGATTAACAAAAGGTGTTCGTCACCCTTAAGGCAATCTTTTTAGAAAAGAAGTTCCTTGGTGAAGGAACCGTTGCCTCTAAGGTTGAACTTGATGAAGTTCAACAAGTAGAAGGACCGATACCAATAGCTGAACCTGAGTCGGATATGCTTAGATCAGATCTGGAGCCCAATGTACCCGCACCATTAAGGCGATCTGGTAGAGTACCGCGTCTGCTGGACAGATACTATAATTTTTTAGTTCGAAACAGTGATCCCATCGAACTTGATGAGAATAATGAGGATCCGATCACCTATATGGATGCAATGCAGAGATCTGATTCTGAGAAATAGCTTGAAGCCATGAAATCCGAAATGGAGTCCATGAAGGTCAACGATGTATGAACATTAGTTGACCCACCTGAAGGGGTTAAACCCATTGGGTGTAAATGGGTCTTCAAAAGGAAGAGGGGCGCAGACGGAAAGGTGGAGACCTATAAAGCCCGTCTGGTCGCCAAGGGGTATCGTCAACGTTATGGTATTGACTATGATGAGGTGTTTTCCCCTGTGGCAATGCTCAAATCCATTCGGATAATGCTTGCAATAGCTGCCCATCTGGATTATGAGATCTGGCAGATGGATGTAAAGACAGCTTTCCTGAATGGAGAGCTGACCAAAGAGGTGTATATGATACAACCTGAGAGGTTTACATCCACAGATGAGTCCAAGGTGTGCAAGCTTCAGAGATCCATTTATGGATTGAAGCAAGCTTCTCAGAGTTGGAACATGCATTTTGATAAGGTGATCAAAACGTATGGCTTCATTAAGAATGGAGAAGAGCCTTGCATCTATAAATGGGCAAATGGTCCAGTTGTGGTATTCCTTGTCTTGTACGTGGATGACATTCTCTTAATCGGGAATGACATCCCCGCACTACAGGAAATAAAAGTTTGGTTGTCATCACAGTTCTCCATGAAGGACTTGGGTGAAGTATCCTACATCCTAGGGATGAAGATCTATAGGGATAGATCTAAAAGGATGCTTGCGTTATCCCAGTCCATGTACATAGACACTGTGCTGAAGAGGTTCAGCATGGAGAATTTCAAGAAAGGGCTATCTATCGATAGGCCAAGGAATTTCTCTCTCTAAGAAGGATTGTCCGATAACTCCTAAAGAGAGAGAGCGTATAAGTAGAGTCCCATATGCTTCAGCCGTGGGATCTATCATGTACGCCATGACATGTACAAGACTAGATGTGGCATACTCACTAGGAGTAGTGAGTAGATACCAATCTGATCCTGGAGAAAATCACTGGAATGTGGTTAAAGCCATCCTTAAGTATTTGAGAAATACTAAAGATCAATGGTTGGTTTATGGCGAGTCAAATCTGAAACTTGTGGGGTTCACAGACTCTAGCTTCCAATCTGACCATGATGACAGCAGGAGCGTGTCGTGTTATATCTTTACTCTGAATGGTGGAGCCATCTGCTGGAAGAGTTCCAAGCAACATACTGTGGCGGACTCTGTTTGTGAAGCGGAGTACATCGCAGCATCGGATGCTGCGAAGGAAGCTATGTGGCTGAGGAAATTTATCAACGAGCTCGGAGTAGCACCCTCCCTCGATGGTCCGGTCCTGCTCTACTACGACAGCACTGGTGCCATAGCTCAGGTGAAGGAACCCAAAGCACATCAGTGGACGAAGCACATCTTGCGCCGCTTCCACCTGGTCCGGGAGATCGTGGATTGAGGTGACATCGACCTTCAGAAGATCGACGGAAAGGAGAATCTGACCGACCCCTTCACTAAAGCCCTGGCGATAAAGGAGTTCGACAACCACAAGTCGAAGATGGATATTAGATACAGTGCCAAGTGGCTTTAGGACAAGTGAGAGTTGTTGAGAAATGTGTCCCAAAAAGCCAATCGTCAAGCTGTTGACGGTTGAGCAACCAAGTATTGTAATTGATTTATTAATAAATAAAATATATTTGACATCTTCATCATAAGCTTTCATCTTCTAATGAACTCCATTGTTATGATGAAGTCCTTAGGACTATTTAGATTCGATAAAGAGAGGATTTATCGAATAGTTTTTAAAATAGTTCACGACCAAATGATAGGCTGTTAATAAGAACGACAGCTTCTATCGAGCATAGGTCGCTGTAAGCCATATGGGTTGGTTGTCCTCTTAACCAAAGAGTGTGGAGACACTGGTATGGCATACAGGTGAGATGTACTGGTACATCATCATTGAATGTGACCAACTCCAGAGTATTCTGCTGTCGAGAATGTCTCTAATGGGATATAGGTATAAGTGTCCCTTAGACTTGAGATTGCCTCAGTGACTTGCAAGCAACTCACTGTGCTTTGCTACTGGACTAACTGAATTTTTAATTTAGGAATGGAAGGCTTCTGGGCACAGTCAAGTACTTGCGAAGTCAGAGTGTGATCGAGATGGGATTGACCACTCCAAGAGTTGTAGAAGAATGAGTCACTGTATTTCAATTTAGCAAAATCTTGGCCAAGGTAATCCATCAGATGGATTTGATATTTTGAAATACAATGTGCACAACCTGATCAGAGTTGACAGTTGAACTCTGGGGTATCCTATGATCATTTTGGTCAAGGAGATGAATTATATGGAAACTATATCCGCATGGGTTCTAAGGATGTTGTTCTACACATTCGACCTATCCGATCGTCGGATACCATTGCTAGATGGTCACTACGATTGGTACAAAAATTTATTTCTGTGCTACCGGCTTAGGTTCGGACCTATGAGGTCACACACATTAGAGTTTATGATCCGATCGGATGGTTGATCAATGATTAAGAATCGTTCTAGGGTTAAATGATCAATACGATTGACATTTAACCCAATGCAAGTGTTGCAGGAGGATCGATTAGCAATTCGATTGCTAATTGGCTTAATTTGATTAAGCTAATAGGCTGAAATTAAGTCTAATTAAATATAATTTAATTAGATTTAGTTTGGGCTTGATTGGATCAAGTCCAATTGGTTTATTGGATAAGCCAAGTGCAAGGAAAAACTAGTCCTAGTTCAATTAGGACTTGGGTCAATCTAATTTCTAATTTGATTAGAAAATTAAATCAGATTTAAATCTAATTTAATTTGATTAAATTAGGTTCTTAATTAGGTTAAGACCTATTTTAATTGGATTGATCTAATTTTAGTTTGATTTGATTTGAGAAACCAAATTAAAATAAGTCATAAGATAGAATCCTAGTAAGACTAGGATTCCACCTTGCACCACATAAGCCTTCCCCATGCCCTCTCTCTCATTCAATGCCAATCTCCTCTTATTTTCTGTGAAAAAAGCCCTCTCGCAGGTCTCTCCCAAGTTCACAAATGGTCTCCTCTCTTCTTTCTTACATGGAAGGTGGTTTGGATCAAATCAAAAAGGAATAACTTTGGATTTCGAATTCTATGAGATAGAGTTTTAGAAATCCAAAACTCTTTCAATTTTGCACCGAATTTATCCAATTTTTTTTTGAAATTTTCATGGATTTTAGGGTACATATTGTGCACCTTTTTCTGATGATCCATGCATAAAAATAAGGAGGAGGTGCTCAAGAGTTGGGCACCCCTTATCTTGCAATGTTTGGATAAGCCTTGACTAGGTATTTGACCTAGACAAGGACTCTATCATATCTCTCTATATAAAATAAGTTTCTTCATAACATTTTTGGAGAAGATAAATATTTGAGAGAACTTTGGGTCACCCAAAAATCAGAGATAAAGACCTTTCGGTCATGGAGATATAAAAGACACAAGTTAGGATGTCTAGAGAGAGAAACGAGAAGAAGAAGAGGGTCTTCTTCTAGGGTTGTTTGTTTTCATATCTTTCCTCCCTCCATCTTGAGTTTTCTGAGAGTGTCTCAGATCTAAAACTCCTCCTTCTACTTTCTATCTTTGGAAGAGTCCAAATCAAGAAGGAGGCACCGATCAACCATTAGAGAAGGATCAGTGCAGTACTAGCATACTGTGCTGATTTCCTGAAGCATGACTTCTGATCGAGATTCGTGGGCCCATGTGGATGACTCCTAGAGGCCGGATGCATGTGCGGCTTGCAACATCATCCTCAAGCCCAGATCAGTGAGGTTAGAATATCTAACTTGCAAGGTAATAGATCTGATCTATTGTTTAATACATACATTCGATGTAGTATAGAAACATGTTGATATGATCAACATGTAGTTCATGTTATATTTATATATTTAATTTTTAATTTAATATTATATAATAATCATGTAATAGGATCTTAGATCTAGGGATTCTCTGATTTTAAAAAATAAATTTTGATTTATTTTAGTCTTCTGCTGCATGATCTTGAAAAAATTTTAAGATCTAACCCTGAAATCCTAGATCTGGTTCCTACAGAAACTACTTTAGATCTAATCTAAACAGGTTCATGTAATTGAAACAATTTCAACTTTAAACTGCATAAATTTTTCAGACAAATATATGATGGTTCTTTGCATGAAAATTATTAACAAAGAGATTTTATTTTAAATTTAAATACTTTTTAAATCTAATATATCATAAATTTAATCTAGATCATATCTAACAAATTTATGATTAAAGATAGATCTACACGAACTAGGACAACCTTTGCACTGTAAGGAGTAAATCTTACAACAGGACAACCTACAGTTCATGATTGATCTAAAAATTTTAATTTTAAATTTAACAATCAGATTATAAATTAGATCTAATTTAAAAAATAATCTAAGTATGTATAATCATGTAATAAACAATCATGGCTCTAATACCAATTGAAGGAACCAGATCTAAGGTTTCAGGGTTAGATTTTGAAACTTTTTCAAGATCAGGCAGTGGAAGACTAAAATAAATCAAAATTTATCTTATAACACTAAAAAATCTCTAGATCTAAGATCTTATTACATAATTATTATATGATATTAAATCAAAAATTAAAATATAAAGAGTAAGAGTTACATGTTGATCATATCAACATGTTTCTATACTACATCTAATGTATGTAAAATATAATAGATCAGATCTATTACCTTGCAAGTTAGACATTCTAACATCGCTGATCTGGGTTTGAGAATGATGTTGCAAGCTGCACACGTGTCCGGCCTCTTGGAGTCATCCACACGAGCCCACGAATCACGATCAAAAGTCCTAGTCCAAGAAATCAGCACAGTATGCTAGTACTGTGCTGATCCTTCTTCGATGGTCGATCAGATGCCTCTTTGTTCTTGATTTGGACTCTTTCAAAGATGAAAAGTAGGAGAAGGAGTTTTAGATATGAGACACTCTCAGAAAACTCATAGATGGAGGAAGGAAAGAGGTGAACTCAGCAACCCTAGAAGAAGACCCTCTTCTTCTTCTCTTTGCTCTCACCTCGACACCTAGTTTTGTATCTATTATATCTCCATTCCCCAACACTCTTTCTCCCTGATTTTCACACACCCCAAAGGTCTCTTAATGCTCTATAATCTACAAATATTTTAAGAAGAAATTCATCTTAAATAATGAGATATGAAGAGTCCTTGTCTAGGTCAAATACCTAGTCAAGAAAAATCCAAACAGGGCAAGACAAGTGGTGACCAACTCTTGGGCACCCCCTCCTTCTTTTTTTTGACATGGACCACCAGCAAAGGGCACACAATATGTGCTATAAAAGTTATGAAAATTTTAGAAAAAATTTGGGTAAAATCAGTGCCATAAAGAAAGAGTTTTGGTTTCCTAAAATTCTATCTCATAGAATTTGAAATCTAAACTAATTCCTACTTTGACTTGGTCCACAACCATATTTCATGTAAGAGAGAAAGAGTGGAAAGCTTTGGGCATGCATGAAGGCCTGGGAGAGAAAGTTTTGTCACACAAAATAAGAGAGAGTGCGTGTGGGGGGCTAAGGTGGCGCAAGGTGGAATCCTAGTCTTACTAGGATTCAATCTATGACTTATTCAAATTTGATTTTCCAAACCAAATCAAACCAAAATCAAATCAATCCAATTAAAATAGATCTTAATCTAATTAAAAACCTACTTTAATTAGATTAAATTAGATTTAAATCTACTTTAATTTTTTAATCGAATTAGAAATTAGATTGACCCAAGTCCTAATTGGACTAGGACTAGTTTTTCTTTGCACTTGGCTTATTCAATAAACCAATTGGACTTGATCCAATTAAGCCCAAACTAAATCTAATTAAATCATATTCAATTAGATTAATCTCAATCCATTGACTTAATTAAATTAAGCTAATTAGTAATCGAATTGCTAATCGATCCTCCTGCAATACTTGCACTAGGTTAAATATCAATCGTATTGATCGTTTAACCCTAGAATGATTCTTAATCGTTGATCAATCATCCGATCGGATCATGAACTCTAATGTGTGTGGCTTTATAGATCTAAATATAAATTGATAGCATAGAAATAAATTTTTATACTAATCGAAGTGACCATCTAGCAATGGTATCCGATGGTCGGATAGGTCGAATGTGTAGAACAACATCCTTAGAATCCATGCAGATATAGTTTTCATATAATTCATCCCCTTGACTTAAATGCTCATAGGACACCTCAGAGTTTAACTGTCAACTCTGATCAGGTTATCCATATTGTAATTCAAAATATCAAATCTATCTGATGGATTATCTTGGTCAAGGTTTTGCTAAATTGAAATACGGCGACTCATTCTTCTCCAACTCTTGGAGTGGTCAATCCCATCTTGATCACACTCTGACTTTGCAAATACTTGACTATGCCTAGAAGTCTTCCATCACTAAATTAAAAATTCAGTTAGTCCAGTACCAAAGCACAGTGAGTTGCTTGCAAGTCATTGAGGCGATCTCAGATCTAAGGGATACTTATACCTATATCCCATCAAAGACATTCTCGACAGCAGAATACTCTGGAGTTGGTCATGTTCAATGATGATGTACCCTTACATCTCACTTGTATGCCATACCAGTGTCTCCATACTCCTTGGTTAAGAAGATAACCAACCCATATGGCCTACAGTGACCTATGCTCGATAGAAGCTGTCATCCTTATTAATAGCCTATCATTTGATCATGAATAATTTTAAGGACTAATCGATAAATCCTCTCTTTATTGAATCTAAATAGTCCTAAGGACTTCATCACAATAACGGAGTTCATTAGAAGATGAAAACTTATGATAAAAATATCAAAAATATATTTTATTTATTAACAAATCAATTACAATACAAGGTTGCTCAACCGTCAACAGGTTGACGATTGGCTTTTGGGACATATTTTCCAACACCACAAGTATTGTCTGACAATGATCAAGGATCTAGAGGAGCTTGAGAAGCTCGGTCTTACGATGCAGAAAGAATTGCAATTGGCTCTGATCCTACAATCTTCGACTAGTTTATATGTTCAATTTATAGTAAATTACCATATGAACGAGATAGACTGCACCCTACCCAAACTTGTTAACATATTTGTTACCATAAGAGAATCTTGAAGAGTTTAAGGAGCTCCATTCTCACTATGGAGCAAGCACCTTCTTCCAAAAAAGAATTTTTAGGGAAGAAAAAGTACAAGCCTGCAAAGAAGTAGAAGAGAGAGGAAAAGATAAAGACGGACACTCTGAAGAAAACTATAGATAAAGAAAAATATTTTCACTGTCAGAAAGATGATCACTGGAAGAGGAATTGTACATTGTACCTGGAAAGCCTAAAGACCAAGAAGGGAGATAAACCTTCGAAAGGAATGTCTAGAATGCTCATTGTTGAATCTAACTTTATAATTTTTTCTACTTCTAGTTAGGTATTAGACTCTAATTCTAGTACCCATATATATACTTCTATGTAGGATCTAGTGAAAAGTAGAGGGTTGAGGGATGGTGAGATGATCCTTCAAGTTGACAACTGAGCAAGAGTTGCTGCATAAGCTGTTGACATCTATCTTCTTTGATTATCATCTAATTTTGGATTAGTTTTGAAAGACTATTATTATGTGCCTATAGCTTGCAAGAATTTGATTTTCATTTCTATACTAGCACAATTTTTTTTTTTATTTTAATAAAGACTACTATTTAATTTATTTAAAAAATAAATTAGTTGCATATTATCTTTTAATTGATAGTCTTTATCATCTGCATGTTGATGCATGTGTGAATGTAAATGAGCAAATAGTCGGTAGTGCCTTAGGTCATAAACGATCTAGTGATGACATTAACCATAAGTATATATTGTTGGGTTCTGGTCATGCAGCAAAAAGTGATTCTTAAAATTTTTTAAAACACTCAAATCAATAGCTTTATCAAGCAAAACTATTGAGCCAAACTCAAAACCCTAGAATCACCTTACCGAACACGATCAAAGCAAATTCAAGCATGCAAAGAAATAGAATATTATACTTTAATCAAAATAAAAAAGTGGCATATTGGTGTTCTCCACAAGACCCTAAGGTAGAAGTCCTTCAATGGTGATCTACACAAAAGTTGGCCAAGGTCCTTCCCAACTGGTGTGCAGTCACAGCCTTATCTTCTCAAGAACACTATCGGCTTCAAACTTGTGTCACGATCGCACTAAAGTCCAGTTGCTTTTGATCTTGCAATCAAAATAACACCAAGAAGATATTCTTCAAATGTCATACAATCTAAGATTTAATTTTTGGCTCCAACATATGGAAAAACTAAATCTTAGGGCGCTCCAACAACACTTACTGAAAATCTCACCACCCTTGTAGTAAATTTTGCCACTCAAATTCTCCTCTTTTTTCTCTCAAAATTTTTTTAGATTTTTTCTTATGATTTTCACATCTCTTCTCTCTGGCTCACCCTAAAATCCTAGCTAGAATCCATCTAGGACATCCTTATAAATAGGGTACCAGGGGACGTTACATGGGATGAAGGGGCACCAACTTTTGGTGCTCCAACTTCCCATGCAGCAAATAAGCTCACCAAGTAAATTTTTGATAATTCAAATACTTGGAGTAGAAGGACTCTTCCTTTTCTATGTGTCATAAAAATATTATTAATTTTTGGCATCAATACATAGGATTTCTGATTTATCTTCTAAGGCAATGTGTCTAATAAAGAGCCTTCTTTAAGAAAGACTCTTTATTTCTCACACTGATTTGAGGTGGGCGGCAATTATATTTTTGTGTAGCTTCTGGTGAACATGGAGGAGTCTTTCTTCACTTGAAATTGATTCAAGTTGGATAAGGATCCAATCCAAATTAACCCAATCCCATTAGGTCAAAGCCAACTAGTCTAGGTTAGCTCAAATACTTTGAACCAAACCAATTTGGGAACTTGGGTTAATACAATGTGCTAGCATATCAAATTAAGCCATAAAATTTATATTAAACTCTAACTAAATTAGACCAAGACTAAATTTTAAAGTGTGTAATCCATTGGGTTCTAAATCTAGCCAGCAGTGGACTCGAACTTTCTACGTAACCCTAATCTGACGAGATTAGATCACCCGAAGAGTCCCAATCAACTTGGACTCTTCCAAATTGATTTCAGAATCAAATTTTTTAAATTTTTATCAAGCCCATAAGTCAAAATTAATATCTAGTAATATGTCATGACTATCTAAAAGATTTAAAATTTTGATAAAAAATTATCAAAATATCCTTCAATGGTAAGTTCTCGTGTAATTCAATCCTTCTATCAAACAACATCTCAGATGAGCTGTGGGCATGAAAATATATCAAACCCAATCACATATCTTTATGTATCTCAATCTGAAGATGATGATTCAGTTGATGTTATATTAGAAACTATTTTCTAATGATCATCCTGCTTTGGCCAAAGACTTCCAAAATCACCATCCTATTGTGGGGAAATTCAGTGCAGGGGTAAAATGGTAATTTTAAAACCTTTTCAAAATCATGATTTTATAGTGAAAAAATATTAATTAATCTAATTAATTAACATAAATTTATCCTACACTAAGATCTAAATATAATATATAGCATGCATACATTTAAATTTGAAATTCGAATTTGAACAATAAATACTTTATTGTAATGTGTTCAGAACACAATACCTTTGTGCGGATAGTAGATCGCCGCAATCTGATCACCGTCAGGAGAGTCTGATCATCATAATACAGTGATACAGTGTGTCTGGCCTCTACGGATCATCCACACGAAGCTCCCGATCTGATCGACTCCTTACGAGTGCTAGCTCATTGTAGAGCCCTTTTGACGGCCGATGCTGATCGAACTCCTTCGATCGATGTCTGTCGATCCTTCGGATGCTCCAGATCGTCAACAGACGTGCTTAAGAGAATGTTGAAGATCTTTCTGAGATTTTGTGGGCTCACGACACTCATAGCTCACTTTCTCACTTCCCGAACCCCAGGCCAAAACTCTAGGAAACTCACCGAAAACCTTGCACCCACTTTTCTTTCTTTTCTTTCTTTTTCTCTTGGAAGGATATGGACTTTCTTCACACACATAAGACTTCTCATGCCCCAGAATTTTTCTCCAAAAATCTTCTTCTTGCACACCCTACTCTTCTCCTCCATTTATAACAATGTCAAAAGTCTTATCCAAAAGAAAGGATAAAGATGAGTAATTGCACATTTGAATTCAAATCAAATTTTGAATTCAAATGGACACCAACTCATCCCTTATCCACTAAAGGGTGAGGCATGGCTTAAATTGTGTATAGAGTGATTTCATGAGAAACCTTTTCTAATGTAATAAATGGGACGTAGAAAAAGGGATAAGGTGCAAAGACTGATTGCCCATTCAAATTCAAACTTTATTTTTAATTTGAATGGCCAACCAATCATCCTTATCCATTCATTTGGCACATTAAAGTGGGGTGTGGAGAGGGCTTGGCATGAGGAAATAATTCATGAGAAGTTTCTTCTCATGAATTCAAATGGGTGCAATGGAAGTGAGGTGGCACATGGAGATTGGGTCAAGGTGGTTTCATTATTTAAACCAACCTAATTGAACCAAATAAGTTAGGTCCAATTAGACTAATTTAAACCTAACTTAATTAGGCTTAATTAGGCTCAACAAAATCTTAATCAAATCAGAAATTGACTAAGCCTAACCCCTGATCAAATCAGGGACCAAACCATCTCGACGATTAGGTCAACTCTTAACCTAATCGGGTCAAACCCAACTGAATCCAATTCAATTGGACTTGATCCAAAAATAATTACTCAATCAAATTGAGTTAATTAGTAATTAAATCACTAATTAAACCTCTCATAAATACTGAGTCCAAATTCGATGGGCAATCGGACATCAGAATTCATCGATATGTAACCCTGATCAAAAAGTCCCAACCAGTGGGACTCTTGACCCGGATACCCATAATGTGTGAAACTTGTGATCAGAGAATCCTGATTCTCGATCACTGAGTCCCAAACATGTAGAATTCTATATCAGCCATCAGATCAAATAGGAACCTCTAATGTGTGTGACCCTGCAGGTTCGAACCTAAGCCGGTAGCACAGGAACCAATTCCTGTACTAATCGAAGTGACCATCTAGCAATGGTACCCGACATTCGGATAGATCGAAGAGTCACAATCGCAACACTCAGAACCTACATGAATATGGTTACTGTATAATTCATCTTTTTGACCCTTGTGTTTAGGATGACTCAGGGTTAAACTGTCAACCCAGATCAGATCATCCGAATTGTGCTCAACTCAAACAATCCTGTCACTCCTCACAAGGACTACCCTGGTCAAGATTTTGCTAAATTGAAACACGACTGTACACAGCTCCTAAACTGGAGTGGTCAATCCCATCTTGACACATGCACCGACAAGTCAAGTACTTGACTATATCCAGCAGCCTTCCATCACTGAATTAAAAATTTAGGTAGTCCAATGCCTAAGTGCAGTGAGTTGCTTGCAAGTCACCAAGGCGGTCTCAGGTCGAAGGGATATTTATACCCATATTCCATTGGAGCAAATCTTGGTAGCAGAAATAGCTCCGAAGTCGGTCATGTTCAGTACAGATGTACCCTTACATCTCACCTGTATGCCATACCAGTGTCTTCACACTCATTGGTTAAGAGGACAACTAACCTATATGGCACACAACGACCTATGCTTGATAAATATTGTCGTCCTTGGTAACATCGTATCATTTGGTCGCAAATAGATTTAAGAATTAAACGATAAATCCTCCTTTATATCATTTGGTCGCAAATAGATTTAAGAATTAAACGATAAATCCTCCTTTATCGAGTCTAAATAGTCCTAAGGACTTCACCACAACATAGGAGTTCATTAGAAGATGAAATATTTGAAGGAACCAGATCTAGGATTTCAGG
This sequence comes from Elaeis guineensis, assembly GCF_000442705.2. Taxonomy (NCBI): domain Eukaryota; kingdom Viridiplantae; phylum Streptophyta; class Magnoliopsida; order Arecales; family Arecaceae; genus Elaeis; species Elaeis guineensis. Next base: position 63,737,923 of record NC_025999.2, read on the forward strand.
GTTAGATCTTGAAAAAGAGGGTTAGATCTTGAAACCTTTTCAAGATCATACAGCGGAAGAATAAAATAAATCAAAATTTATTTTCTAAGATCAGAAAATCCCTAGATCTAAGATCCTATTACATGATTATTACATGGCATTAAATCAGAAATTAAAATATATAAATATAGCATGAACTACATGTTGATCATATCAACATGTTTCTATACTACATCTAATGTATGTATTAAACAATAGATCAGATCTATTACCTTGAAAGTTAGATGTTCTAACCTTGTTGATCTGGGCTTGAGGATGATGTTGCAAGCCGCACACGCATCTGGCCTCTAGGAGTCGTCCACACGAGCCCACGAATCTCGATCAGAAGTCCTGCTTCAGGAAATCAGCACAGTATGCTAGTACTGCACTGATCCTTCTTTGATGGTTGATCAGGTGCCTCCTTCTTCTTGATTTGGACTCTTCCAAAGATGGAAAGTAGAAGGAGAAGTTTCAGATCTGAGACGCTCTCAGGAAACTCAAGATGGAAGGAGGAAAGATATGAAAATAAAAACTCTAGAAGAAGACCCTCTTCTTCTTCACATTTTTCTCTCTAGACACCCAAACTTGCATCTTTTATATCTCCACGACCCAAAAGTATTTCTCTCTGATTTTTGGATGGCAGAAAGGTCTCTTAAATATCTATCTCTCTCTTTTATTTCACAAAGAACCTCATCTTATATAGAGAGATATGATAGAGTCCTTGTCTAGGTCAAACACCTAGTCAAGGCTTATCCAAACATGGCAAGTTAAGGGACGCCCAACTCTTGAGCACCTCCTCCATATTTTCATACATGGATCACAAGAAAAGGGTGCATAATGTATATCCTAAAAGCCACAAAAATTCCAAAAAAAAATTGGATAAATTCGGTGCAAAATTGAAAGAGTTTTGGATTTTTAAAACTCTATCTCATAGAATTCGAAATCCAAACTTATTCCTTTTAGATTTGATCCAAACCACCTTCCATGTAAGAAAGAAGAGAAGAGACCTTTTGTAAACGTGAGAGAGATCTGGGAGAGGGCTTTTGTAGCACAAAATAAGTGGAGATTGGCGTTGAATTAAGAGAGAGGGCGTGGAGAAGGCTTATGTGGTGCAAGGTGGAATCCTAGTCCTACTAGGATTCTATCTTATGACTTGTTTTAATTTGGTTTCCCAAACCAAATCAAATCAAAATTAGATCAACCCAATTAAAATAGGTCTTAACCCAATTAAAAACCTAATTTAATCAGATTAAATTAGATTTAAATCTGATTTAATTTTTTAATCAAATTAGAAATTAGATTGACCCAAGTCCTAGTTGAACTAGGACTAGTTTTTCCTTGCACTTGGCTTATCCAATAAACCAATTGGACTTGATCCAATCAAGCCCAAACCAAATCTAATTAAATTATATTTAATTAGACTTAATCTCATCCCATTGGCTTAATCAAATTAAGCCAATTAGCAATCAAATTGCTAATCGATCCTCCTGCAACACTTGCACTAGGTTAAATATCAATCGTATTGATCATCTAACCCTAGAACGATTCTTAATCGTTGATCAACCATCCGATCGGATCATGAACTCTAATGTGTGTGACCTCATAGGTCTGAACCTAAGCCGGTAGCGTAGGAATAAATTTCTATACCAATCGAAGTGACCGTCTAGCAATGGTACCCGACGATCGGATAGGTCGAATGTGTAGAACAACATCCTTAGAACCCATGCGGATATAGTTTTCATATAATTCATCCCCTTGACCAAAATAATCATAGGACACCCCAGAGTTTAACTGTCAACTCTGATCAGGTTGTCCACATTGTATTTCAAAATATCAAATCCATCTGATGGATTATCCTGGCCAAGGTTTTGCTAAATTGAAATACAGCGACTCATTCTTCTCCAACTCTTGGAGTGGTCAATCCCATCTCGATCACACTTTGACTTCGCAAGTACTTGACTGTGCCCAGAAGCCTTCCATCCCTGAATTAGAAATTCAGTTAGTCCAGTACCAAAGCACAGTGAGTTGCTTGCAAGTCACTGAGGCGATCTCAAGTCTAAGGGACACTTATACCTATATCCCATCAGAGACATTCTCGACAGCAGAATGCTCTGGAGTTGGTCACGTTCAATGATGATGTACCCTTATATCTCACCTGTATGCCATACCAGTGTCTCCACACTCCTTGGTTAAGAGGACAACCAACCCATATGGCCTACAGCGACCTATGCTCGATAGAAGCTGTCGTCCTTATTAACAGCCTATCATTTGGTCGTGAACAGTTTTAAGGACTAATCGATAAATCCTCTCTTTATCGAACTTAAATAGTCCTAAGGACTTCATCATAACAACGGAGTTCATTAGAAGATGAAAGCTTATGATGAAAATGCCAAATATATTTTATTTATTAACAAATCAATTACAATACTTGATTGCTCAACCGTCAACAGCTTGACGATTGGCTTTTTGGGACACATTTCCCAACAACTCCCACTTGTCCTAAAGCCACTCGGCACAGTATCTAATACCCATCTTTGACTTGTGGTTGTCGAACTCCTTTATTGTCAGGGCTTTAGTGAAGGGGTCGGCTAGGTTCTCCTTTTCGTCGATCTTCTGAAGGTCGACATCACCTCGATCCACGATCTCTCGGACCAGGTGGAAGCGGTGCAAGATGTGCTTCGTCCGCTGATGTGCTTTGGGTTCCTTCACTTGAGCTATGGCACCAGTGCTGTCGCAGTAGAGCAAGACTGGACCATCAAGGGAGGGTGCTACTTCGAGCTCATTGATGAATTTTCTTAGCCACACAGCTTCCTTCGTGGCATCTGATGCTGCGATATACTCCGCTTCACAAACAGAGTTTGCCATAGTATGCTGCTTGGAACTCTTCCAGCAGATGGCTCCACCATTCAGAGTAAAGATATAACCCGATACGCTCCTGCTATCATCATGGTCAGATTGGAAGCTGGAGTCTGTGAACCCCACAAGTTTCAGATCTGACTCGCCATAAACCAACCATTGGTCCTTAGTATTTCTCAAATACTTAAGGATGGCTTTAACCACTTTCCAGTGATCTTCTCCAGGATCAGATTGGTATCTACTCACTACTCCTAGTGAGTATGCCACATCTGGTCTTGTACATATCATGGCATACATGATAGATCCCACGGCTGAAGCATATGGGACTCTACTCATACGCTCTCTCTCTTCAGGAGTTGTCGGACAATCCTTCTTAGAGAGAGAAATTTCATGGCCTATCGGTAGATAGCCCTTCTTGGAATTTTCCATGCTGAACCTCTTCAGCACAGTGTCTATGTACATGGACTGGGATAACCCAAGCATCCTTTTAGATCTATCCCTATAGATCTTCATCCCTAGGATGTAGGATGCTTCACCCAAGTCCTTCATGGAGAACTGTGATGACAACCAAACTTTTATTCCCTGTAGTGCGGGGATGTCATTTCCGATTAAGAGAATATCATCCACGTACAAGATAAGGAATACCACAACTGGACCATTTGCCCATTTATAGATGCAGGGCTCTTCTCCATTCTTAATGAAGCCATACGTTTTGATCACCTTATCAAAATGCATGTTCCAACTCCGAGAAGCTTGCTTCAGTCCATAAATGGATCTCTGAAGCTTGCACACCTTGGACTCATCTGTGGATGTAAACCCTTCAGGTTGTATCATATACACCTCTTCAGTCAGCTCTCCATTCAGGAAAGCTGTCTTTACATCCATCTGCCAGATCTCATAATCCAGATGGGCAGCTATTGCAAGCATTATCCGAATAGATTTGAGCATTGTCATAGGGGAAAACATCTCGTCATAGTCAATACCATAACGTTGACGATACCCCTTGGCAACCAGATGGGCTTTATAGGTCTCCACCTTTCCGTCTGCACCCCTCTTCCTTTTGAAGACCCATTTACACCCAATGGGTTTAACCCCTTCAGGTGGGTCAACCAATGTCCATACATCGTTGACCTTCATGGACTCCATTTCGGATTTCATGGCTTCAAGCCATTTCTCGGAATCAGGTCTCTGCATAGCATCCATATAGGTGATCGGATCCTCATTATTCTCATCAAGTTCGATGGGATCACCGTCCCGGACCAAGAAACCGTAGTATCTGTCCGGCTGACGCGGTACTCTACCGGATCGCCTTAATGGTGCAGGTATATTGGGCTCCGGATGTGATCTAATCATATCCGACTCAGGTTCAGCTATTGGTGTCGGTCCTTCTACCTGTTGAACTTCATCAAGTTCAACCTTAGAGGCAACGGTTCCTTCACCAAGGAACTCCTTTTCTAAAAAGATTGTCTTAAGGCTGACGAACACCTTTTGTTCATCAGCATGGTAGAAAAAATATCCTTTTGTCTCTTTGGGGTACCCTATGAATGAGCATTTGTCAAACCTAGGTCCAAGTTTGTCTGTGACTAATCGTTTGATAAAGGCCGGGCACCCCCAGACCCTAAGGTGTGAAAGTACCGGCTTACGCCCTGTCCATATCTCATATGGAGTCTTAATTACAGACTTACTAGGAATCCTATTTAACAGATAACAGGCCGATTCGAGTGCATATCCCCAAAAGGATATCAACAAGCTAGCAAAAACCCATCATGGATCGGGCCATGTCTAACAAAGTTCGATTCCTCCTTTCAAACACACCATTATGCTGTGGTGTTTCTGGAGGAGTCCATTGGGAGAGAATCTCATTCTCTCCTAGATATGTGAGAAACTCACTAGAAAGGTATTCTCCTCCTCGATCAGATCGAAGAGTTTTAATACTCTTTCTAGTTTATTTTTCTACTTCACTTCAGAATTGTTTGAACATTTCAAATGAATCCGACTTATGTTTCATCAGATAGACATATCCATATCAGGATAGGTCATCCGTGAAAGTTATGAAGTAGAAATATCCACCTCTAGCACTGGTGCTCATGGGCCCACATACATCAGTATGTACTAGGCTCAAGAGCTCAGTAGCTCTCTCACCTTTTCCAATAAAAGGTGACTTGGTCATTTTACCAAGAAGACAGGACTCATAGGTTGGAAGTGATTCACAATCACTAACTTCAAGGATTCCCTCTTAATTCAACCTGTTTATTCTGTTCTTGTTTATATGACCTAGCCTACAGTGCCATAAGTAGATATCTGACACACTATCTAATCTAGGGTGCTTGCCAGTAGAATAGACTCTTATCAGGCTTGATCTTTTTGGTCTGGCTCTGTACTGATGTCTTAGCCTGAACTTGCACCTTCTTTACTTTCTTCTTCTTGTTCTTCTTCCCTTTCTTAAAGGGTCGAGAACCAGAAGATGAACCTCCCACTAAGTTCACCGACTCCTTATGGAGTTGGTGATCTTTCTCAAAGTTCTGAAGTAACCCCAATAATCCGTGGTAGTTTACTTCAGGCTTTGTCATTCTATAATGAGTGAGGAATGGGAGATAAGACTTGGGAAGCGAGATCAGTATTGCATCTTTCCCAAGCTGCTCATGCAAGAGAAAGCCGAGCTTGCTCAATCGTTCCATCAGCTCGATCATGTACAATACATGATCAGTGACAGAGGCACCATCCCGTATTTTGGCGTTGAAGATGGCACAACTAGTCTTGTGCCTCTCCACATCATCGGGTGTGCCAAAGGCATCCTCTAACACTTGAAGCATGTCGTTTGGCTGAGCCGTCTCGAATCTGCGACTGAACTCGTCGCTCATAGCAGCCAGCATGATACAGCGCACCGTGGTCCGGTCACTGAGCCACTTCTGGTAAGTGTCTCTGACTGTTCCACGTGCATTGACAGCTGGCTCCTCAGGTGTAGGATCCATTATCACATATAGGATCCGTTCATGCTCTAGGACTATCTTCAACTTTCGATACCAGCTACCAAAGTTGGGTCCCACCAACTTATCATTGTCCAACAATGATCGGAGCGATAGGGAAGTGGCCATATCTGCACAAAAGAGAACCATAACCTAATTAGTAATTGATTCATTAAACCTAAAGATTTGGACTTTAATCAAAAGGTTTCTCCCACTATTTTATTCGAATTGGTAGCCTCTACCTCCAACTCGAGGAATTACCCTAATTCCTTAGCGGGTACTAGAATCCACTTAGACTGCACACAAGCCCAACTTTGGTTGGTCAACCCATGTACATCTAAGGGTAGGTTCATAACCAATTGTTTCTCTAAACAATTTCTAGTAATTTTAATTTTTCCCCAGAAACCTAATCAGTAGGCTTTGGCCTCCACTGTAAGGATCCAGTTAGGTCCAACCATTAACATGATCATACTTGGTGTATCTAACCAACGAATGATTAAGCCCAACATTGGTTGGCTCACCTAACCACCATTAGAGAGACACTTCCAAGTCATCATATGATGAGTGATAATTTCATTAGTCAACAAGCACCAGGCCTTTGGGTCTGCAATGATTATTGAGTTAATGGACTCATTATCAAACACCTTAATGGGAGGCTATGACTCAGTTATCTCCATAACTTTGTCATTTTAAGGATCTAATAATTTTAGAGGATTTAAATAATTTAGAGGATGAGGTCAGATGAACCAGCTTATCATGATCCTCCCACTGGCTTCACCAAGTCAGCTTAAGGGAGACCATTAAAGGGGCTGGTCTAGGAGCACCTAAATCAGTCACACTGATTTACCTAGCTGACATGGGTCAGCTGAAATAGTCAAGTGATCCGATCAAAACATAATTTCACCAAGAGGTCAGGTAAGTTCGATCAGTGGGAGGGTCTGCCAAAGCTTGCCTTAGACACCATCAGAAATGGCCAGGTAAGCGGGCTCCAAATTAAAAACCACCGGTCTGGTTTACCTTAAACACCAACTGGTTTAATTAGTTTCGATTAGATCAACCTAACAGTTCGTGCTAGACCGCTTAGCCAAGAATCAAGTCCATTTGGTTCTCGTTAAAGACATGGACTTGACCAACTACAACTATTGTAATTGATCTAGAGAATCCTTGACCTAATCTAAGACAACAATTGATTAGATTTAGTCAATTCTCTAATTAAGTCCATCTTTAATCTAACCATAGGTCTAACCCAATTAATGGACCTAATTCCCACTAACCCATTAACCCAATGTGTTATGATTTGTGTCTTAGGTTCTTCAATTCACAATCCTAGAACCTAATCAAACAACTTCTTAATTCTTAATTAAGTTTTGGGCTGAGGGTTGGGTTCGGCTTTTCAAAAAATAATTTTTATATTTATAAAATAATTTTACAATATGATTCTACCAACCATATTGCATGTTTGATTCATAATCAAGATGCAAGTGAAATAAACATGAAACTACTTTAGATCTAATCTAAACAGGTTCATGTAATTGAAACAATTTCAACTTTAAACAATTTCTTTGCACAAAAATTATTAACAAAGAGATTTTATTTCAGATTTAAACATCTTTTAAATCTAATAAATCATAAATTTAATCTAGATCATATCTAATAAATTTATGATTAAAGATAGATCTACACAAACTAGGACAACCTTTGCACTGTAAGGGGTAAACCTTACAGCAGGACAACTTTGCAGTTTGTGATTGATCTAAAATTTTAATTTTAGATTAAATAATTAGATTATAAATTAGATCTAATCTAAAAATAATCTAAGCATGTATAAATAATCATGTAATAAAGAACCTAGGCTCTGATACCAATTGAAGGAACCAGATCTAGGATTTCAGGGTTAGATCTTGAAAAAGAGGGTTAGATCTTGAAACCTTTTCAAGATCATACAGCGGAAGACTAAAATAAATCAAAATTTATTTTTTAAGATCAAAAAATCCCTAGATCTAAGATTCTATTACATGATTATTACATGGCATTAAATCAGAAATTAAAATATATAAATATAGCATGAACTACATGTTGATCATATCAACATGTTTCTATACTACATCTAATGTATGTATTAAACAATAGATCAGATCTATTACCTTGCAAGTTAGACGTTCTAACCTTGCTGATCTGGGCTTGAGGATGATGTTGCAAGCCGCACACGCGTCCGACCTCTAGGAGTCGTCCACACGAGCCCACGAATCTCGATCAGAAGTCCTGCTTCAGGAAATCAGCACAGTATGCTAGTACTGCACTGATCCTTCTTTGATGGTTGATCAGGTGCCTCCTTCTTCTTGATTTGGACTCTTCTAAAGATGGAAAGTAGAAGGAGAAGTTTCAGATCTGAGATGCTCTCTGGAAACTCAAGATGGAAGGAGGAAAGATATGAAAATAAAAACCCTAGAAGAAGACCCTCTTCTTCTTCACGTTTTTCTCTCTAGACACCCAAACTTGAATCTTTTATATCTCCACGACCTAAAGGTATTTCTTTCTAATTTTTGGATGGAAGAAAGGTCTCTCAAATATCTATCTCTCCCTTTTATTTCATGAAGAAACTCATCTTATATAGAGAGATATGATAGAGTCCTTGTCTAGGTCAAACACCTAGTCAAGGCTTATCCAAACATGGCAAGTTAAGGGATGCCCAACTCTTGAGCACCTCCTCCATATTTTCGTGCATGGATCACAAGAAAAGGGTACATAATGTATACCCTAAAGCCATAAAAATTCCAAAAAAAATTTGGATAAATTCGGTGCAAAATTGAAAGAGTTTTGGATTTCTAAAACTCTATCTCATAGAATTCGAAATCCAAACTTATTCCTTTTAGATTTGATCCAAACCACCTTCCATGTAAGAAAGAAGAGAAGAGACCTTTTGTGAACGTGAGAGAGATCTGGGAGAGGGCTTTTGTCACACAAAATAAGTAGAGATTGGCGTTGAATTAAGAGAGAGGGCATGGAGAAGGCTTATGTGGTGCAAGGTGGAATCCTAGTCCTACTAGGATTCTGTCTTATGACTTGTTTTAATTTGGTTTCCCAAACCAAATCAAATCAAAATTAGATCAACCCAATTAAAATAGGTCTTAACCTAATTAAGAACCTAATTTAATTATATTAAATTAGATTTAAATCTGATTTAATTTTCTAATCAAATTAGAAATTAGATTGACCCAAGTCCTAGTTGAACTAGGACTAGTTTTTTCTTGCACTTGGCTTATCCAATAAACCAATTGGACTTGATCCAATCAAGCCCAAACTAAATCTAATTAAATTATATTTAATTAGACTTAATCTCATCCCATTGGCTTAATCAAATTAAGCCAATTAGTAATCAAATTGCTAATCGATCCTCCTACAACACTTGCACTGGGTTAAATATCAATCGTATTGATCATCTAACCCTAGAATGATTCTTAATCATTGATCAACCATCCGATCGGATCATGAACTCTAATGTGTGTGACCTCATAGGTCCGAACCTAAGCCGATAGCATAGGAATAAATTCCTATACCAATCGAAGTGACCGTCTAGCAATGGTACCCGACGACCGGATAGGTCGAATGTGTAGAACAATATCCTTAGAACCCATGCGGATATAGTTTTCATATAATTCATCCCCTTGACCAAAATGATCATAGGACACCCCAGAGTTTAACTGTCAACTCTGATCAGGTTGTCCACATTGTATTTCAAAATATCAAATCCATCTGATGGATTACCCTGACCAAGGTTTTGCTAAATTGAAATACAGCGACTCATTCTTCTCCAACTCTTGGAGTGGTCAATCCCATCTCGATCACACTCTGACTTCACAAGTACTTGACTGTGCCCAGAAGCCTTCCATCCCTGAATTAAAAATTCAGTTAGTCCAGTACCAAAGCACAGTGAGTTGCTTGTAAGTCACTGAGGCGATCTCAAGTCTAAGGGACACTTATACCTATATCTTATCAGAGACATTCTCGACAGCAGAATGCTCTGAAGTTGGTCACGTTCAATGATGATGTACCCTTACATCTCATCTGTATGCCATACCAGTGTCTCCACACTCCTTGATTAAGAGGACAACCAACCCATATGGCCTACAGCGACCTATGCTCGATAGAAGCTGTCGTCCTTATTAACAGCCTATCATTTGGTCGTGAACAGTTTTAAGGACTAATCGATAAATTCTCTCTTTATCGAACTTAAATAGTCCTAAGGACTTCATCATAACAACGGAGTTCATTAGAAGATGAAATCTTATGATGAAAATGCCAAATATATTTTATTTATTAACAAATCAATTACAATACTTGGTTGCTCAACCGTCAACAGCTTGACGATTGGCTTTTTGGGACACATTTTTCAACAATATTTTGTGATGAAAAAATACCAAAATAATTTTTATTAATTCATAATTTATGTATAAATATAAAAATAAGCACAACCATCAACAGGCTGACGATTGGCTTTGGGACACTATTCCCAACAATCTTCCACTTGGCCTAAAGCCAATCGGTGCAGTATCTAATACCCATCTTCGACTTGTAGTTGTCGAACTCTTTCACCACAATGGCTTTAGTGAATGGGTTGGTCAGGTTCTCTTTTCCGTCGATCTTCTGAAGATCGACGTCACCTTGATCCACAATTTCTCAGATGAGATGGTAGCGGTGTAGAATATGCTTCGTCCGCTGGTGTGCCTTTGGTTCCTTCGCCTGAGCAATAGCTCCAGAGCTGTCACAGTAGAGCGAAACTAGACCAACAAGGGAGGGTCCTACTCTGAGCTCAATGATGAATTTTCTCAGCTGCACCGCTTCTTTGGCAGCATCTGATGCAGCGACATACTCTGCCTCGCAAACTGAATCAGCCACTGTGTGCTGCTTGGAATTTTTCTAGCAGATAGCCCCACCATTAAGGGTAAAAATAAATCCTGACACACTTTTGCTGTCATCGTGATCAGACTAGAAACTAGAGTCTGTAAACCCTATAAGTCTCAAGTTCGATTCACCATAAACAAGCCACTGGTCCTTAGTATTTCTTAAATACTTCAGGATGGTTTTAACAACCTTCCAGTGATTCTCCCCTGGATCAGATTGGTATCTACTCACTACCCCTAGTGAGTATGCCACATCTGGTCGTGTACATGTCATGGCATACATGATAGATCCCACTGTCGAAGCATATGGAATCCTACCCATACGGTCTCTCTCTTGAGGTATTGTCGGACAATCCCTCTTCGAGAGAGAAATTCCATGGCCTATCGAAAGATAGCCTTTCTTGGAATTCTCCATGCTGAACCTCTTCAGCATAGTATCAATGTACGTGGACTGAGATAAACTAAGCAACCTTTTAGATCTATCCCTATAGATCCTCATCCCTAGGATGTAGGAAGCTTCTCCCAGATCCTTCATGGAGAACTGTGACGACAGTCAAATCTTTATTCCCTGTAATGTAGGGATATCATTCTCGATTAAGAGAATGTCATCCACATACAATACAAGAAATACCACTACTGGACCATTAGCCCACTTATAAATGTAGGGCTCTTCTCCGTTCTTAACGAAGCCATACATCTTGATTGTCTTATCAAAATGTATGTTCTAACTCCGTGATGCCTGCTTAAGTCCATAAATGGACCTCTGTATCCTGCACACCTTAGACTCATCTGTGGACGTGAATCCTTCAGGTTGTATCATATACACCTCTTCGTCTAGCTCTCCATTTAGGAAAGCTGTCTTCACATCCATCTGTCAGATTTCATAGTCCAGATGGGCAGCTATCGCAAGCATAATCTGAATGGATTTGAGCATTGCCACAGGAGAAAATATCTCATCATAGTCTATACCATAACGTTGACGATATCCTTTGGCAACCAAATGAGCTTTATAGGTTTCCACCTTTCCGTCTGCGCCCTTCTTCCTCTTGAAGACCCACTAACACCCTATGGGTTTTACTCCTTCGGGTGGGTCAACCAATGTCCACACATCATTGACCTTCATGGACTCCATTTCAGATTTCATAACCTCTAGCCATTTCTCAGAGTCGGGTCTCTACATTGCATCCATGTAGGTGATCGGATCCTCATCATTTTCATCAAGTTCGATAGGATCGTCTTTTCGAACCAAGAAACTATAGTATCTGTCCGGTTGACGTGGTACTCTACCAGATCGCCTTAAGGGTGCTTAAACAATGGGCTCCGGATCTGATCTAATCAAATCTGATTCAGGTTCAGCAACTTGTGTTGGTTTTTTTACCTGTCGAACTTCGTCAAGTTCGACCTTAGAGGCAACAGTCCCTTCACCAAGAAACTTTTTTTTCAAAAAGATTACCTTAAGGCTGACAAACATCTTTTGCTCATCAGCCTGGTAGAAATAATATCCTTTGATCTCTTTTGGGTATCCTATAAAATTACACTTGTCAGACCTAGGTCCTAGCTTGTCCGTAATTAAACGTTTAATATAAGTTGGACACCCCTAAACCCTAAGGTGCGAGAGTACTTGCTTACGTCCTATCCATATCTCATATGGCATTTTGGTTACAGACTTACTCGAAACTCTATTTAGAAGGTAACAAGCCGATTTGAGCGTATATCCCCAGAGGGAGATCGGTAGACCAGCAAACCCCATCATGGATCGAACCATGTCCAATAAGGTCCGATTCCTCCTTTCAGATACACCATTATGCTGTGGTGTTCCAGGAGGAGTCCATTGAGAGAGAATCCCATTCTTCCCAAGATATGTCAGAAACTCATTGGAAAGGTATTCACCTCCTCGATCAGATCGAAGAATTTTAATACACTTTTCAGTTTATTTTTCTATCTCATTTCAGAATAGTTTGAACATTTCAAATGACTCTAACTTATACTTTATTAAATAGACATACCCATACCTCGATAGGTTGTCTGTGAAGGTTATGAAGTAGAAATATCCCCCTCTTGCACTTGTGCTCATGGGTCCACATACATCAGAAGGTACCAGACCCAAGAGTTCACTGGCTCGCTCACCTTTTCTAGTAAAAGGTGACTTGGTCATTTTATCAAGAAGACAGGACTCACATGTTGGAAGTGATTCACAATCACCTACTTCAAGAATTCCTTCTTGAGCCAACCTGTTTATCTTGTTCTTATTGATATGACTTAGCCTACAGTGTCAAACATAGACTTCTGACACATTATCTATTCTAGGGCGTTTATCGGAGGTTTGAACCATATTAACAGGTTGTGATGGAAAGTAAATTCCATTATAAAGTTGTCCAATAAATATTGTAACATCATTCAAAATGATATTGGAAATATTTTTTTTTATTAAAAATTGATAACCGTTCATGGCCAAAAGGCCTACAGAAATAATATTTAATAAAAAATTTGGACAATAGTGACATTCACTCAGAATTATATTTCGAGAATTGATTACAAGGTTCATGATTCCTAATGCTAGAATTGGAACTTTGCTTCCATCTCCAATGTTTAGGAACCTCTCACCTTCATCAAATCTCTTACTGACCTGCAGATCCTGCATCGAATTGCAAATATGATAAGGGCTTTCGGTATCCAATACCCAGACAGTAGTATCACAAATGGAAAAGTTGCAAGGTGTTATCATATAAGTACCTTGCTTCTTCTTTGGCCTGTTCGGGTCTAGTAAGGCAATGTATAGAGGACAGTTTCTCTTCCAGTGTCCCTGTATTTTGCAAAAGAAGTACTCTACCTGGCTCTGGTCGGGCTTGCGCTTCTTGGTCTGATACTGTGCAGACGTCCCAGCATGCAGTTGCACCTTCTTGAGCTTCTTCTTCTTGTTCTTCTTCCCTTTCTTACAGGATCGATGATCAGAAGAAGACCCTCCCACAACATTCACCGACTCCTTATGGAGCTGGTGATCCTTCTCAAAGTTCTGCAGCAACCCCAACAAGCCGTGGTAGTTCACTGCAGGCTTTGTCATTCGAAAATGAGTAAGGAAGGGAAGGAAGGACTTGGGCAGTGAATTAAGGATCGCATCCTTATCGAGCTGCTCGTGTAGGAGAAAATCCAGTTTACTTAGGCGCTCACTCATTTCGATCATGTACAGTACATGATCAGTGACTGAGGCTCCATCCCTCATCCGAGCATTGAAAATGGCACAACTAGTTTTGTGCCTTTCAACGTCGTCAGGTGTGCCAAAAGAGTCGTTCAACATTTGAAGCATCTCCTATGGCTGGACGTTCTCGAACCTACGACTAAACTCATCATTCATTGCTGCCAGCATTATGCACCGAACGGTGGTGCAGTCGTTGAGCCACTTCTGATAAGTATCTCAGACCGTCCCTCTAACATTCGAGGCTGGCTCCTCAGGTGTTGGATCCGTTACTACATAAAGGATCCGCTCATGCTCAAGGATGATTTTTAATTTTTGATACCAGCTATCGAAATTAGGTCTCATGAACTTGTCATTATCTAATAATGACCAGAGCGACAGGGTAGTGGCCATAGCTGCATAAATGAAAATCAGACCTCTATTAGTACATAAATTATAAATACTAAAGATTTGAACTTTAGTCTAAAGTTTCTCCCAGTATTTTTACGAACTGGTAGCCTCAACCTCTAATTCGAGAAATTACTTTAATTCTTTAGTGGGTACTAGAATCCACACAGACTACACATGAGCCCAACTTTGGTTGGTCAACCCATGTGCATCTATGGGTAGGTTCATAACCAGTTGTTTTTCTAAACAACTTTTAGTAATTGATTTTACCTCAGAACCTAATCAGTAGGCTTTGGCCTCCACTGAAAAGATCTGGTTAGGTCCAACCATTAACATGATTTGATTTGGTGAATCAGACTAATAAATGATCAGGCCCGACTTTGGCCAGCCAACCTGATCACCATCAAAAAGATTCAAACCAAATTATCATATTATGAATGATAATTCCATTAGTCAATAAGTACCAGGCCTTTGGGCCTCCAATGATTATTAAACTAATGGACTCATTATCACTCACTTAATGGGAGGCTATGACTTAGTTATCAATATAACTTAATCATTTTTTGAGACCTAACAATTTTTGAGGATTTTATTAAAAGATAGATGAGAAAAAAATATCCAGCCAATTTCAATCCTCCCACTAACTTCACCTAGTCAAATTAAAAAGGATTTACTTAAAGCTGGCATTAGGAGCACCTAAATCAGTCAAACTGATTTACCTAATGACATGGGTGAGCCCTAATCACCAAGTGATCTAATCAAAACCTAATTCACCAGGTTGGCCAGGAAAGTGAGATCAGTGGTGGGGATAAGCCATTAACTCATCAGAGATCAAATCACTGCGAGTAGCTCCTGCTTAAAAACCACTAGTCAAACTGCCAAACTTTCCTTAGACACCAACCGGTTCATTAGTTTTAATTTGATCAACTTAGTAAATAGGGTTCCACCATGTAGCCATGAATTAAGTCCATCCTGGTCTAGTTAAAGACATGGACCCATTCAACTACAACTATTGGAGTTGAGTCTAGAGTATCCTTGACCTAATCTAATTCAACTTTTGATTAGATTTGACCAATTACTCGAATTTAGTCCATTTCTTTAAGCTAACCTTAGGTCTAACCCAATTATGGACCTAATCCATCTAACCCATTGACCCACAAGTTTATGCAATTATCTTAGGTCTTAATTCACAATTCTAGACCAACTAGACAACACTTAATTCTTTTAATTAAGTATTTGGGCTGATGGGTCAGGATTTGATATTTCGAAAATAATTTTCAAATTTGAAAGGTTTTATTTTCTGTTCACCAAATATGTTGACTCATTTCACAAATAGATCAGCACATTTCATAAATAGCAATCCTATTGCTAATTACATAATAGAAAATAACTCAATCAAAATAAATCATGAATATTCCTTTAGATCTAATCTAACACATTCATGATAAATTTCATAATTGAATATTTATAATTAATTCCTTTAGCTGCTTCATCTGCATGGGATATAATTGCAGCGGCACCCCTACCGCCATAGGAGACCCCATCGAATGGGAGGAGATGGCCTTTAAACTCTACTTTTCTCCTATGACCGGACGGCCATGGCAACCAACCCAATTCTATTACTTGCTACTTGAATCAAGTATATCTAAATATACCAATTTCAAAATTTAAACTTTAAATTTTAAATTTTGAATTTCAAATTTCAAACAAATTTCAAATTTCAAAATTTTGAATTTCAAATTTTGAATTTCAAATTTTGAATTTTAAATTTTGAATTTTAAATTTGAAATTTCAACCAAATTTCAAATTTCAAATTTCAAAATTTGAATTTTAAATTTTTGAATTTTGAATTTCAAATTTCAAATTTTAAAAATTCAAATTTCAAATTTTGAATTTCAAATTTTTGAATTTTGAATTTTGAACAACTTTCAAAATTCAAATTTTAAATTTTGAATTTTAAATTTCAAATTTAAACTTTTAGATTACAACTTAATCTATGCATGCAAATATATATAACATATCTAAGAACCTGCTCTGATACCATTTGTGGGGAAATTCAATGCAGGGGTAAAATGGTAATTTTAAAACTTTTTCAAAATCATAATTTTATAGTGAAAAAATATTAATTAATCTAATTAATTAATATAAATTTATCCTATACTAAGATCTAAATATGATATATAGCATGCATGCATTTAAATTTGAAATTCGAATTTGAACAATAAACACTTTATTGTAATGTGTTCAGAACACAATACCTTTGTGCGGGTAGTAGATCGCCATAATCTGATCATCGTCGGGAGAGTCTGATCATCGTGATATAGCCACATAGTATATCTAGCCTCTACAGATCATCCACACGAAGCTCTCGATCTGATCGACTCCTCCCGAGTGCTAGCTTGTTGTAGAGCCCTTTTGACGGCTGATGCTGATCGAACTCCTTCGATCGATGTCTGCCAATCCTTTGGATGCTCCAGATCATCAACAGACATGCTTGAGAGGATGTTAAAGATCTTTCTAAGATTTTATGGGCTCACGACATTCGTAGCTCACTTTCTCACTTCCCGAACCCCAGGCTAAAACTCTAGGGAACTCACCGGAAACCTTGCACCCACTTTTCTTTCTTTTCTTTCTTTTTCTCTTGGAAGAATATGGACTTTCTTCTCACACACAGGACTTTTCACACCCCAAAATTTTTCTCCAAAAATCTTCTTCTTGCATGCCCCACTCTTCTCCTCCTTTTATAACAATGTCAAAAGTCTTATCCAAAAGAAGGGATAAAGATGAGTAATTGCACATTTGAATTCAAATCAAATTTTGAATTCAAATGGACACCAACTCATTCCTTATCCACTAAAGGCATGAGGTATGGCTTAAATTGTACATGGAGTGATTTCATGAGAAACCTTTTCTCATGTAATAAATGGGACGTAAAAAAAGGGATAAGGTGCAAAGATTGATTGCCCATTCAAATTCAAACTTTATTTTGAATTTGAATGGCCAACCAATCATCCTTATCCATTCATTTAGCACATTAAAGTGGGGCATGGAGAGGGCTTGGCATGAGAAAACAATTCATGAGAAGTTCCTTCTCATGAATTCAAATGGGTGCAATGGAAGTGAGGTGGCGCATGGAGATTGGGTCAAAGTGGTTTCATTATTTAAACCAACCTAATTGAACCAAATAAGTTAGGTCCAATTAGACTAATTTAAACCTAACTTAATTGGACTTAATTAGGCTCAATAAAATCATAATCAAATCAGGAATTGACTAAGCCCAACCCCTGATCAAATCAGGGACCAAACCATCTCGACGATTAGGTCAACTCTTAACCTAATCGGGTCAAACCCAATTGAATCCAATTCAATTGGACTTGATCTAAAAATAATTACTCAATCAAATTGAGTTAATTAGTAATCAAAACACTAATTAAACCTCTCATACTGAGTCCAAATCTGATGGATAATCGGGCATCAGAATTCATCGATATGTAACCCTGATCGAAAAGTCCCAACCAGTGAAACTCTTGACCCTGGTACCCATAATGTGTGGAACTCATGATCAGAGAATCTTGATTCTCGATCACTGAGTCCCAAACATGTAGGATTCTACACCAGCCATCAGATTAGATAGGAACCTCTAATGTGTGTGACCCTGTAGGTTCGAACCTAAGCCGATAGCACAGGAACCAATTCCTGTACTAATTGAAGTGACCATCTAGCAATGGTACCCGACATTCGAATAGGTCGAAGAGTCACAATCGCAACACTCAGAACCTACATGAATATGGTTACTGTATAATCCATCCTTTTGACCTCTGTGTTTAGGATGACTCAGGGTTAAACTGTCAACCCTGATCAGATCATTCGAATCGTGCTCAACTCAAACAGTCCTGTGACTCCTCACAAGGACTATCCTGGCCAAGGTTTTGCTAAATTAAAATATGACTGTACACAACTCCTAAATTGGAGTGATCAATCCCATCTTGACACATGCACCGACAAGTCAAGTACTTGACTACATCCAACAGCCTTCCATCACTGAATTAGAAATTCAGGTAGTCCAGTGCCTAAGTGCAGTGAGTTACTTGCAAATCACCGTGGCGGTCTTAGGTCGGAGAGATATTTATACCCATTTCCATCAGAGCAAATCTTAACAGCAGAAATAGCTCTGGAGTCGGTCACGTTCAATGCAGATGTACCCTTACATCTCACATGTATGCCATACCAGTGTCTCCACACTCATTGGTTAAGAGGACAACCAACCTATATGGCACACAACGACCTATGCTTGATAAATATTGTCATCCTTGGTAACAACGTATCATTTGGTCGCGAACAGATTTAAGGACTAAATGACAAATCCTCTTTTGTCAAGTCTAAATAGTCCTAAGGACTTCACCACAACATAGGAGTTCATTAGAAGATGAAACATTTTATGATGAAAAAATATTAAAATAATTTTTATTAATTCATAATTCATGTATAAATATAAAAATAAGCACAACCATCAACAGGCTGATGATTGGCTTTGGGATACTATTTCCAACACCTATGAGATCACATAGAATGTTCGCTCTCCTTATTAGGAGTGACTGATCTCTTATTGATCACTCACAACCTCCATGTATACTTTATCATATCCAAAACACCCCACACAAGGATCAGAGAATCAAGTTAGATAGTGAACCAAAATATAGATCCATGTACATAAAGTACCATGATGACCTTAGGTCAAAGGATCACTTACACAACTCCCACTAGAGAATTATCAGTTGATATATAAATAAGACTCCATCTGATTATTCTCTCACAGATTAATTCAGTGAACTCATTCTCTAATGAGCACCTATATTTTTGTATTAGTATCACCACACAAGTAGTTGTGAGATCAACCACCCTCATTTCTGAGCATATAAAGGACATGCCAGTCTTTACGGTATCATTAATCTCCAACTCAATGTACCAACGATTAGGAATATTTTAGATCAGGGCTATCAAAGATTTATATCTCACTGGCATGATTTCATCATGATCCTAAAACTATTGTCCAGACCTATGGAATTTATTATAATCTTAAGAACAATAAGATGCAGCATATAATGAATCAAAAATACTTATTTATTAATAATATTAATGTCAACTACATGTGTTTGGAAGATAAATTATAAAAAAATATCCTATCATATCCCATATGCGATTGACATGTAGGATATTATTCTTTCAATTTCTCACTTACACTAAAGCCAATCATCCCTATACTTGATACCCATGCTATCAAGGTGGTGGTCAAACTACTGCATTGACAAGGCCTTAGTGAATGGATCCACTATATTGTTCTTGGTGTCAACTCACTCCATGATCATATCATATCTTTCGACTATCTCCCAAACGAGGTGGAACCATCTTAGGATGTTCTTGGATTTATGATGAGACTATGGTTCTTTGGCTTGAACAACTGCCTCAGTATTATCAGAATAAAGAGACACAGATTGTTCAATCCATGGAACCACATCCAACTCTGTGATGAATTTCTTCATCCAAATGGCCTCCTTAGCAGCCTCACTTGTGCAATATACTCAGCCTCAGTGATCGAGTTAGCAATAATTTTGCTGTTTGAAATTTTTTCAACTTACTGTACCACCATACAAGGTGAACATATATTCAGATATTCAATTTTCTATCATCCAGATCAGATTGAAAACTAGAATCGGTATAACCTTTCAGTTTTAAATCAAATCCATCATATATTAGAAAAACATCTCTAGTTCTTCTCAAGTACTTGAGTATATTTTTTACAGCTTTCCAATGATCCTCCTCGGGATCAGCCTGAAATCTGCTTACAATGCCCAAGGCATAAGCCACATCAGGCCTGATACATAATATAGCATACATTATTGATCCTATTGCCGAAGTATAAGGAATAGAACTCATTCTATTTCTCTCTTCAGGTGTCTTAGGAGACATCTTCTTAGAGAGTTGTATGCCATGATCTATGGGCAAGTAATCTCTTTTTCTTTCCTCCATGTTGAATCTCTTCAACACTAGGTCAATGTACCTAGATTGGAACAAGCCTAGCATCCTTTTCGATCTATCTCTATGGATCTTTATACCAAGTATATAAGATGCTTCACCCAAGTCTTTCATAGAAAATTTTTGTGATAGCCAAGTCTTGACCGATCGCAACATCGGAATATCATTCTCAATGAGCAATATGTCATCTACATTCAAGACCAAGAAGATAATAGCACTCTCACTACTCTTCTTGTACACACAAGGTTCATCCATATTTTTTATGAAGCCAAACGATTTGACTGTCTCATCAAAATGGATGTTCCAGCTCCTCGATGCTTGCTTTAAACCATATATGGATCTATTCAGCTTGCATACCTGACTTACTCTCCTACTTGAGATAAATCCCTCTGGCTGAGTCATATAGACTTTTTTCTCAAGATTTCTATTGAGAAAGGTAGTCTTGACATCCATCTACCAGATCTCATAGTTATGGTATGTTGCAATAACAAACATTATCCGAATAGACTTGAGCATGCCTACCGACGAAAAAGTTTCTTCATAATCAACATCTTATTTTTGTCTGAAATCTTTTGCCACAAGCCTAGCCTTATAGGTTTCTACCTGGCCATCTGCTCCAATCTTCTTTTTGAAAATTCATTTGTAGCCTATTAGGGTCACACCCTCAGGCGCAACAACCAACATCCAAACTTGATTGGCATACATAGAGTCTATTTCAGATTTCATGGCATTGAGCCATTTATCAAAGTCACTACTCATGACAGCTTCCGAATAGGTCATAGGCTCATCATTCTCAATGATGTGAATTATGTTGTCATTCTCAATAATAAATCCATACCTGAGTGGTATACTACGCACTCTACTCGACCTTCAGAGAGGAGGTGTGTATAGTGGCTGTACTTCAACAATGGGCACATCTGGTTGAGAACCATTTGGTGAATCCTGGATAGATTATAGGTTTTGAACTTCTTCAAGTTCAACAGACCTCCCACTGCCTCCTTCTTGGATAAACTCTTTCTCCAAGAAAATGGCATGCCTACCAACAAACACTCTTTGTTGAGTAGGGTTATAGAAGTAGTATCCTATACTCTTCTTGGGATAATCTATAAACCTATTTTTTTTCTGATCTAGCATTCAACTTATGTCCATCAATATCTTTCACATAAGCTGGGCAGCCCCAAATCTTAAGATGCTTAAGATTGGATCTTTTTTCTTTTCATATTTCAGATAGAGTGCTAGAAATAGATTTTGAAGGTACTTTATTTAAAATATACGCTGCAGCCTCGAGGGCGTATCCCCAAAAAGTTAATGAAAGATCCGTGAAATACATCATAGACCGCACCATATCTAATATGGTGTGATTCTTTTTTTTTGTAATTTTATTTAATTATGGAGTATAAGGAGGTATCCATTGAGAGAGTATACCATTTTATTTCAAATAATCAAGAAACTCACTAGACAAATATTCTCCTCCTCAATCCAATCAAAGAGCTTTAATATTTTTATCAGTTTATTTCTCGATCATTCTTTGGTACTCTTTAAATTTATCAAAGACTTTGGATTTGTATTTCATTTAATTCACATATCCAAACCTAGATATATCATCAGTAAATGTGATGAAGTAAGAGTATCCACCTCTGGCTTAAATCGATATTAGACCACACACATCAGTATGTACAAGGTCCAAAATATCACTCACCTGGTCTCCATGTCCAGTAAATGGAGTCTTGATCATTTTTCCCATGAGGCAAGATTCACAAGTTTCATATGATTCATAATCATAAGGATCAAAAAAATTATCTTTGTATAACTTATTAATTCTTGACTCATTTATATGGCCAAGTCGGCAGTGCCAGAGATATGTGATATTCACATCCTCTCTCTTTTTTTCTTCATATTATCAACATGAAGCACATTATCATTAAATGAAAGAAACATAAGACCATTATCAATAAAAGCACTTCTATAATATTCATTAGAAAAATATATAGAACAACCATTATTCTTTGTAATTATTTCAAAATCTTGTTTCAATAACAATGGTATAGAAATAATATTTCTAATAATATTTGGAATGTAATAATAGGGCTTTAGTTTCAAAATTTTTTTCAAAGGCAACTTCAAAACCCTGATTCCTATAGCTTTAGCTTGAATGGACCCTCCACTTGCATCGAACAGCTCGAAGTCATCCTTATTCAGATTCCTTATTTCTTGTAGACCTTGCAATGATTTGTAAAGGTGTGAATTACAGGTGGTATTCAATACACAAGAATCTGACATTGAAGTACTTAATGATAAATTAGTTTGTATCATATACAAATCTTTCACAACATTTGCTGATTTCACGATTGTAAGGTACTCTTTGTAATTTCTCTTTCAGTGGCCCTCCTTGCCACAGTGATAACAAGTACCTTTGGCGAAGACCTTCTTCACCTTCTTCTTGGAGATGCTAGCCTTAGGGTTCAGCTTTTTCCTAGAATCCTTCTTCACCTTCTTCTTGCTGATCTTATCAACATAAAGAATCTGAGTCTTTTCACCCTTGAAATGGCTCTCTACTATTTTTAACATATTCAGCAGTGCAAGCAAGCTGATGTTCAGTTTGTTCATATGATAATTAATGACAAACTGAGAAAAAAAGTTAAGAAGAGACCGTAGGATCAAATCCTGACTCAATTCACCATCCATGGCAAAATCCAGCTGTTCTAGATGAGTGATCAAATCAATCATCTTTAGGATGTACGTTTGCATGGAAGAGCCTTCAGTCATACGAGCATGGAATAATTGCTTCGATATCTCATATCGAGCAGTTCGACTTTGCTCTCTATATAACTCCTAAAGATTAAGGAGAATAGAGGAAACGTTCATGTCTTCATGCTGCTTTTGGAGCTCCTTGCTCATGAAGGCAAGCATGATACATTTGACAGTTACACTATCATCTTTCCACAACTTGTATGTGGCCCGTTCCTCCTTAAAAGTATCTTCCCCAAGAGAATCTGGAGTAGGTGCATCCAGAATGTATGAGACTATCTTCTGAGCGAGAATAATTCTCAAGTTCTTTAACCAGTTGACATAATTGGATTCGGTCAACTTGTTAGTATCTAGGATACCTCTAAGGGACAGTGAGGATGCCATAAGTGCAGTTAATCTACAATAACAAAAACACAATATAAGCGGACAACTCATGAAGATATTTACAACTTGACTAGGACTTTTATCTAATTGTATCTCCCACTATTTTATCGAACTTCATAGCCCTCAAATATGAAAATTGAGCAACATACTAATATTTCTTAGTGGGGTTGAGATCTCTATTCCTCACAAATACCTTGTGGATAGCATAACAAGTATTCATGAGTTTAAGAGTAGGTAACTCTTTATCAATTGTACCTTTACAATTCTCAACATCTTTCATTCTAACCTCTAGATCACATATAGTATTGTGGATAGCACAACAAACTATAGTATTCTAATTAAGTTGACCCTTCAATCCCATATAGTCATACTTAAATAATGCTGCCCTTGTAGATAGCACAACAAAGTAACACTATTCAAATATGTCATAAGCATCAATATGCACTTGATCAACATCATGTCAATTTATATAGTAAGACTTGTGGATAGCACAACAAGCTCATTAAGATCTTGATATACTCTATCAACCAAATTTGAAGGAATGCTCTTGTAATGTCTACATCACTAATCAATCTAAGTTTGAAATTCAAAAAGACCAAATTGGCCAGGTAAGTAGGTGAGAGGCTCCCTGTAGCTTTTCTAGACACCAACAGAGTTGGCCAGGCTAGTATATGGACCTAATTAGAAAATCATCTTTCATATTTTTCTCGACACCAATTGATCTTAAGAATTTGACTTTTGATTTAAAAGTGAATCCCGATATTACCACTTAATATAATTTTACGAGGGACTTTAAACTGATCTCGACACATTCTAACTATATAAGTGCATAAAATATACACTACAAATTATGCAAATTTACATGCTTCTACTATTCAAAATAGTAATCACATTATTATACCAACAAACATATAAGGGTGCAATCAAAGGCATAATATATGACTAACAAATTCATATAATATAACATACTCTAATCTAATTAGGCATGCATAACACCCTTATTAGCTACACATAGATTTAATCATTATACAACCATGATAATAAAATTTTAAATTATCATAAATTTATAATTTAATAATTAAAATTTAGAATCATGATTCACAAAAAGTCAAAAATATTTTTTTGAGTTTGAAGAATCGATGCAAAAATAATGCTATATTTTTGGCAGGATATAAACAAGAATAATTCTAAGCTACTATATTGTACTTGTTTGATCGAATCAGACAAGGGTGGCTCTGATACCACTATTGGATTTCAACTATACAGTAAAAAGTAATTTTTAATTTTTTTTAAAATACTCAAATCAATAACTTTATCAAATAAAACTATCGAACCGAACCCAAAACCCTAGAATCACCTTGTTGAACACGATCAAAGCAAATTCAAGCATGCAAAGAGATAGAATATTATACTTTAACCAAAATAGAAAAGTGGCATGTTGATATTGTCCACAATACTCCAAGGTAGAAGTCCTCCAATGGTGATCCACACGAAAGTTGGCCAAGATCCTTCCCGACTGGTGCGCAACCGAAGTCTTGTCTTTTCAAGAACACTGCTAGCTTCAAACTTGCATCACGATCGCACCAAAGTCCAGTTGCTTTCGATCTTACCACTAAAATGACACCAAGAAGACACTCTTCAGATATTATACAACCTAAAATTTAATTTTTAGCTCTAACATATAGAGAAACTAAATCCTAGGGCACTCTAGCAACACTTGCTGAAAATCTCACTACCCTTGTGGCAAAGTTTGCCACTCAAGTTCCCCTCTTTTTTTTCTCAAATTTTTTTCAAATTTTTTGTTATAATTTCTACATCCCTTTTCTATTGCTCATCCAAAAATCTCATCCATATGCCATCTAGGGCATCCCCTATAAATAGCGGACTAGGGGATGTTACATGGGATGAAGGGGTGCCAACTTTTGGCGCTCCAAATTCCCACATGCCAAATAAATTCATCAAGTAAATTTTTGATAATTTAGATACTTGGAGTAGAATGGATCTTCCTTCTCTATATTCCAGAAAAAATTCATTAATTTTTGGTATCAATATATAGGATTTCTGATTTATCTTCTAAGGCAACACGTTTAATAAAGAGCCTTCTTTAAGAAGGACTGTTTATTTCTCACACTGATTTGAGGTGGGTGGCAATTATATTTTTATGTGGCTTTTGGTGAACATAGACGAGTCCTTCTTCACTTAAAATTTGTCTAAATCAGATAAGGATCCAATCCAAATTGATCCAATCCCATTAGGTCAAAGCCAACTGGTCTAGGTTAGCTCAAATACTTTGAACCAAACCAATTTGGGAACTTGAGTTAATACAATATGCTAACATACCAAATTAACCAATAAAATTTATATTAAACTCTAATTAAATCAAACAAAGATCAAATCTCAAAGTGTGTGACCCATTGGGTTTCAAATCTAGCCAGTAGTGGATTCAGACTTTCATCGTAACCCTAATCCGATGAGATTAGGTCATCCGAAGAGTCCCAATCAACTTGGACTCTTCCAAATTGATTTCAAAATTAATTTCTTTCAATTGTTGTCAAACTCACAAGTCAATATTGATATCTAGAAATATATCATGACTATCCAAAAGATTTAAAATTTTGATAAAAAATTACCAAAATACCCTTCAGTGGCAAGTTTTTATGTAATTCAATCCTTCAGTCAAACAATATCTCAGATGAGTTGTGGGTATAAAAATATATTAAACCCAATTACTTATCTTTATGTATCTCAATCTGAAGGTGATGATTCAATTGATGATACATTAGAAATCCTTTTTTAATTATCACCCTGCTTTGGCCAAAGACTTCCGGAATCACCATCCTATGAGATCACATAAGATGTTTGTTCTCCTTATTAGGAGTGACTGATTCCTTATTGATCACTCACAACCTCCATGCATATTTTATCATATCTAGAACACCCCACATAAGGATCAGAGAATCAAGTTAGGTAGTGAACCAAAACATGGATCCATGTACACAAGGTATCATGGTGACTTCAGGTCAAAGGATCACTTACACAACTCCCATTAGAGAATTATCAGTTGACATGTAAATAAGACTTCATCTGATTATTTTCTCATAGGTTAATTCAGTGAACTCATTCTCTAATGAGCACCCATATCCTTGTATTAGTATCACCACACAAGTAGTTGTGAGATCAACCACCCTCATTTCTGGGTATACAAAAGATATGGCAGTCTTTATGGTATCATTGATCTCCAACTCAATGTACCAATGATTAAAAATATTTTAGATCAGGACTATCAAGAATTTAGATCTCACTGGTGTGATCTCATCACGACCCTAAAACTATTATTCAGACCTATGGGGCTCATTATAATCTTAAGAACAATAAGATGCAGCATATAATGAATCAAAAATACTTATTTATTAATAATATTAATATCAATTATATGAGTTTGAAAGATAAATTATAAAAAATATCCTATCGCATTCCATATGTGATTGGCTTGTAGGGCATTATTCTTTCATATGTGGCACCTTAGGCTTGACCATCTGGAGAAGATAGGATAAACAAACTGGGAAGAGATAGTCTCTTGAGCTCTTTTAATTCTAAGTCATATCCAGTTTGTGAATTTTGCTTTCAAGAAAAGATGGCCAAGTTATCCTTTATAGGACATGGAGAAAAAGCCACTGAGATACTTACCTTGATACACACTAATGTATGTGGTCCATTTGTTATACAGATTAGGGAAGGTTACAACTACTTCATTACCTTTATCAATGAGACATGACTCTGAGGCTTTTAAAAAGTTTAAGAAATTCAAAAATAAAGTAGAAAAGCAAATAAGAAAATCCCTTAAGATTCTTCGATCAAATCGAGGAGGAAAATACTTTAATGGAAAATTTTTGAGTTATCTCAAGAAAAATGGCATAATCTTATAATGGATTCCTCTTGGTATGCCTCAGCTCAATGAGATATCTGAAAGGAGGAACAGGATCCAATTAGATATAGTTCGATTTATGATGAGCTTTACTGACTTATCCTTAAATCCTTGAGGACACACCTTACTAATCATAATCTACCTATTGAATAAGATTTTCTTTAAATTTATCTCTACCACATCGTATGAGATATGGCATGATAAAAAATTGAGTCTTGGTCATCTCAAGATTTAGAGATATCTAGTCTATGTCAAAAGATAAATGACAGATAAGTTAGAGGCTAAGTCTATGAAAGCTCGCTTTATAAGATTTTTCAATGAATCAATAGGATACTACTTTTACTTTTTAGAAGATCACAATATGATTGTGAGTCGACATGTCATATTTATAAAAAAATAGTGTATCTAGGATGATGGTAATGAAAGGTTAATTGAACTCGAAGAAAAAATCTCTAAAGAGCAATGAGCTATAGAACCCATCAAATCCACCAACAATGAGCCAATAATTCTACCTCCATCTCATAGATCAAGTAGGATCTCCCATCCTCTTGAAAGGTACTTAGGTATGCTTCTTGAGGATATAGTGAAAATATTCTTTGTTGGAGATAAGGATCATGAAGATGATCTCAAAACCTGTGATGAGGTGATGTCAAACATCGACTCTGAGAAATTATTAAATGCTATGAAGTCAGAAATTGACTCAATGCTTTCGAGCCAAGTATGGACCTTAGTAGATCTATCTGAAGATATAGTACCTATTGGGTGTAAATAGATCTATAAATAAAAAATAAATACAGATGGTAAGGTAGAGACCTATAATGCTAGGCTCAGGGTGAAATATTATAGTCAGCGTGAAGGCATTAACTATCAGGATACTTTTTTACCTGTGGCTATGCTTAAATCCATTCACACACTGCTTACCATTGCAGCTTTTTATAATTATAAGATATGATAGATGGATGTAAAAACTGTGTTCCTGAATGGATATCTTAAGGAAGATGTCTATATGGAGTAGCTTTTGTGTTCCAATGATGGAGATCACAAAGTCTGCAAGCTACAAAGATCTATTTATAGATTAAAGCAAGCCTCTTAGAGCTGGAACACTCATTTCAATAATACGATCAAATCATTTGATTTTATCAAGAATGAGGAAAAAATTTATATATACAAGAAGATCAGTGAGAGCACTGTCACATTTCTCATACTGTACATGAATGACATCCTCCTCATTGGGAATGATATTCCTATGCCAATCTCAATCAAAAGATGATTGTCTAAGAAATTCTTCATGAAAAATCTAAAGAAAGCATCCTATATTCTGAAAATAAAGGTCTATAGAGATAGATCTAGAAGGATGCTTATCCTATTACAGAAAATATACATAGAAAAAATACTAAAGAGGTTCAATATGGAGAACTCTAAAAGAAGACTTCTACCCCTTAGGTATGGCGTTACTCTCTCTAAGAAGATGTCCAAGCATATCTGAAGAGATTGAGCACATGAGCAGGATTCCTTATGCTTCGGCTATAGAGAGCCTCATATATGTCATACTATGTACTTGAGCTGATATTGCTCTTGTTATGAGTGTCACGAGTAGATATTAGTTGAATCCAGGAGAGAAACACTGGATAGCTGTGAAGAGCATTCTTAAGTACTTGAGAAGAACTAAGAATTTATTCTTGATCTTTGGAGGAGGATCGGAGTTACGGATTAAAGGATACACTGATTTAGACTTTATGTCTAATCCTGATAGAAAATCTACATCAGGGAGTATGGTCATTTGCAATGGTGGTGCTACTAGGTGGAAGAGTTTCAAGCAACCTATCATTATGGACTCGACGATGGAAGCTAAATATGTCGCTACCTTGAATGCTGCAAAGGAAGCTTTCTGGTATAAAAAGTTTATCACAAAAGTTGGAGTAATAACATCAGATGCCATCATATTGTACTATGACAACAACGGCACCATAGCACTTGTCAAAGAGCCTAGATCTCATCAGAAGTTCAAATACATCGAGTGGTGGTATCATATAATACGTGGCTACCTTGAAAAAAAAATATCGAGGTATGAAGAGTAGACTTCGTGCATAACATGGCAGATCCACTAACAAAGTAGTTGAGCCAACTGAAGACTGAAGTCTACCTTGAAAAGATGAGACTAAAACTAGTGGCCAATTGACTTTAGGTCAAGTGAGAGATTGTTAGATATATGTCTTAAAAGTCAATATGATAGACACATTATAATAATTTTAGGATATATTTTTATACTTAAATATTGATTTATCAATAAAGTGAAAAATTTTTATCTATTCTTATGTTATGTGTCCAAGAATCATCCAAAAAATTAATAATTTAAAGATACATATTTTAAAAAATTTATACTTTGAGATATGTATAACTGATTTCTAAATTACTCTCGATCGATGGATCATCACGGAGATAGTAATTGATCCAATTAGATCAGTGCCCAAATCGCTTCCTTCAAAGTAGATGAGTCTCAAGTATACAGTATAGAAATATCGAGCGAGAGTATGAGTGGTTGTTAGAGAACATCGATACTAAGCATAATCATACGAGAGACCACATAGATGTCTACTCACTCATCGGTGATCATCTTGATGTTGTAGTGGCGTGAGTGGTTCCTTGACCTGCGATGTCTCGACTGCTCACAGTGGGGTTGCTGTAGTTTGACTGTATATAAATATAGTCTCCTAATCATTTGGATCCTTATAGTATCTATTGACTACAGTAGGTTCATTATAGGAGTAGGGTGTGCACTTATAAGAGATCTATTGATCTTAATAGATAAGGAGTAGTCTTATGAGATTTGAGAAGTCGAGTCCATAAGTCTATGGCCATAGCAAAGTGATTAATGGAAAGGAGTTTTTATGAGTATCACATTTGGACTTGAGCTAATTTAATCTTTCATATGACAGATGTTGGGGTTTGATGAGTTTCCATGACCTACATCTTATCGGGACTCACGATCGAGAAACTGAATCATACAGTAACTATACCTAGAGATTTATTTTCTATTCTGCTGAATTACCATCACATGCTGCTAGACATCACTAGTAAATTATGAGAACTCACTAAGATCATTCTGAATCGATAATCCTTATTGAGTGTGAGTTAGAATTGTTCCAGCCTATCTAAAGGTATTTCGATGATACTATGACGAAGATCGCAGTATGTCTCACTACCAAACAGAATAAGAATCTATGGGGTCACATACAAAATAGATTCTTAACTGATCAGATGGTTGAGTTATGATTATGAATCATAATAGAAATCAATTATCAATATGATTGATAATGCAAAAGTTATAATTAAATAATTCGCTAAATGTTAGTGAATTATAAGAAGATTAATTAGCAATTGGATTGCTATCTGGTTCAATCTGATTGAGCTTTGATGTTTAAATCAAATCTAATTGAATTAGATTCAATATGTTTTGATTTGGATTTGATTAGATCAAGCCTAATTAGATTATGAGATAACCTAATTGTATAAGGAGAACAATTCCTAGTTTGACTAGAACTTGTTTGAATCAATTTTCTAATCAGATTAGGATTCAATTCATATTTAATTGAGTTCTTAATTAGACTAAGAATTAGTTTGATTTGGGTGCTACCTAATCCTAAGTTGGTTAGGATTAAAAGATATTTAAATCAGATTTAAAAACAGCACCTAAAAAGAATCCCAGTCCAACTGGGATTCTTTTTCCATGCGCCAACAAACTCCATGCCAAAGACAAGATGCATCCCTTGATTTTGACATGTCAAAACTTCATGCCACACACCTTTCACACATCCTTATTTCCCCTCTAATTAGGATTTAATCTGGTTTGGTTTCAATTTAAATCAGGTTGGTTTTTGAATCAAAGTAGGAATCCTAGTTTGTTGGGTTTAGGACATTCAAACCTAGTCTTAACCAACTACTTGGATGCCTATTTAAAGAGGGGATTAGAGACATGTGAGTTAAAGGAGAAATCTATTTTAACACAGAAAAAGAGAGGTTGGGCATGGGCTTTTGGGCGTGAGTCCTCATGGGCGTTGGGTTTCAAGGAAGGGAAGAGAGAAGAGTTCTCTCCTCTTCTAGGTTTTCTTCCTCCTAGTCTTTTTCTTCTTTGAGAGATTCTTAGAGATTGAAGAAGGTCCTTTTCAACTATCAAGAAAGTGATCTTTCCAAGGGAGCTAGCACCTTAAGAAGATCAAAGAGCCTCTGATCAGATCAGCCTTCATGTGGATATCCATAGAGGTCGGACATGTGTGCGGCTACACCAAGACCCGAGGCATCCTCAGATCTGAATCTAAAGAAGGAGTTCAGTGATTTAGGTATTTAATTTGATCACATATTTATTTTTATTTTCTAAAATCAGATGTTTTATGTCTTGTTTATCATCATATGAACTAGATCTATTGGTATAAGATTAAGATCTATGCATGCATAGGATTAAATCTAATTTAATCTTATCTTCGGCTACTTATTTGTTAAAATTATTTTGAAATCTACATGCAAAATACTTGAAATCCAACATATGATCCCATAGATTCTATTCTATTTGGTAGTGAGTCATGTTATGATCTCCATCACAATATCATTAAAACTCCTTTCAATAGATTTGAACACTTCCAATTCTTTTCCAATCAAGAATCACTTGATCATCTATCTGATTCTTTATAGGCCTCACAATCCACCAGTGATATTTAGCAGCATAGAGTGGCAAGCCAATAGAATGGAATAGAATGAACCTCTATATACAATTATTGTGTGATACAGTCCTTTCTATCAGGGTCCCGATTAGATGGAGGTTATGGATTACTTGTCAAACCATAACATCTGTCATATGTTAGATTTACTTGACTTGAGTTCTTAATGTGAAGTACATGAAAACTCTTTTTCATTATTCACACAGTCCAGATCAAGATCTTCTGAACTCAATCTCATAAATTACATAAGACCATCTTCCTTGTTTATCAAGATTGATAGATTCTATCTTGGTGCACATCCTATTTCTACAATGAGCATACTACAGCCAACATGCAGTGCAAGAATCTATATGGCTAGAGATTAAATATATGTACAGTCAAACTATAGCAGTCTCGCTATGAATAGCTGAGGTACCTTAGGTATCAGGGCTAGTCATACTACTGTAGTATCGAGCAAGTCACTAATAAGTGGATAGCTATCCAAGTGACTTCTTGTAATGATCATGCTCTATATCTTTGTTCTCTAAAAATATCTGCACTCTCGCTCCAATGACCTCATGCTATAGATTCGAGACTCATCTACCTAAAAAGGGAAGCGACTTGTGCTCCGATTGGATCAATCACCATCTCCATGATTATCCATTGTTTGAGAGTATTTAAGAATTAATCATCAATGACATATGCCTCAAATTTTCAACTCTTAAGAATATGTGTCATCATCTTATTAATTTTTGGGACGATTCATGGATACAAAACACAACAAGAATAAAAAAATCTAATTTTATTAATTTTAATAATTTAATTATAAAATTATACATCTAGAAAGTTTACAAGTGTCAGCCTAATTGGCTTCTAGGGTGAACATCTAACAACCCCCCACGATAGTAGCCCTCCTTCCCCTTCTCTTCTCCTCTTCACTTACCACCACACCACCAGCCATCTATCACCGAAAAGTGACCACCAACCTTTGAGGTATATTCTGCTCTATCTTATTTTCTTGCTCTCTCTCTTTTCCATAAACTGATCAAAATTTTTTGGATTATAATCAAAATTCTAGGGTTAGAAGCTAATTTTATGCTTTCTAATTATTAATATGGTTGTCATTTGTTTCTTTTTTCATGCATTTGGGGGTTTAAAAATCTAGGTTAATTTTTTTTATTTTTTTATGTTAAATTTGAGAATAATAATATTAATTAGTTAAAATCTAAATTAAAATCAAAATTCTAAATCCTAAATCCTAAATGGATGCATATTTTGTGAATATTTGACTCTTATTATCTTAGCTTTTTGACCTACTTTTAGCTGACAGCAGAGAAATTCTTTATAATCGATCGCAAAAATGACACTCTCTTATTACCCCACTGGCTCTATATATTATATTAGTATCACTTATTTTTGCTATAGATAATACGTCGAAAGGCCTGTTGGCTGAGTTGCCTAATAAAGACAAAGGTAGCCATGAGGTATGCTAAACAAGTGATACATTTGGTACGAGATATGCGATGGTCTTTTTTCCTCATTCTTATATGATGTATTAAAGCTAATTGAGACCATTGGGTTTTGCTTACTATATTCTTATGGTTGCTTTCTTATTTTTCCTGATGATAATTCGAACTTAATGAATATTGAAAGGAATGGCTCCATAGATTGCTGTGGCCTTTTATTCTTATTTTTATATGATATGTTAAAGTTGATAGGTGCTGATGGATTTTGCTTGCTATATTCTTATGGTTGTCTTCTTATTTTACCTGATGAGGATCCAAACTTAATGGATATTAAAGGGAATGGCTCTGCAAATTGCTATGGCCTCTTTTTCTTATTTTCATATGATATATAAAGCTGATGGGTGTCGATAGATTTTGCTTGCTATATTCTTATAGTTGTCTTCTTATTTTTTTTATTGATGATCCAAAATGGATATTAAAGGGAATGGTTCCACAGATTGCTATGGCATCTTTTTCTTATTTTCATATGATATGTCAAAGTTGATGGATGTCAATGGATTTTGCTTGCTATATTCTTATGGTTGCCTACTTATTTTTTCTGATGATGATCCAAATTTAATGGATATTGAAGGGAATGGCTTCACAGATTGCTATGGCCTCTTTTTCTTATTCCTATATAATGTCTTAAAGTTGATGGGGGCTGATGGGTTTTGCTTGCTATATTCTTATGGTTGCCTTCTTATTTTCTCTGATGATGATCCAAACTTAATGAATATTAAAGGAAATGGCTCTACAGATTGCTATGGCCTCTTTTTCTTATTCCCATATGGTATGTTAAAGTTGATGGGTGCTGATGGATTTTGCTTTTAGCTGATAGCAAAGGAGTTCTTTATAATCAAAAGCAAAAATGACACTCATTTATTACCTCACAGGCTCTATATATTATGTTGGTATCACTTATTTTTGCTGCAGATAATACTTTGAAAGGTCTGTCGGTTGAGCTACCTAATAGAAACAAAAGTAGCCCATAATTATGATATATTTGGCATGAGGTATACTAAACAAGTGATACATTTAGCATGAGGTATGCTACGGCCTCTTTGTTTTATTCCCATATGATACGTTAAAGCTAATGGATGTCGATGGATTTTGCTTGCTATATTCTTATGGTTGCCTTCTTATTTTTTCTGATGATGATATAAACTTAATGGACATTGAAGGGAATGGTTTCATAGTTTATTATGTCCTCTTTTTTTAATTTCTATATAATATGTTTGTTGGTGCAGAATTCCACCGAAGCCGGAGTTGCTGGAGTCGAGAAGACCATGGCCGCCGTCAGGACCTGCAAGGGAAGTCTAAACCAGAGTTGGGGGTGCTCCGGCAAGACTCTCCGATGCTCAAGTCAGTATTCTGCTTCAACAGAAATAGAGTGCTCGAGCAGAAATTTTGGCAGAGCTTCGAGATAGAGTTTTTGAGCTTAAAAAAGAATGTATCTAAGGATCCTTATTTATAGACAGAGAGCATAACTGACTGACAGTGACATCTATAACCGTCTGGTAGTAGACCATTCAGAGCCGTGCAGAGTTTGTTACGGAGAGTAGTGGTGTCAGAGGTCGTTCAGGGCCACGTGGAGCTTGTTGCGGAGAGTGGAGTGGTGTCCATTGTTGTGACTTGCCAGAAAGTGGTGGAGCTGCGTGGAATCCATTGCAGAGAGTGGAGCAGGGTGGCGGTTCTTGTCGTGGCTTGTTAGAGAGTGGTGGAGCCGCGTAGAATCTGTTGCAGCGAGTGGAGTAAGGTAGTGGCCCTTGTCGTGGCTTGCCAGAGAGCTTGGATCCATCGGCTGAAGCTCGGTTGGGATGCCTGATGGAGCAGAATGGCCCTTTACATCGTCGTTCTAGGAAAGGCTCGGATGTTCCAAGGTCGCTGACGAATCTACTGTTGTCGGATGCTTCGGGCACTGACGTTTCAGGTGGGAGTTACCTGCTGTAGGAGCTCGGATGGAGATTCTCTGTTGGCGAAGTCTGGGGAAGTCCGATTGCTAGAGAA
This sequence comes from Elaeis guineensis, assembly GCF_000442705.2. Taxonomy (NCBI): domain Eukaryota; kingdom Viridiplantae; phylum Streptophyta; class Magnoliopsida; order Arecales; family Arecaceae; genus Elaeis; species Elaeis guineensis. The sequence continues at coordinate 63,773,537 of NC_025999.2, forward strand.
GTCCGTCTGGGATTTATCTGATGCGGAAGCTTATCCGAAGATCGTCCATCGGGGAAGTCCAGTTTTATGAGAAGCCTGGTAGGAGGTCGGCCGGTGATGGACTTCGGATAGCACTGGAGAGGCTCGACAGACATCGGAGGCAATCGACTATCGCAGGGACCCAGCTGCTGGGGGCTCATCTGAAACCCATTCGTCGGAGAAGTAGCTCGGCTGAAGTCTACCTGTAATAGAAGTTCAGAGGAAATTCATTTACAGTAGAGGCTTGAATGGAATTTGCTTACAGTAGATGTCTGGGATAGACAGCCCGCTGTAGGATTTTAGAGTAAACCATTCGTAGTAGAAGTTCAGATCTCGTGGGAGCTCGATTGGGATCTGAAAGGTGGTCGACCGTCATGAAAACTTGGATGGAGTCTGGTTACCGTAGAAATCTCACTGTCGGAGAAGCTCGGATGCAGACGAAGTCTGAAAGAAATTCGAAAAATAGTTGGTTGCTGTAGATGGTCGGCTAACAGTGGAGCCCAGAGGGCCTTTGGGGTGGCCCAGTGGATGAGTGCAGAAGTTCATTGTCGGAGAAGTTCGAACGGTCGAGGGGGTTCGGAGAGATGCCACACATAAGGTCAGGAGCCGAAAGAGCCCTGGAAGGATCGATCTTTTACAAACTTCAGCCGGGGGGTATTTTATACCCAACACCAGTCTCCCTACTTTCGAGTTTGGGTTCTGAATGAAGGAAGTACAGAGAAATTCTCACGACTGAAGCTGCTCCCTTCGATTTTTACACTCGACAGTTGCCAGATATTTTAACGTCCGGTATGCTGGTACTGGAGCCTTTTTGGAAAAGATTTCTTCTTTTCGAAATTCCCACCAGGGTGTGGCTCTAGGTACGGTGTGATAATGACTTTGTCAGCTGCCTGTCATTTCCAACAGTCTGTTAAGGTGGGTAGGAAATGTGGCGAATGCAGACCGGCTAGAAAAGATCCGCAATCATTATTGTGTCGGATCTCGGGGTCTATTTAAACACGTTCTCCTCCTTCAGGGGTTTCACTTTGCTTGAGAGAATCCCTCGGTTTCCCTCCTCTTTTTTGAGAGCTCTGGCTTCCTCTAGCATCCTTCCCGGCCTTAGGCATCCTCTGGGTCGACCTCCATCATCCTCTCCGTCTCCCTATACTCCTGGGGTCAATCTAGGTTAGTTTCGAAACTTTCTGTCGTTTTCCCATCCTTTCTTCTTCGTATTCTGTTTATTTAGCTTTCTCAGGGGCCTGTTTGTTATTTTTTCTGATTTTTTAAGATTTTTGTGACTTCCATTTGATCCAAAATATCTACTAATATCTTCTCTTCTAGCAGTTCTAGGAGTTCGTCAGCCCCGGTTCCCCATAGTACTGGTACCGTAGACGAACTCGTAGCTAGGACCGAACCTTGTCTGGCCTTTGCACCGGACACCATCTCTGGCTCCTTGACTCTGGATGAACTCTCACTGATATGAATTCAGTATGGAGTTCCTCCAAAGTACGAGCTGGAGCTTTCCGGGCCATCTGACCGGGCTAGCACCCCTCCTCCCGACTGCTTCTGTCTATACCAGGAGGCCTTCCATGCCGGACTTCAGCTTCCACTACCGTCCTTTGTCGTTGCTCTCTTTCATTTTCTGAACATTTCTCTAGTTTCCATCGTGCCGAACTCCTTTAGGTTTTTGATAGGGTTTCTTTCTCTTTGTAGTTTAGCCGAAGTTTGACCGACTCTTTCTTTGTTTAGGAACTTCTACACCTTCAAGTGCCATCCCTTGGCAAAGGATTGGTGGTACTTCTCCCTCCAGTTCGGTAGAAAGGAGTTGCTGAAAGGCACCCCCTCTTCTGTCCATAACTGGAAGGAGAGGTTCTTCTACGTTCGATGCCCAACCTTAGAGCTAGGATTACCCCCTTGGGGTTCTCTGAGGGATTCCGTCCGTCGGGCCTCTAGCCTGGAAAGGGATGACCTCGAAGCCTCAAAAAAGCTCGAGGCCTATCGAGCTCCCCTCCTCTCCGAACTTCTGAGGGAATAACTTTTGTTCAACGTCGGTCTGAGCCCCCTTAACCCTGCCAGTATCTTTCCCTCTCTTTTTTTTTTTTTTGCTTCCCCTTCCTCTTGCTCTATTTCGGAGCCATGCTGATTTTCTTTTATCGCAGACATGGATGCAAGCGTGGCTCGGAGGTTAGCCTAGGGTCTTAAGACCCACAAGAGAAAAGATGCTTCAACTTCGGGGTCGATGAAGAAAGCCAGGACAGAAGGGACAAGCTCGACCGTGCCTACTCCAATGCCGGTCGCCATCGAAGCCCCTTCCGACGCCGAACCTGAAGTCCCCCGAGCCCCTTCACAGAGGCCCCCGGTTGAGGGTCCTATTTCGGAGGTTCGTCCCGAGGGGGCACCCGGGGCCGAAGGGAGGAGGAGAAAGAAGACCCTGGCCCGGAGGAGTCGCAGTCGTAGGGCTGCTGTCGAGGGGGCCGATGGCTCCGAGGAAGACCTGGGAGAAAATCCCTTCAACAATAGGGACTTAATAAAGAGGCTGGTCGAAGGGTGCATTCTGTCCAAGGTAGTCGAGAGGATCGTCCTCGCCGATCCCGAGCTACGGGTCTGGGACTCTCTGGGATCTTTCCTCGCAGTAGGTTAACTCATCTTTTTCCTCCTTCCTGCTTCTTTAATTTATTCTTCAGTCCTTATGTCAACTCCTCGACCTTTCTTGCAGATTGGGCACCAGCTCGTTGCCAACGTCGAGGTGGCGAAGATCGCCAGAGGGAGGCAGCTCGGGCAGAAGAAAGTTGCCTAGCCGGGGCCGCCTGCCTTGAGGAGAAAATCACCGAGGTCCTAAGTCTCCAGGAAGCGCTGGAAAAGGAGGGACAAACATTGTCCGATCTGAGGACCATCTTAGAGGAGAAGAGAGGGAAGGCTGAGGCCGAGGTCTCCGCATTGAGGGCGTAGGTTTTCGAGTGGAAGGAGCTGGCTTCTGAGTTGAAGGAGCAGGTTTTCGAGCTAAAAGCATAGATTTCATCTCTGGTCTCAGAGGCATGGGCTCGAGCAGTGGAGGAGTTCAAAGCCTCCTCCAAGATGGAGGATCTAAAGGTCCAGTTCGGCCAGGACGCCTTCATCAAGGAGTTTGAGCTCTGTCAAGAGAAGGTGGCTGGGAGGTTTTTCGAATTGGATCTCAACTTATTGAACGAGATGTCTGATGATGAAGCCAGACCATCCAAAGTCGCTGTCGGTTCTCTTCCAACCGGGACCTCATCGACTACCATGGCCACCGCTAACGATCTTTTGGGGATGCCGACCCCCTCTACTTCTGCCCCAGAGGTCTGAAACCTCTAGTTTTTTTTTTTTTTTTTGTGATGATTTTTTTCTCATTCTCTTGTACTTGAAATTTATTTGATCAATAAAGTCGGGTTCGTCTTTATGGAGGGTCCCCCCCTTTTTTTTGTATTCTTTTCCTTCTTTTTGTCTTCTTGCATTAATTTGAGTCGTGGTGCTCTTGTCCTCCAACGACAGTGTCCTGCCGAAGCTCTTCCCCTGCCGAAGGGATTTTCTTGAAGTCGATGATACGAGACCTCCAAAGGAAAGTTTGTTAGTTGACAAGAAAATCTAAGAAGCTGGAAGATGAACTTCACCAACTGAAGGAGAGCTATTCAGAGGCCACTGTAGAGGCTACTCACTTTCAGGACCTCCACAAGAAAAGTTTTATGGAATACATCAAAAGGAATGCCGACTTCATTACGGAGCTTGAGGAACTCCGGAAACATGCCAGCGACCGATCTTGGACTCAGGCTTCCAAGATCAGCTCCCTTAAAGTCGAGCTGGCGGTCGCACGGGAGAAGATCAGCCAGCTAGAAGGGAGCTCATCCCGGCTTACAGTCCAGACTGACTGCGACCAAGACTGGTCGAAGAAGTTCTCCGACCTTCAAAAGCAGCTGCAGGATGTTGAGGTGAATTATGATACCTATCGAGTCGGCTGGAGCAGACAAGTAGAGGACTACCGAAGGAGGCTCCAGATGGTGACTGACGAAGTTGCCCGCCTTCAGAGGTGGCTGTCCAAGAGAGTCCAACCTATCCCTGCACAAGGTTCTGATGAGCTTTGCTCCTTGATGGGGACTATGGTGCAACTGTTTGTAGCCCTTGGGCAGGAGGAAGCCGAATTACGACGGCTGAAAGTTTAGCTGGTCCACGAGCAGCAGGCAATCAAGGATGCCGAGGTGGAGTCTGAGGTCTTGAGGAGGAGGCTTCAAGAGTCAGATGACGAGCACCGATGGTTCCATCGGATGTACCAGGATATGCTGCTGAAAAAGATGGAACTAGAAGAGGAAGTCAAAAATTTAAGGCGATCTATAGTAAGGGCCAGAACTGAGAGCTCGAAGTCGGAAGAAACTGGGCTTCCTTAGAGCCTCCTCTTCTTCTCTTTTTTTTTTTCTTTTTGTTTTTGGCCTTTAAGGCTTTGTAACATGTACTTCACCAACAAAATGAAAATAAAATTGTCTATTACCTTGTCCATTCTGGTATTAAATGGTTGTTTACCAAACTCCATTTGTCTTCCATCTTGTTCGACGCCGAAGTTGTCTGAAGGTTTCTGACCGTCGTCGTGTCGATTCACCCTTAGGGACTAAAAATTTTTACCAAGGGTATTCTCTCTCGTCGAGATGAGGTCCCTGGTGCCTTTGATGTAGTTCATTTTTCACCTATCGTCGGTGTAGTTCATCGCTTTTTCTTTTCATCTCCCTTTTTCTTCTGTGTTTGAGTGAGGATCTTCCCTCTGCTCTTGACGGGGTCGTGAGAGTGTAGAGGAGTCATTGAGGAAGCTTTCCTCCTTGTCGATCAATCGAGTCTTTGTTCACATCGGGATGAGGTCCTCTCCTTGTTCTTGACAGTCAGTTTCAGCTCGTGTTAGGATGAGGTTCTCCTTCTATTCCTAACAAGGCTGTGGGGGCACACAAGGGCCGTTGTGAGGGCCTCTCTCCCCGTCCGATCTTTAAAAAATTGGGCCTTCGACTTTGCTCATGTTAGGATGAGGTTCTCCTCCTGTTCCTAACAAGGCTGTGGGGGCACATAAGGGCCGTTGTAAGGGCCTCTCCCCCCATCCGATCTTTAGAAAATCTGACCTTCGACTTTGCTCATGTTAGGATGAGGTTCTCCTCCTGTTCCTAACAAGACTGTGGGGGTACATAAGGGCCGTTGTAAGGGCCTCTCTCCCCATCCGATCTTTAGAAAATCGGGCCTTCGACTTTGCTCATGCTAGGACGAGGTTCTCCTCCTATTCCTAACAAGGCTGTGGGGGCACATAAGGGCCATTGTAAGGGCCTCTCCCCCATCTGGTCTTTAAGAAATTGGACCTTCGACTTTACTCATGTTAGGACGAGGTTCTCCTCCTATTCCTAACAAGGCTGCGGGGGCACATAAGGGCCGTTGTAAGGGTCTCTCCCTCCATCCGATCTTTAGGAAATTGAGCCTCTGACTTTGCTCATGTTAGGATGAGGTTCTCCTCCTGTTTCTAACATGCTTAATTCCATTTGTATGGGGGAGTTATCTCATTCATAGATTTTTCAAACCCTATAGCCATGGAAGGTCTACTCCCTGTTAGGGTCCCCCTGAGATGGAGTTGATAATCCCAATCGGAGGCCGATCTTCAGGTTGTTCCTCCCTCCTTGGCGGTTCCGACTGTGGTAGGGCCCTAGGCCGATCTTCCTTTCCTTTAGGTCGGCGTCGAATGAATCTATCGAGCCGACCTCGTCTAATGAGCTCTTCGATCTCATCTCGGAGCTGAATACACTCCTCCATGTCGTGGCCATGGTCACGATGATAGAGGTAGAATTTGTTTGGGTTACACTTCCTAGGATGCGAGCGCATCCTCTCCAGCCTTGGGAGCTGCTCCCTAACCTCCATCAGCACTTGAGCTTTCGAGGTGTTGAGAGGGGCGTAGCTGTGGAACCTTCTAAGAGGAGAGCCTCGCCGAACTCGACGGTCTGGGCTTCTCTGCTTATGAGCTCGGGAAGGAGTCCAGACGTGCCTATGTCCGGGAGGAGATCGAGAACGTGGCCGAGCTTCACTCTGCCCTTTTTCAACTACAGGCTTGCTCGAGTCTCCTGCCTGCCGCTCTCTCGCGGTCTCCTCATCCTTCATCTTGAAGGCTTCTTCTGCTCGGGCATATCCTTCGGCCCGAGCCAGCAAATTGACAAAATCCTTGAGGTTCTTTTTTTCCAAGGAGAACAGAAGGTCGTTCTTCTGAAGGCCGCCTTTTAGAGTGGCCATCGCGACCGATTGGTCCAAGTTCCGAACCTCCAATGCAATGACGTTGAAACAGTTGACGTAAGCCCAGATGGATTCCCTCTCCCTTTGCTTGATGTTGATGAGGGACTCCGAACCTCTCTGGGGACGTCGGCTGCTAACAAAATGAGCCGCAAACTGGTGGCTCATCTGGTCAAAGAAAAAGATGGTACCCAGCTTCAATGTCGAATACCAGTTCCTTGCTGCTCCCTTCAGGGTGGATGGAAAAGCTCGGCACAGAATGGCGTCTGGCGCACCATGGAGCAGCATCATTGTCCGGAAGGCCTCCAGGTGGTCAACCGGATCTGAGGTCCTGTCATAGCTTTTGAATTGGGAGAGCTTGAAGTTAGGCGGGATCAGTTCCTGCATGATCATTTGAGAAAAGGGTGGGTCAGTACAGATGTCCTCACCATAAGTAGGGGGAGCGTGGTGGAGTTCTTCGATCCATCGGTTCATCTCCTGGAGCCTTCGATCCAGGAAGTCCTCTTGACTGCGGGTCTTGAGGGTCTTTGGACAGAATGGAGGTAGAGATCCTCCGGGAGTAGAATCGTGATCGGACTGAGGGCTCTCCACCCTCGGATTTGTCTTTCCGAGAAAGATGGGATGATTGGCCCAAGTGGCCACCCTACCATCGGATTTTGGAATTTCGGCGATGTTCTCTCTAACCGCACTGATGCCTACGACTGTTGTTGCGTTGCATGGCCTGCACCACTTCAGTGAGGCCTCTGACCTGCTGAACCAGCAGGTCGAATTACTCCACACTGACCGTCGTTGCCGGAGGAGGAAGGGGAGCCTGAGAAATTGGAGGTGAGGTCGGAGCCTGAGATCTAGCCGCGGAGGTCATGGATCACCTGCTGGATGCTTTGCGGGGAGGCATCGGATGAAGATCTAGTAGGAGAAGGAGAAGAGGATGTCGGAGAAGATGACCGGAATCAGTCCCGTTGAGCATTCCTTTAAGAACAAGGGTACTGCGAAGACACAGCGCCCTTCCTCTAGCGCCAATTCTATTGGTGCAGAATTCTGCCGAAGCCGGAGTTGTTGGAGTGGAGAAGATCGTGGCCACCGTCGGGACCTGCAAGGGAAGTCTAAACCAGAGTTGGGGGTGCTCCGGCAAGACCCTCCGATGCTCAAGTCAGTACTCTGCTTCAATAGAAATGGAGTGCTCGAGCAAAAATTTTGATAGAGTTTTGAGATAGAATTTTTGAGCTTAGAAAAGAATATATCTGGAGATCCTTATTTATAGACGGAGAGTGTAATTGACTGACAGCGACGTCTATAACCGTCTGGTAGTGGGCCATTTAGAGCCGTGTGGAGTTTGTTACGGAGAGTAGTGGCGTCAGAGGTCGTTCAGGGCCACGTGGAGCTTGTTGCGGAGAGTGGAGTGGTGTCCGTTGTCGTGACTTGCCAGAGAGTGGTGGAGCTGTGTGGAATCCATTGCAGAGAGTGGAGCAGGGTGGTGGTTCTTGTCATGGCTTGTCAGAGAGTGGTGGAGCTGCATGGAATCCGTTGCAGCGAGTGGAGTAAGGTAGTGGCCCTTGTCGTGGCTTGTCAGAGAGCTTGGATCCGTCGACTGATGCTCGGCTGGGATGCCTGATTTTGCAGAATGACCCTTTACATCATCGTTCTAGGAGAGGCTCGGATGTTCCGAGGTCGCTGACGAATCTACTATTGTCGGACGCTTCGGGCGCTGATGTTTCAGGCGGGAGTTACCTATTGTAGGAGCTCGGATGGAGATTCTCTATTGGCGAAGTCTGGGGAAGTCCGATTGCTAGAGAAGTCTGTCTGGGATTTATCTAATGCGGAAGCTCATCTGAAGATAATCCTTTGGGGAAGTCCGATTTTATGAGAAGACTGGTAGGAGGTCGGCCAGCGATGGACTTCGAATAGTGCTGGGGAGGCTTGGCAGACATTGGAGGCAATCGGCTATCACAGGGATCCAGCTGTTGGGGGCTCGTCCGAAACCCATCCGTCGGAGAAGTTGCTCGACTGAAGTCTACCTGTAATAGAAGTTTGGAGAAAATTCGTTTACAGTAGAGGCTTGAATGGAATTTGCTTACAGTAGACGTCTGGGATAGACAGCCCGCTGTAGAAGTTCGGAGTAGACCGTTCGTAGTAGAAGTACGACTCTCGTGGGAGCTCGATTGGGATCCGAAAGATGGTCGACCGTCGTGAAAACTTGGATGGAGTCTGGTTACCATAGAAATCTCACTGTCGGGGAAGCTCGGATGTAGATGAAGTCCGGAAGAAATTCAAAAAATAGTTGGTTGCTGTAGAAGATCGGCTAACAGTGGGGTCCAGAGGGCCTTTGGGGTGGCCCAGTGGATGAGTGCAGAAGTTCATTGTTGGAGAAGTCCGGACGGTCGAGGGGGTTCAGAGAGACGCCACAGATAAGGTCGGGAGGCGGAAGAGCCCTGGAAGGATCGGTCTTTTACAAACTTCAACCGGGGGGTATTTTATACCCAACAATGTTAAAGCTGATGGATGCTGACTTACTTGGGGAGCACTTGTGTTGCACTAGTTTTTTGTTCATCCTTTCACCACCACGGAGTTCTATGGCTTAGATTGGGTGTTGATACTTTGGTCTATTATTCTTTTGTTGCTTTCTATTTTAAATCTATATTATTTATTTTTAGTATTTTTAGGCTGTGTGATTATAGATCTTATGTTTTACTTTTATCACGAGGGGATCTGAGTATGTTTTGGCCTTTTTCTATTACACTTTATTATTTAGGACATGTTACTTGGTTGTGTACGATGGATGCTTAATTGATCTTGCTTATTTCTATTATATTTCAATGAAGCTACAGCTCTTATAAAAGAAAAGAATAATATAATTTTTAATTTACTTTTTTTAGAGTTTAATTTTAGCAATCAATTTTATGACCTATATTTTAATTAAAAATATTAAAAAATAATTTACGATCAATTTTTAGATTGATATTAATTTAATAATTTTTAATAAATTTAATAATCAATTTTACAAACAATATTAAAAATAAAAATATTATAAAAAAAATTATGATATGTTTTGTGAATGATTTTTTTTAAAAAATATTTTAAAAAAATTAACGATCAATTTTGAGATCGATTTTAATTTAATAATTTTTAATAAATTTAACAATTGATTTTACAAATAATTTTAAAATTAAAGTATTATAAAATAAATCATGATTGATTTTGAGATCAATTTTTTAAATAAAAATGTTTTAAAAAATTAGCCATCAATTTTTTTAAATTTTTGATAGATAAATTGATGGTAAAATAATAAATAATTTTTTTTATTTTCGATCATTAAATCAGTTGTAAAATATTGTGACTAAAAAAATTGATTGTAAAATATTTATGACCAAGATTTTTGCAACTAACAAGAATCAGTCGCAAAAGCAGTCATAAAAAAAATATCAGTGACCAATTTTTGCTATTTAGGAACTAATTTTTCAGTCGCTAAAGTCCTATTTTCTTATAGTGGCTCCTACAACAGGTCCAAGCATTGACCACCCTAGTATAGGGCCTGCAGCAGGTGGCTCGTTAGCCAGCCACGATGTCGAGCGATCATCTAGCCCCGGTATGTCTTGATCTTCCTCCTCCTTCGAGGAATTTGAGGTGGAAAAGTCAGTCTCACCCCACTAGTCTAGAAGATGCTCATCGGGCTTCCTATTCCATTCACCAGAGTTTGGAGCAAGCTTTCATTCATCATTGCCCTCAACCGTTTGATTTGAGAAAGGCAGCCTGTCGTGCTCGATCTAGCCCAAGGAGCAATGAATGACGTAAAGAGCATGAACCTGCTCTTTCTCTCTTTCATTTTCTTCTTCTTAAGACTTATCTATGATATGTCATGATGTTGTCGTTAGGATACCGTGATTATCAGTTTAAATCTTACTTCTTAAAAAAATTTAAAATATGCAGAGAGTAGCGAGTCGGGTTGAATCCATAGAGAATGCAGTGCTTTGATTTGAAAATTTTAATTTTTATAAAAAATAAAAAGAAAGATTTGAAAAGATGATCGAAGTTGAAAAGCAGTAACTAAGAGTATAAAAAAAATAATTTGGTACTAAGATCTATTAACTAGATCCTACCTTCTACTTGCAATAAAAATAAATTATAAAAATTTCAAGAGTATGAAAATAAATTGGTACTAAGATCTACTATCTAGATCTTAGTATCTACTTGCAATAAAAATAAATAGCAAAAATTTAAAGTGTATAAAAATAAAGAACAAAAATTTAAAGAGCATAAAAATAATCTTTGCATTAATAAAAATTTAAAATTTAATTACAAAGAATTTAAAAGAACAAAGTAAAGAAAATAAAACTTATAACAAAGATTTCGAAGTCGATTGGCACAGTCTCATCGAAAAGATGGTTGATGACCTCTCCTTCTTCCTTCAAACTTTTTAAAGCAAATTAGACTTTCTCTTCTTCTTCCTCTTTGGATCTGATCTTCAGGATAGTGTAGGCATGGAGATGGTATAGAAACAAAGCTCAGCTTCTGAGTACCTCTTTTTTAGAAGCCTTCCTGCAACCCAAAGCTAGCTTGCTGCCCCCTCTCTATGCCTCTCCCTCCCTTAGATGGATTTTTCTATTCTCCTTGGGGTCTTCTTTATAGGTGTTAGGAGGGGAGGATCTTTTTGATTTCACAATATGGGACTATAAGAATAATGCTGGACATCGTGTTTTGTGAAGAGGAGGAATTCCACTAGAATTTGGCATTTAAATCTTAGTCAAAATTGGACTTTGGACTACTTTAAAACACTTAAAATAGCTTCAAAACCCACCTGGCCATCAGATCTTAATCTAATGGCCAAAATCCAACCCAAAACTACCCAGGTTGAAGTAGAGAGCCCTCTAAGCCATTTGATCAGCCCCCAGATCAAATGAGGACCGTTGGATGGTGCAAAATAATCCTTCAAAACTCTTTTCCCAGCAAAATTCCATCTCAGCCATTCGATCAAATGCATGGAATGATTTGGGCCATCAGATCACATAGTTGATGTGGGCCACCATCATTAGATATGGGTAGGAGCATTCTGGACTGTCCAATGCTGTGTGTGATCATGTCTCAGCCATCAATCAGTGCAAAACTTAGCCCGCCTCTCCATGGACTACGATAATAGATCGATGAATTTTTTTGTGAATCGTGACATGGATTTTGTGGACCGAGCAGTTGGTCTACCATACATCGAAGGATTAAAAATGAATTTTTAAGCTGATTTTTCATTGATTTTTGGGCAGATTTTTGGGCTTTTTAGCTTGTTCTCCATTCCCAACATTTCTTGCTATGCATGTGATGAAATTGAGCTTGAATTTGGGCTTAATTGGGCTTGATGTGATAAAATCTTCATGATGAATAAATTTTAAAAAATAGCATAACAAGTATCAAATATAAAATAATAAAGACTAAATATCTAATATTTTAATACTTTTTATGTCAAATTTAATACACTGATCACACCCCACAACTTGAACTTTGCTCGTCTTCAAGTGAAAAAAATAATTAGAGTTAAATACCATTTAATTTAGAGTTTCAAATTTTACTAACAATTTTCAAAAGAACCATTGATGTTTAGTAGAGCATGAGTGAGTGAGGTATGTCATTAGGGTATTAGTACTAATCAATGTAGAAGTTAAGCTAAGAATACTAAATTTTTTTTGAATTTTTTATAAATTATCCCTACTTTATCTCCAAATCATCTAACTTTCATATGGATGTGTGTATTGTTGCTTCCATCCTTTATTTATTATAAAAAATATCTTCACATTGCCCACCTTTTGATGTGAACTATAATGCTTACTTAGGTGAAGGAACCCGATTACTCGATGGGAGACTAATATTTAAATTTTACTCTTTTCTTATTTTTCTTTAATATTATATCGTTATTGAATATTTTAACTCATTAAGCTTTCTATCTGATCCACGTAGCAAGTTTTCAGTCAATGACTTCCGAACCAGATGGCTTTAGGGCACTAGGTATAAAATATCCCACAGATTTACTTGCTCGAATCAAACAGGCTATGAGTTAAAATTAACCATATAATAAAGCTTCTTTGTCCTTCATACCTTTTGACATCAAACTCAATGCTTGCTTAGGCAAAGAGGCCCAGTTACTCAGCCTGAAGTTTTTGAAAGATTTTTTTCTTGGGGTGTGAAGAAATGTATAGTTATCCTACATAAGCCCATAGGAAGTAAACTCTTCTTTGATGCTGGTAGGAGGATTTAGAAATACTCAAGAAAAAAATATTTGTGTTTTAAACTTAACTCTTTATTAGTTTTCTTAATACTTGATCCCTCGGTGTCTCACAAACTCTCTGATCTGTGCATCAATTTATTTTTTTAAAAAAATATCTAGTTCAACTCGATTCTTAAGTATAATCAGGTGCTTAATGCTAAATACTAACTTTTTTGAAGATTTAAAATTTTTTCTTTTATTATCCCCACCAACTTAATCGACAGTGTCCTCAATGGAATAGAAAAAAATAAAAACGTGTAGACAAAGAAGAAGAGAAGAGATATCTTCTGATCTAGAAGTCTTTTCAAAATTGGTTCTTCCCTCAACTTAACCAATATTATTTTTAAATTTCTACAAAAGATACTAAGTAATACTTGATTAACCTAAACAAAATATAAAAAGATATCAAAAAGTAGAAGCTGGATTACCTCTCAGAAAGTGTTAAGTTTATCATCTTCAGCCAGACCATACAGATTCTGCTTATCCCATATTGAATATTGGATGGATAAATTTCAATGATTTTCGATTGTCAATCTTAGGAAGATGGCCTATGATTCGTTGTCAATCTTTAGAAAGTAGTTCATGACCCCATTTTTTGTCAGATAAATAGCTTTTTATTTATTGATAATTAGTTTTTTATTTCATTTATTAATGCTTTATAATGGAATATGATACTTTTTAATATTATTTACTTTTTTAAATTAATTTTAAAATTGATATCTCATAATATTATCATTAGGATATCGTGATTATCAATTTAAATCTGACTTCTTAAAAAAAATTAAAAATATACAAAGAGTAGCGAGTCGGGTCGAATCCATGGAGAAGGCAATGCTTTGATTTGAAAACTTTAATTTTTATAAAAATTAAAAAGAAAGATTTAAAAAAGTGATCGAAGTCAGAAAGCAGTAATTAAGAGTGCAAAGAAAATAATTTGGTACTAAGATCTACTAACTAGATCCTACCTTCTACTTGCAATAAAAATAAATAACAAAAATTTAAAGAGCATGAAAATAAATTGGTATCAGATCTACTATCTAGATCTTAGCAACTACTTGTAATAAAAATAAAGAATAAAAATTTAAAGTGCATAAAAATAAAGAACAAAAATTTAAAGAGTATAAAAATAACCTTTGCATTAATAAAAATTTAGAACTTAATTACAAAAAATTTAAAAGAACAAAGTAAAAAAATAAAAATTATAACAAAGATTTTGAAATTGATTAGTGCAGCCCCATCAGGAAGATGGTTGATGACTTTTTCTTCTTCTTTCAAACTCCTTAGAGCAAACTGGGCTTCCTCTTCTTCTTCCTCTTTGGATCTAGATGGTGTAGGTATGGAGATGGTGTAGAAACAAAGCTCAGCTTCTAAGCACCTCTTTCTTAGAAGCCTTCCTGCAACCCAAAGCTAGCTTGCTGCCCCCTCTCTATGCCTCTCCCTCTCTTAGATGGATTTTTCTATTCTCCCTAGGATCCTCTTTATAGGCATTAGGAGGGGAGGATCCTTTTGATTTCATGGTATGGGACTATAGGAATAGTGCTAGACGTCGTGTTCTATGAAGAGGAGAAATTCCACTAGAATTCGGTATTTAAATCTTAATCAAAATTGGACTTTGGACTACTTTAAAACACTTAAAATATCTTCCAAACCTGCCTGACCATCAGATCTTGATCTAACAATCAAAATCTAGCTCAAAATAGCCCAAGTTGAAGTCGGGAGCCCTTTGAGCCATTTGATCGGTCCTCAGATCAAATGAGGACGATTGGATGGTGCAAAACAATCCTTCAAAACTCTTTTCCCAGTCAGATTCTACCTCAACAGTCCGATCAAATGTGTGGAACAATTTAGGCCATCGGATCATGCAGTTGATGTGTGCCACCATTGCTAGATATGGGTAGGAGCATTCTGGACCATCCGATGCCATGTGTGATCACGTCTTAGCCATCAATTAGTGCAAAACTCATCCCACCTCTCCGTGGACCATGACAATAGACCGACGAATTCTTTTGTGAACTACGACATGGATTTTATGGACCGAGCGATTGGCCCACCATACATCAGAGAATTAAAAAAGGGTTTTTGGGCTGATTTTTCATTGATTTTTGGGCAGACTTTTGGACTTCTTGGCTTGTTCTCCATTCTCAACATTTTTTGCTGTGTGTGTGATGAAATTGAGCTTGAATTTGGGCTTAATTGGACTTGATGTAATAAAATCTTCGTGATGAATAATTTTTAAAAAATAGCATAACAAGTATCAAATATAAAATAATAAAGACTAAATATCCAATATTTTAATACTTTTTATGCCGTATTTAATACATTCATCAATCTACAAGCAGATCTGTGAGTCGCCAACCTAGAAAGAGATCTAGGTGATGAGATAAGCTAGACTAGAAGCTCCAAGAGGTGGACCATTACCTCAAAGCCCTTCACCAGTATCGGTTGGTTTTGGGAGGAGAGCCTTTGTTTACCACTCACCCTCCCTTCTCAGAGTAGATCATGAGGGAGCTAATCCCTCGCTGCATCAAAGCACCATTGATGGGGGTCTATGATGGTACCATCAACCCCTTTGACCACCTAGATGTCTTCAAGGCCATCATGATGCTGCAAGGGATCTGGGTCATCTTGCTATGCAAGTCCTTCCCTTCAACTCTCTTGGTGCTGCTTGATCCTGGTACATGAGGCTCCAGTTGAACTCCTCCTGCTCTTTTGAGGAATTTGATCACTTATTCACTGTGTAGTGATCTAGAGCAACAGGAAGCCAAGAGGGGATACTATTACACTCTTCTTTATCCAATAGGAGGATGGAGAGTCTCTTCAAAGCTACATGAGTCACTTCAAAAAAATCATGTTGGAAGTTCGTGACCTAGACCACTCAATCACGATGTCGAACTCAAAAAGGGGCTGAAGGCAAACAACTTCTACTTCTCTCTATCAAAGAGATTCACCGCACTTCACCAAGCTCATCTTCCATACCGATAAGTGCATCAACATGAGGAGGGAATGATGGAGAAGCAAAAGGAGAACGTGGAGTGAAAGAGGACTAGGGAAGATAACTCTACTCCTCAGTCAAAGAAGCAAAAAGGTGATGAGAAGCCTCCCCATCGATCTTAGAGCCCTCGACACTTTGAGGACTACATATTTTTAAATATTTCTTGAAGGTAGATCTTGATGGAAATAAAGAATCAAGACATGGTTCATTGGCCTATGAAGATGAGCCAATGGTCCTAACATGATCTAAAAAAGTATTGCCACTTCCATAAGACCACAGGCATGATATTAAAGATTGTTTACTCCTAAAGAGGAAAATCGAAGCCCTGATTTGGTGAGGTTATCTACGAGCCTTCATCGACTATCTAAAGGATGCCAAGGTCTTGGGCTGCAAGCTTCAGCCTGCACCTAGCCTCCAGTCGACAACTCACCCATCATCGAAGTCATCCACATCATTGCAGGAGGACCCAGAGCTAGAGGCAAGAGCTCATCCTCGAGGAAAGCCTATGCCCATGTGGTCCAAGAGGAAGCCCATACACCGAAGAGATAGAGGTCAGATAAGGTCACCTCCTACTTTAATATCGATGCTGAAGGTGTCCAAACTCTCCATAGTGATGCTACAGTTGTTTCCATAATCATTGCAAACTATGATGTAAAAAGAAACTTTGTGGATAATGGAAGCTCTATAGACATCTTATTTTATAATACCTTTTGTAAGATGAATCTACCTATAGATTGACTCTAGAACTCCAATTCTCTTTTAGTTGATTTTTTGAGAGACGTCATTTCCATCGAAGGCATCATAACCCTGCTTGTGACCATAGGGCAAGCATCAAGGCAAGCCACGGCTATGCTTGACTTTCTAGTGGTAAAGGTAGCCTCAACTTATCATGCGATTCTAGGGAGGTTTGCCTTGAATGCTCTCCAAGCCATCGTCTCCACTTACATCCTGCTGAAGAGGTTACCTACCACCCAAGGAGTGGGCGAGGTTCAGGATGATCAAGCTTTGGCTAGGCACTGCAATGTTACTGCTCTCAAGGGCAAGAAGCCAAAGGTGGCACACCCTATCGAAAGCTTCGATGCCCATGAGGGGTGAAAGAAACAGCATAGGGAGCCAATTGAGTAGCTCATCTCAGTTCCCCTACATGATTCTAACCCAAGCAATTGGATCATAGCAGGACAAAACCTCCCAAACCAAGCTCCTGGACTTCCTATAGGCCAATGCTGATATCTTCGTATGGTCACCAGTAGATATGCCTGACATCAATGCAGAGGTTATGGTGCGCCATCTACACATCAATCTATTACATTGACCAATGTGGTAGAAGAAGTAGAGCTTCATCCTTGAGCACTAACAAGACATTAAGCAGGAGGTGGACAAGCTCCTAATGGCAGGCTTCATCCACAAGATAGACTACCTTGAGTGGTTGGTGAACGTTGTCCTTGTCAAGAAGGCAAACAGCAAATGAAGAGTATGTGTTGGGTATAAAATACCCACAGCCAGAACCCTCAGCGGAATCAACTACAGAACGGCTCCGCTCGGACTCCTACGGGAGCTGGGCTCCGCCTCCGACATCAGCTACAGAATGGCTCCACCCGGACTCCTACGGGAGCCGGGCTCCGCCTCCGACATCAGCTACAGAACGGCTCCGCCCGGACTCCTACGGGAGCCAGGCTCCACCTCCGACATCAGCTACAGAATGGCTCCGCCCGGACTCCTACGGGAGCCGGGCTCTGCCTCCGACATCAGCTACAGAACGGCTCCGCCCGGACTCCTACGGGAGCCGGGCTCCGCCTCCGACATCAGCTACAGAACGGCTCCGCCCGGACTCCTACGGGAGCCGGGCTCCACCTCTGACATCAGCTACAGAATGGCTCCGCCCGGACTCCTACGGGAGCCGGGCTCCGCCTCCGACATCAGCTACAGAACGGCTCCGCCCGGACTCCTACGGGAGCCGGGCTCCGCCTCTGACATCAGCTACAGAACGGCTCCGCCCGGACTCCTACGGGAGCCAGGCTCCGCCTCCGACATCAGCTACAGAACGGCTCCGCCCGGACTCCTACGGGAGTCGGGCTCCGCCTCCGACATCAGCTACAGAACGGCTCCGCCTGGACTCTTACGGGAGCCGGGCTCCGCCTCCGACATCAGCTACAGAACAGCTCCGCCCGGACTCCTACGGGAGCCGGGCTCCGCCTCGGTATCAATTGCTGGTAAGCTCCGTCCGGACTCCTACGGGAGCCAGACTTCACCTTTAACTTTGATTGCAGAGGACTCCGCCAGGACTCCTACGGGAGTCGGACTCTGCCCGCAGCTTCAGCTCCGAGAGGGTTCCGCCCGGACTCCCACAGAAGTTGGGCTCCACCCACAACCCCAACCGACAGGAGGACCCCTCCCGGACCTCTACAGAGGCCGAACTCCGACCGCTGCCAAGCTTCAATCAACAGGTCCGCGCCCCCTGGCAGGTCACAATAACAACCATGATCCTGTTCCACTTCCTGTAGTGGATTCCGTGCAGCTCCATCACCCCCTGTGGTGGACCCATTACTCTCTGACAGGCTGTGTCAACGGCCACGATTCTGCTCCACTCCCTGCGGCAGGTGCTGCGCGACTCCACTACTCCCTGACAGCTAGCGGCCACGGACGCTGCTCCACTACCTGCAACTGGCTCTACGTGGCAGGCCGTAACAATAGACACGTGTCTACTCCACTATCCTTCGCAATCAATTCCCCTGACCATGGGCGGCCCACTACCAGACGGTTACAAACGTCGCCATCAATCTGTTGCCTCCTCCGCCTATAAAAAGGGGCACCCAGATACGTTATTCTTTAAGCTCATTTCTTATCTCAAAACTCTGCTAAATTCTTCGTTCGAGCACTCCATTCTTGTTGAGGCAGAGAACTGACTTGAGCATCGGAGGGTCTTACCGGAGCAACCCCACCTCCGGTTTAGACTTCCTTTGCAGGTCCCGACAGCGACCGCAGCTTCCCTGACTCCAGCTTCTCCGATGCAAGCAGATTTTTGCACCAACAGGATTGGCGCTAGAAGGAGGGCGCGTGTCTTCGCAGTACCCTTGTTCTTAAAGGAGCGCTCAACGGATCCACTTCCGGCCATCTTTCCCGACGCCCAATCCTCCTTCCCTCATCGGATGCCCTCTCACGAGGTCTCTACACAACTACCTCCGGCTATGGTCACCGATAAGGGGTGGCCGGATGACCGGTCTCTGCCGGATTCCGTCAACGTCATCTCGGGAGAATCCCGACGGGAGGCAATCAGCGCACCAGCTGCATCCCCCAAGTGACAAAAAGTTGAAGAACCCATAACCTTCACTGAAGTGGACACCCAAGGAGTCCAATTCCCTTATAACGATGCGGTCGTAGTTTCCTTGAACATAGCGAATTACGATGTCCGTCGCATTCTCGTCGACAACGGGAGTTCGGCAGACATCCTGTTCTACAATGCCTTTTCAAGAATGGCCACTCTTAACGGTCATCTGAGACCGATCTGCTCCCCCTTGATAGGGTTCACCGGTGATGCCGTTCCAACGGAGGGAATGATAGCTCTGACTGTGACCGCGGGTCAGTATCCAAAGCAGTCCAGAGCTTCGGTGAATTTTCTGGTGGTAAAGGCGCCATCTGCCTACAATGCAATCCTTGGCCGACCCGGCCTCAATGCCCTCAGAGCTGTTGTTTCAACCTATCATTTGAAATTGAAGTTCCCCACCAACCAGGGGATCGGAGAAGTCCGAGGAGACCAAGCCCTGGCCAGACATTGCTACAACATCGCCTTGCAAAGGAGCGATCAAGCGGACCTCTGTCCGGTCGATGGATTGGATGCTCGCGATGACCTCACTGAAGAGAGGGGCGGTCCTATCGAAGACCTAATACCAATCCCTTTGAATGATGGGAACACGGAGCATGTGGTGTTAATTGGCTCCAACCTGGGGGAGGAGGTGCAGATGCATCTCGTAGATTTCCTCTGAAGGAATGCGGACGTTTTCGCATGGGTCCCGGCGGATATGCCGGAGATCGACACAGAAGTCATGGAACATCATCTGACGGTCGACCCTAAACATCGGCCTACAAAAGAAAAAATCCAGAGTCATGCCCCAGAGAGGCAGAAGGTGATGGCCGAGGAAGTAGATAAGCTTCTCAAGGCTGGATTTATTAAGGAAGTTAATTATCCTGAGTGGATCTCCAATGTCGTTTTGGTCAAGAAAGCAAACGGCAAATGGAGGATGTGTATCGACTTCAAAAAGCTGAATAAGGCTTGTTCAAAGGACAGCTACCCCCTTCCCAGAATCGACCAACTGGTGGACGCTACCTCAGGCCATGAACTCCTAACTTTTATGGACGCGTTCTCCAGCTATAACCAGATTAGAATGGCATCGGAAGATGAAGAAAAGACAGCTTTCATCACTAATCACGGCCTTTACTGCTACAGGGTCATGCCGTTCGACCTTAAGAACGCGGGCGCCTCCTATCAACGACTGGTGAACAAAATCTTCAAAGAGCAGATCGGCCGAAACATGGAGGTTTACGTGGACGATATGCTTGTAAAAAGCAGGTCTTCCAGAAATCATATCGCCGACCTCGAGGAAACTTTTGGCGCTCTTCGAAAGTATAAAATGAAGCTGAACCCGACTAAATGTGCTTTTGGGGTAACCTCAGGAAAGTTCCTGGGCTTCATGGTATCAGGGCGCGGGATTGAGGCCAATCCAGAGAAAATTTGCGCCATCCAAGATATGACCGCCCCAAGGTCGATCAAGGAGGTTCAGTGCCTCACGGGGAGGATTGCGGCTCTTAATCGCTTTGTCGCGAGGTTGGCCGAACGATGTTTGCCCTTTTTTCAAACCCTCAAGCAGCCGAAGAACTTCTGTTGGACCTCTGAATGCCAACAGGCATTCGAAGAATTAAAAGGCTACCTTGGCTCACCCCCACTACTGGCGAAGCCCGAACCTGGGGAGAAACTATTTTTGTACCTGGTAGTCTCTCCCACAGCCCTCGCAGCTGTCCTTGTCAAAGAAGAAATGAAAGTCTAGCGGCCGGTCTACTACATTAGCCGTGCACTGAGGGACGCCGAGACCAGGTATACTAAATTAGAAAAACTGACCTACGCCTTGTTGATTGCAGCTCGGAGACTCTGACCTTACTTTCAAGGGCACACGGTGACGCTACTCACCGATCAACCGATCAAGGCGGTTTTGCACCGAGCTGATACCTCTGGAAGAATGGCGAAATGGACAATCGAGCTCACAGAATTCGACATCAACTACAAACCTAGACCAGTAATCAAAGCCCAAATATTGGCAGATTTCATAGTAGAGTGCACCATCCCCGAGGAGGCCGAACCTAAGCAAAGCAAAGTTGACGACCTGAAGACTCAACCGAACTCCCCCAACAAAGAAGCCAGTCCCTCCGATTGCTTTTGGACCCTCTATGTGGACGGATCTTCCAACATGGCAGGCGCGGGTGCGGGCCTGATCTTGGTCAGCCCAGAGGGAGTCGTCGCGGAGTACGCTCTGCGTTTCGAGTTCTCCGTAACAAACAATGGAGCAGAATATGAAGCTCTGATTGTAGGATTAAGGGTCGCCAAAGAGCTTGGAATAGGTCAACTCCGGGTGCACAGCGACTCCCAACTTGTGGTGGGACAAGTCAGCGGGAGCTATGAAGCACGGGGGGACAGTATGGCCAAATATCTTGAGAAAGTGAAGGAGTTCACCCCTAACTTTAGCAGTTTCGACATCAGGCAGATTCCAAGGTCGGAGAATACCAGAGCCGATCTTCTCTCCGAACTGGCGACATCGGCTCCGACCGAATTGCCCAAAGGCATCCTCTTTGAAGTTCTAAAACATCCGAGTACGGAAGAACCGCGGCCCGTAATGAAGATCGACCATGAGCCCAGCTGGGTCGACCCACTGATAACCTATCTTAGGGATGGAATTCTCCTCCAGGACGTGAAAGAGGCCCGAAAACTCCAAAATCAAGCCTCCCGGTATATCCTTTATGAGGGCAAATTATACAAAAGATCATACTCCTTGCCCCTCTTAAGGTGTCTCCGGCCCTCAGAAGCTGACTACGCTTTATGGGAAGTACACGAGGGGGCTTGCGAAAACCATCTGGGTGCCAGATCTTTATCCCACAAGCTACTCCGCCAAGGGTATTACTGGCCAACAATGCATCGTGATTCGATTGAATATGTCAAAAAGTGTGATCGATGCCAGAGATACGCCAACGTCCAGAGACAACCCGCTACCGAGCTCACACCTTTGAGTGCCCCATGGCCTTTTGCACAATGGGGGATGGATATTCTTGGCCCCTTTCCCATGGCATCTGGGCAAAGGAAGTTCCTCCTTGTAGCGATCGACTACTTCACCAAATGGGTCGAGGCCGAACCACTAGCAAAAATCACAGAAGCAAAAGTACAAGATTTCGTTTGGAAGTCAATCGTGTGCAGGTTCGGTCTGCCTAGAACCCTAATCACTGATAACGGACGGCAATTCACGGGAGCACGATTCGCTGAATTCTGTAAAGATCTAAACATCTCCCACAACTTCACATCAGTAGCCCACCCTCAGGCGAACGGCGAAGCTGAGGTAACTAATAGAACCCTGTTGCAGGGAATTAAGACAAGGCTGGAAAAAGCAAA
This sequence comes from Elaeis guineensis, assembly GCF_000442705.2. Classification (NCBI taxonomy): domain Eukaryota; kingdom Viridiplantae; phylum Streptophyta; class Magnoliopsida; order Arecales; family Arecaceae; genus Elaeis; species Elaeis guineensis. The sequence continues at coordinate 63,795,671 of NC_025999.2, forward strand.
AGGAACTTGGGCGGATGAGCTTTATCATGTGCTATGGGCGTATCGAACCACCTAGAGGCTACCTACGGGGGAGACTCCCTTTGCTTTAGCCTTCGGTATGGAAGCCGTCATCCCGATCGAGCTTAAACTCCCGTCGGCACGAGTCGTGACATTCGATGAACCCCAAAATGCACAAAGTCTCAGAACCAACCTCGACCTGCTGGAAGAAAGGTGGGAGATCGCTCAGGTTCGAATGGCAGCCTACAGACAGAAAGTTGCCCGATATTACAACGCCCGAGTCAAGAGCAAAGCCTTTAAAGCAGGAGATCTGGTGCTTCGACGAGCTGCTGTCTCACAACCTCAGGATCGGAGGAAGCTCGCCCCGAACTGGGAGGGACCTTATGAGGTCAAGGAAGTAGTTCGGCCCGAAACTTATTATTTCAAGGAGCTCGGAGGAGCCGACCTTCCGCGACCGTGGAGCTCAGAAAACTTACGGATGTACTACCAGTAACTTCGTTTTAGTCAAAAATCGCATATCCATGCGTCTTTAGACGATTCAAGCAAACTGTGTCAAAAACAAAAGGGCAATCTCATAAAGTCGAAGGCCCGGTTCTTTTAGACCGAATGGGGGGAGAGGCCTTACAACGCCCATATGTGCCCCCACAGCCCTGTTAGGGACAGGAGGAGAACCTCGCCCTAACTTGAGCAAAGTCGAAGGCCCGGTTCTTTTAGACCGGATGGGGGGAGAGGCCTTACAACGCCCATATGTGCCCCCACAGCCCTGTTAGGGACAGGAGGAGAACCTCGCCCTAACTTGAGCAAAGTCGAAGGCCCGGTTCTTTTAGACCGGATGGGGGGAGAGGCCTTACAATGCCCATATGTGCCCCCACAGCCCTGTTAGGGACAGGAGGAGAACCTCGTCCTAACTTGAGCAAAGTCAAAGGCCCGGTTCCTTTAGATTGGATGGGGGGAGAGGCTTTACAACGCCCTAATGTGCCCCCACAGCCATGTCAGGAACAGGAGGAGAACCTCGCCCTGACACGAGCAAAGTCGAAGGCCCGGTTCTTTTAGACCGGATGGGGGAGAGGCCTTACAGCGCCCTAACGCGCCCCCACAAGCCAGGCTGATAACGAGAGGAAAACCTCACGCTGGCTCGAGCAAAATGAAAGGTCCGGACTCCTACGGGAGCCGGGTTCCATCCACGACGCCAAGGAAGGCTTCACCCGGACTCCTACGGGAGCCGGGTTCCATCCACGATGCCAAAGAATGTTTCATCCGGACTCCTATGGGAGCCGAGTTCCGACGCCAAGGAAGGCTTCATCCGGACTCCTACGGGAGTCGGGTTCCATCCACGACGCCAAGGAAGGCTTCACCCGGACTCCTACGGGAGCCGGGTTCCATCCACGATGCCAAAGAAGGTTTCGTCCAGACTCCTACGGGAGTCGGGTTCCGACGCCAAGGAAGGCTTCACCCGGACTCCTACAGGAGCCGGGTTCCATCCACGACGCCAAAGAAGGTTTCATCTGGACTCCTACGGGAGCCGGGTTCCGACGCCAAGGAAGGCTTCACCCGAACTCCTACGGGAGTCGGGTTCCATCACCGACATCAGCCACGGGACAACCCCGCCCGGACTCCTACGGGAGCCGGGCTCCGCTGACAACAGCAACTGCCGATAGGCCTTGTCCAGACCCCTACGGGACCCGGACTTTGCCTACGACTTTGATTGCAGGAAGACTTCGCCCTGACCCCTACGAGAGCCAGGCTACTCCAACTTCAGGAGGGCTTCTCCGTTCGGACTCCCAAGGGAGCCGAACTTAGCTCCGACTTCAGCAGAGAAAAAACCCAAGCAAAAAAGGAAAGCAAACAGTGCCCGAAGGCAACAGAAGCTCGAACCCCCAAATTCAAGCCCTAGGAGGGACTTCGGGCCCGAAGGGCCCCAAGCGAACCTGCATCCGTCGACGGAATGACAATCGGGTATCTTCAAACGGCATAAGAACCGAAAAGTAGCTCGGCAAATGACAACCCCACATGAACAAAAGAGGTCGTCGACGACCTTGGGACGACGTGATGCAGACAAAGAGAAGGAAAGGAAAATGAAGAAGTTCGACAGACAACTATTTAATGCGAGATGCAGACGAGGTAACAAAATCTCTTTTTCATTTAACAAGAGTATACGTTACAGGACCCGGTGGGTCAGGAAAAAAAGAAGAAGAAGATACACGTCATCGCAAGCCCCGCAAACACGGTTCGGGAAGGGTGCACCGGAGGCCGCTCCGAGCTGCGAGCTCATCTTCCCATCTCTGTCCTTCTCGATCGCGTTCTCCAGTGTGTGTAACAGCTCTCGCCCCATCTCGCCTCATTCTATCTCCGAAGTCCCAACCCTAGCGGGAAAAGGGTGGGATAGATCTTCGGAGGCGGTAAGGGCAACGGCGGCAGTAGCGAAGACCTGTTTCAAGAAGAACCAGAGTCACCCTGGAAGCGGTAGCGATGCCAGAGATGTGCCTCATCTCCGAATGCCCCACGACAGCCGCCACCCAAAATGCTCCGGCAAGGTCGGCATGCGCTACTTCCACCGTCCCCGCAACAAGTTCCACTGCCCCACCGTCGACGCCGACCGCCTCCAGTCCCTCGGCCCCGACGGCGTCAAGGATCCCGTCATGGCTTATGACGGCAGCTCTGCCCTCTTGACCGGTATCACCCCGCCTTGCTACTCCAAAATTCGCGGGCAGAATAACTTCACCGACAGCCCCCGTTACTAAACCCCTGTTGTTGAAGGAATTCTTCCCTGAGCCCCCTTTAAAACGATGGAGATTCTCACCGGCCGCCGTTCTCCTCCTCACCTTCCTCCAAGCCCTAAAAATCCCCTCAAAAACAGCCTCCAGGGTAGAGGACATGGTGTAGAAACCCTCAGAGAAGGATTGGGGGGCTGAAGAAGGCAAGGACTGGTGCGAGGGAAGCAAGGCTCTCAGGCGAAAGAAGGGCGCCAGGATGAAGCCATAAAAGGACTAGGGGGTTTAAATAGCCGACGGATCCTAGCGCAGTTATGGCAACGAGTCTTCCTGGGCCAACTGGTGCGTGCCACGTGTCGCGCTTATCCCCTTCATCGTTATCGAGGGTTGACCGTTCGCAAATTCCCGTGGCACGGTGCTTGGGGATCGCATTTCGATGGGGGTTCCGAAAAGACTCTTCAGGTCACCTTCATCGAAAAGCGGGCTCTGACGTACACACATTAAATGTCAAAATATCTGGAGGCGGCAGTGTGCAGGATTCGAAGAGACGGTTCCGACTGTACCCATCTCTCTCTGTACTTCCTTCGTTTGAAATTCAAACTCGGAAGTAGGGGGATTGGTGTTGGGTATAAAATACCCACAGCCGGAACCCTCAGCGAAATCAACTACAGAACGGCTCCACCCGGACTCCTATGGGAGCCGGGCTCCGCCTCCGACATCAGCTACAGAATGGCTTCGCCCGGACTCCTACGGGAGCCGGGCTCCACCTCCGACATCAGCTACAGAACGGCTCCGCTCGGACTCCTACGGGAGCCGGGCTCCGCCTCCGACATCAGCTACAGAACGGCTCCGCCCAGAATCCTACGGGAGCCAGGCTCTGCCTCCGACATCAGCTACAGAACGGCTCCGCCCGAACTCCTATGGGAGCCGGGCTCTGCCTCCGACATCAGCTACAGAACGGCTCCGCCCGAACTCCTACGGGAGCCGGGCTCCGCCTCCGACATCAGCTACAGAACGGCTCCGCCCGGACTCCTACGGGAGTCGGGCTCTGCCTCCGACATCAGCTACAGAACGGCTCCGCCCGGACTCCTACGGGAGTCGGGCTCCGCCTCCGACATCAGCTACAGAACGGCTCCCCCGGACTCCTATGGGAGCCGGGCTCCACCTCCGACATCAGCTACAGAACGGCTCCGCCCGGACTCCTACGGGAGCCGGGCTCCACCTCCGACATCAGCTACAGAACGGCTCCGCCCGGACTCCTACGAGAGCCGGGCTCTGCCTCCGACATTAGCTACAGAACGGCTCCGCCCGGACTCCTATGGGAGCCGGGCTCTGCCTCCGACATCAGCTACAGAACGGCTCCGCCCGGACTCCTACGGGAGCCGGGCTCCACCTCCGACATCAGCTACAGAACGGCTCCGCCTAGATTCCTACGGGAGCCGGGCTCCGCCTCCGACATCAGCTACAGAACAGCTCTGCCCGGACTCCTACGGGAGCCGGGCTCCGCCTCGGTATCAATTGCTGGTAAGCTCCGTCCGGACTCCTACGGGAGCCGGACTTCACCTTTAACTTTGATTGCAGAGGACTCCGCCCGGACTCCAACGGGAGTCGGACTCCACCCGCAGCTTCAGCTCCGAGAGGGTTCCGCCCGGACTCCCACGGAAGTTGGGCTCCACCCACGACCCCAACCGACAGGAGGACCCCTCCCGGACCTCTACAGAGGCCGAACTCCGATCGCTGCCAAGCTTCAATCAACAGGTCCGCACCCCCTGGCAGGTCACAATAACAACCATGATCCTGTTCCACTTCCTGTAGCGGATTCCGCGCGGCTCCATCACCCCCTGCGGTGGACCCATTACTCTCTGACAGGCTGTGTCAACGGCCACGATTCTACTCCACTCCCTACGGCAGGTGCTGCACGACTCTACTACTCCCTGACAGCTAGCGGCCACGGACGCCGCTCCACTACCTGCAACTGGCTCTACGTGGCAGGCCGTAACAATAGCCACGTGTCTACTCTACTATCCTTCGCAAATCAATTCCCCTGACCATGGGCGGCCCACTACCAGACGGTTACAAACGTCGCCATCAATCCGTTGCCTCCTCCGCCTATAAAAGGGGGACCCAGATACGTTATTCTTTAAGCTCATTTCTTATCTCAAAACTCTGCTAAATTCTCCGTTCAAGCACTCCATTCTTGTTGAGGCAGAGAACTGACTTGAGCATCGGAGGGTCTTGTCGGAGCAACCCCACCTCCGGTTTAGACTTCCTTTGCAGGTCCCGACGGCGACCGCGGCTTCCCCGACTCCAGCTTCTCCGGCGCAAGCAGATTTTTACACCAACAGTATGTATAGACTTTACTAATTTAAATAAGCATACCTGAAGGATAGTTTTTCTTTATTTAAGATAGACTAGCTCGTCAATGCAACTGTGGGGCACTAGATGCTTAACTTTATAGATACTTTCTCCAGATATAACCAAATCCATATGGCACTCGAGGATGAAGAGAAGATATTCTTTATCACAGACCTGGGGCTATACCATTATAAGGTTATGCCCTTCAGTCTAAAAAATATGGGAGCTACCTACAAGCACCTTATCAACAAGATATTCAAGAAAATGGTTGGTTGCAATATAGAGGTCTATATCGATGATATACTGGTAAAAAATTGTGAGGCAGCATAACATGTGGTGGATCTCAAGGAAACCTTATGACCTTGAGGAAGTATAACATGAAGCTCAATCCAAACAAATGTGCCTTCAAGGTAGCCTCTAGAAAGTTTCTCGATTTCATAATTATCCATCATGGGATTGAGATAAATCTAGAAAAAATTTAAGTAATCTTGGAGATGTCACCATCGAGGATTTGGAAGGAAGCATAGTGCCTCTTCATATCTAGATCAGTAGAAAAGTACCTAAAATGAGAAATTGGGCTTGTGAAATCGGGAGTAGGTCGCAACATTAAGTTCCGAGTGAGAACATAAGGAAAAGTATTCCAAATATGATGACAAGTGCTTTTAATTGGGAATTACAATGCAGATTGTATCAAAAGGCCATTTAAAGGATGAATGTAAAGATAGGAAAAGCAAGCAACCATACTTTCCCAAAATCTTACTTCTAAGAATACGTAAGCTGGAGACACTTTTTAGAAATGGCATTACATATGAAGACCATAGCAGATAGAAATGTCCTGATTTTCCCTCAAAGATATAAAGTCTCTAAATTCTCAAGATTTTCAGATGATGATAATTTGTCAACCATTGAACATATAGGTTGATTCTCAAATCAATGTTGTGCAACCAAGGACATGACTTTCTAAAGCTTAGACTCTGCCAATTTATTGACCGATTCGGCCTTGACTTGATACGTAATGTTTCATCGAAAGATCGTAAGATTAAATGTCATGCATAGTTCTATAGAACAGAACTAAAGGTTTTAGTAGATGATATACAAAACTAAACTAGTAGCCTAGAGAGTTAGTCGAAAAATTGATGCTACACTTGACTTAAGCAGGCTGAAATATGTCAAAATTTCCTAAATGGCTTATATCTTAAGTTCAGAAAGAAGTTAGCTAGGAAGGAGCCATTCTTTGACTTATTTCAACTTACGATAAAGGTGGCAAATTATGAAACCATTCTTAGAGAGGAAGAGCAGAGAGAGGCTTCTAAGGGAATGTATATGATAGACCCCAATTATGAAATTTCAGTCGTAGATAGTGATCTGGATCAATGGGCAGTGTTAACATTAAGCTTTATGTAGGAATGGTGTTGAATAGGCTGAACACCCATAATCGACCACCAACAAGTGATCCATTAACTCCGAAAAGAGACACCAAATATTCATTTCATATAACTAACGTGAAGCATATAGGGTTCTGGTGGCACAGCGAAAGGCCCATATGTTTCAAAATATTTTCATTCAAAACACCCAGCACATCGAAACCTTAATGCCCAAGATCTTTTGACTATAGAAATCAAAGCATAAATTAAATAAACAGGATATGAAGAATACTTATAATACTTATTTCAATTTTCACTAGGTACCCAAGTGTTCGCCCTCCAATGATAATCCACATAGGAATTGTATTAGATAAGTACCTTAGAAGTCAATTGTTGGCTGCCACATTTTGTAATTCCAGAGCTTAACTTTATACTTATAATACTTTTATTATTAATAAAGAGTATTTTTATTTTCAATTATATTTATGTGTCCATGATTTGTCTTAAAAATTAGTAAAGATGATTTTGCATATTCTTAAGGTGTTGAGAATTTAAGACATACTTTAATTAGTAGTTAGTTTCTAAATACTCTCAATCAAAGGATCATCATAAAGGATAGTGATCAATCTATTTAAAGATCGATGCATGGGTCACCTCCTTTCTGGATAGATGGGTCCTGGGTCTGCAGTGTAGGGACATTGGGGTGAGAGTGTAGGTGGCTGTTAGAGAATAACTTGTACTGAGTATGACCAATACGAAAAATTACTTGGATGTCTACTCACTCATCAGTGATTGTCTTGATGCTGCAGTAGTATGAGTGTCCTTTAACCTACAGTGTCATCGGCTATTCGTAACAAGGCTACTGAGTTTAACTGCACATTTCTTTGATCCCTAACCATTTGGATCCTTACTATGTATGTTGGCTATAGTAGATTCAGATTCACTGTTAGGAATAAGATGTACCTAGATAGAATCTATCGATCTTGACAGAAAAGGAGAAGTCCTATGTGATTTGCGAGATTGAGTTCAGAAAGTCTTTGACCAAAGCAAATGTGAATATTGAAAAAGAGTTTTCACAAGATTCAAAAGTAAACTCGAGTCGAGCCAATCTGGTATATGACTAACGATGGGATCTGACAAGTTCTCATGACCTCCGTCAAGTCGTAACTCATGATAGAAAAACTGAATCTTACGATAACTGTACCTAAAGATTTATACTTTAATTCTACTGGATTGCCACTATATACTGCTAGATATCACTGGTAGATTATGGGACTCATCAGATGACGTCTTAATAATCGATGACCCTCAAAGGATGGAGTTGAAATTATTCTAACCTATTAAAAGGAGTTTTGATGATGCTGTGATGAAGATCACAATATATCTCACTACCAGATTGAATGGAATCTATGAGGTCACACATTAAGGGATTTAATCTTGAATTAACCAATTGGACTTGTGAAGTTTTAATTGGATTAAGATTTAGTAAAATCCTATTGGGTTTAGAAGAACCATGCTAGCACATGGTTAAATCCAATTCTTCTCTAGACTTAGATTTTTTATTAGATAAGGATTGGATCAAGTCTGTAGCCCTGAACCTTAACTAGATCCATTTTGATTTAGATTTAGAAGGGGACCTAATTGAGGAACCAAAAGGATTGGATCAAGCTAATTAGTTGGCAAACAAATCTCCTTATTTTCTCCCTTATTATTTTTTTGTGAGGTGTGGATTAATTAGAAAGAGATGAGAGGTGCATGCCTCCTTTCTTGAAAAGTCCAAGGGGTGCACACCTCTTGGAGTGGGTGGATAGAATTAAGAGGGGCCCACTCCCTCTTTTGCTTTGGCATGGAAGGGGAGAGAGAGAGGGCTTACACCCCCTCTCTTGTGCACACAAAACCCTAAGGGGCGCTAAGGGTTGGCGCCCCATCTACCTGCCTCATTGGATGAGGGTGCCCCCTCTACCTGTCTTATGGGATATGGGGCGCCCTCTCTACTTGCCATATAAGGTGTGGACCTTTTCAATTAGGTCTAATTTTTTGGAAAAAAAAATCAAATTAAAAGGCAAGAGACCTTATGAGATAAGGACTAGCTTTTTTTAAACTGATTGGAGATTAATTTAGAATCAAGAAAAGATCTATTTAGGAGATGGTCTCCTAAAATTTTAAATTAATTGAATTATGAATTCAGATCTCCATCTCCTCCCATCTCCATGCCATCCTCTCTTCCTCCTCTCTATCCAATGCCCAATGGTTGGGCATCCCATCTTCCACACATCCAAGATTTTGGGTGGTTTCTTCTACATCAAAGAATAAGGAGAAAGGCTCCAGTTCAAGTGTTGAAATCATGATTAAAGATCAATGGTTGATCAAAGATCCAAAAGATTGAGATTTATCTTGAAAAAAATGAATCAAGTACAAAAAGAAAGATTCAAAATTGATCTCGATGGATATCTGTAGAGGTCAGATACATATGCAGCTCAAGAATCTTCAGATCTAGGATCATCGATTACAGTGTATATCAATTCATGCAAGGTATTGAGATGTGAACTCAATTTTTATTTTTATTTTTAGATTATATACATGATTTTGATCTAAGTCATGGATAGATATAGATTAGATCTATTGCATGTGGGGTTAAAAAGTTTAACCTAGATTCATTTCTACTACTACTTCAAAAATATTTTAAAATCTATGCATGCTAGTCTATCTGATTTTCTAACATTAGTATTAGTGCTACTGATTTTTTTAAGACATGTATAATCTGATTTTTATGTTAGATCTGAAAGTTTGAATGATTTAATATTGATCTTATGCTGGTATAAGGTTATCCTGATATAGAGTTTAACCCCTATATTGAAAAGGTTGTCCTAGCACAAGATTGATCGATTTTGAGATCTATTTTCAAAACTTTAAATCAATCTTCTAGGTCTAAAAATGATATATGTTATATATTTTTATTCATGTTAGATCTAAAATTAAAATGATTAAATGTTTACATCAGACTGGTATAAGGTTGTCCTGATATAGGGTTTACTCCCTATATTGAAAGATTGTCTTAGTTTGATGTGAACCAATTTTTAAAAATTATTTTTAAAATATTTTAATCATTATTTTAGATTTGGTTATGCATGTATTTGATATATGTATTTTTAGTTTTAGATCTAAAATTATATATATATATATATATATATATATATATATATATATATATATATATGATACATACTTGTAGTTTAGATCAAAAACTTCATATATGTAATATATGGTATTAGGTTTAGATCTGAAACTGTTTCAAGATCATAAGCCACTAATACATGCAACGAAATATAATCTAAAATATTTTTAAAATTTAAAAATATATTATTGCATGTAGGTATGGGTTAAATAAATTAGGTCTAGTGATCAAACTATAATTAGGATCAATTGATTAGATCTGACTATAATCTATTGTCGATTTTGAGCAGTTGATTGAACCTAATCAATTATTGGTTAGAGTTAGGTCAAAGGGGCTTAAAGTCGAGTTTAATTGTAGTTGGTCGCATCGATTCATATTTTGATGTGGATTAATTGACTCAAAACCTAATTTGACTCAGTAGTTAAGGCTTGGATTAATAAGTCATCCTGATCAATTCTAATCAACCAATTTGATATCTAAGGCAAGTATCTAGATGATAGTTATTTAATTGATTTCGTTGTCTAACTTGACTAATTCATTGGTGTTTAAGGAAAGCAACGGGGGGATCTCTACTCATCTTAACTTATCTGGCTATTTTGAGAGATTAAGTTTTGAATTAGGTTACTTGTTAATATGAGTTCACCCATACCAACTAGGTTGGTCAGACATGTGATTGTATTGATCTGAACTTGATTAGTCAGATATCAAATTTGATGACTTAGAAGAGATCTAAATCTTCTCACTAAATATTAAGTCTAGTGGTCTTCCACCATTGTAGAGATGCTGGTGCCTTCCCGATGTTGATCATTTTCGGCTGGTTACAGTAGTTCGGTTGCATCGAAAAGGTATAATGACTCTATTAGCATTAGATGTCCTAGGGTAGAGATAGGATTAGACCCAATAACTGTTACGTGAGAGATCTAATGATGGCTTTGCACCCGTTGGTGAATGATGGATCTAACTTAACTAAGAAATATGCCAATAACTATTAGGTGGGCCATAGGATTTTAAGATCGAACCCGCTACATCTTGCTTAGTGAAGCAATGGACAAGGTGTTGTCCACTCATTGGTCTGTGCTCACCAATAACTATTACATGAGGTGTGTATGAATCAGTGGGACCACAATATCCATCAAAAATCAATCATGTATAAATTTTTATTTCTCCACCCAAGGAGTATGGAAGATTCGAGAAAATAATGGGAGCCTTGTTTGATTTTAAAAGTCCCTAGAACAAACATTTAATAAGTATAAATATCTAACTAAAAATTATTCTCTCAACAGATAACCATATCGAGTTCAAACCCTTTAACCCATATCCTTGACATAAATAGGTTGATCAGGACAAACTATAAAATTTGCCTCCAAAATTTGAGAATTATTCTCAGTTCTGAAAAGCTAACCCATTCCTAGATCAAGATGCATTTGTGTTACTAGCTTGTCCATCCTCTGATTAACGAGCTGTACTTGAGAAGTAGATGGGTGAGGATAATAAGATGAAGTGCTACATTCTAGCATCCATGTCCAATAATCTTTAGCAACAGCATGAAGATATGAGGACTGCCAACGAGATGCTGACTCACTTACTAGAGTTGTATGGTAAACAGAGTCGCACAGCTCATTTTGAGGTCTCTCAGAGACTATTTAGAGTAAAAATGCATGATGGACAGTCCGTCAATGATCATTATTTGACAATGATCAAGGACATCGAAGACCTTCAGAAGCTCGAGATGTACATAGATAAGAAATTGTAGGTAAATTTGATCCTCTAGTCTCTTTCTGATTCATTTAGCTAGTTCATTATGAACTATCATATAAATAAAATTGATAGCACTTTGCCCAAATTACTGAACATGTTGGTGATAACTGAGGGCACCTTGAAAGATTTAAGGGGTATGGTTCTGACTGTGGAGTAGGCTTCCACTAAGAGAGTCTTCTTTCAAGAAAAAGAAGAAGCCTGTGAAGAAGCAAAAGAATGAGACCAAGCCCAAGAAATAGGTTCTGAAGAAGGTCGATGATAATAGAAAATATTTTCACTACAATATCGAAGACCATTGAGAAGAAATTATCCAGCCTACCTGGCGACCGTGAAGAACAAGAAGAAGGATGGGCTTTCTGAAGGTACATCCAATTTATTCGTAATTAAAACTAATCTAATGATTTTCTCTTCTTCTAGTTGGATTCTAGATTCTAGTTCAAGTGCTCACTTGTGTACTTCTATGCAGGGTTTAGAAGAAATTAGAAGACTGAGGAAAGGTGAGATCACTCTTCGAGTCGGTAATAGAGCAAAAGTTACTGCTATGACCGTCGGAACCTACCCTTTGCGACTACCATTAAAATTTAGTTTAATTTTGAAAGACTGCTATTTTATACCTATAGCCAGTAGAAATTTAATTTTCATATCTGTGGTAGCACAGGATAACTATAATTTTTATTTCAATAAAGATATGTGTGTAATTTATTTTAAAAATAAAATTATTGCACGTGCTTTCTTAATTGATGGTCTTTATCATTCGCATATAGATGTGAGTATTAATATTAACGAGTAAACTGTGAATGCCATAGAGTCTAAGAGACTTACAGATATGATTAACCAAAAATATTTATGGCACCTTAGGCTAGATCATATAGGAGAGGACAGACTCAACAAATTGAAGAAAGATGGCCTTCTCGGGCCATTGACTTTCAAGTCTTATCCGATTTATGAGTCCTATCTTCAAAAAAAAATAACTAAGCTACCTTTTATGGGATAAGAGGAAGGAACTACTGAGATATTAGTCCTAGTACATACTGACGTGTGTGATCCATTCAATGTACAAGACAGGGAAGGCTATGTCTACTTCATAAATTTTATCGATGATTATTCATGATATAATTTTGTGTATTTGATGCATCAAAAATTTGAAGTCTTTAAAAAGTTCATTGAGTTAAGACATGAAGTAGAAAAATAGATCGAAAAATCCATAAAGGTTCTTCGATCAGATCGAGGAGAGAAATATCTTAGCAAAAAATTTCTAGCCTATCTCAAGGACCACGGTATAGTCTCACAGTGGACACCTCCAGAAAAGCCTCAGCTCAATGGGATATCCGAAAGAAAGAATCGGATCCTATTAGATATGGTCTGGTCTATGATGAGCTTCACAGATTTTTCTATCTTTTTTTGGGGATATGTACTACTTTCTGCAATTCATCTTTTGAATAGGATTCTCCTAAATCCATTTCTACCACACCATATGAGTTATGACATGGTAAGAAGCTAGCTCTTGGGTACCTCAAGATTTGAAGATATCTAGTCCATGTCAAGCGACGGTAGGAGGATAAGTTAGAAGCTAGATATTTTAGGGCTCATTTTATAAGATATCCTAAGAAATCTAGGAGATACTATTTTTATCTTTTTGAGGATCAAAATGTGATTGTGAGCCATCATACCGTCATCTTGAAAAAAGAGTTTATACAAGATGGAGGTAGTGAGAGAAAGATTGAGCTCAAAGAAGAGGTCTCTGAAGAGCATCGAGTCCAAGAACCTGAACCCAATAGTAAGTCAGTAAATGTGGTACTTATTGGGAATTGTGTCATAAAATCAATTGTCGGCCTGTTGATGATTGTACTAATCAATATAAATGTGTATGAATTGATAAATTAATAAATTATTATTTAAATTTTTAATCACAAAGTAGTGTATATCTTCTTAATGAACTTCAATTATTGTGATGAAGTCCTTAAGACTATCCTAATTGATATAGGAGGATATATCATTTTGTCCTTAAATTTAGTTCACGACCAAATGATATGCTATTACTAGGATGATAGCATTTATCAAGTGTAAGTCATTGTGTATCATATGTATTGATTGTCCTTATATCCAAGTGGTGTAGAGACACTGGTACAACATACAAGTGAGATATAGGAGTACATCTCATTGAACATGACCAACTTTGGGCACTCTGCTGTCAAGAGTAGCTTGCGAAGGATATGGGTATAAGTGTCCCTTCGATCTAAGATCACCATGGTGACTTGCAATCAACTCACAATGCTTTGGTGCCGGATAATCTGAATTTCTAATTCAGTAACAGAAGATTTCTGAGCACAGTCAATACTTGCGAAGTCAGTATGTGAGTCAAGATGAAATTGACCCCTTCGAATAAGTAGAAGTTAATACATCAGTGAATTTCAATTTAGTAAAACCTTGGCTAAGGTAATCTATGTGATGGATTTAAAAGTTTGAAACATAATGTGGTTGACTAATCTGGGATTGATAGTTAAGCTTCAGGTCACCTTAAGCATTAGGATCAAAGGGATGAATTATACGGTAACTATATGACAATAGGTTCATGAATAATGCTTTGCAATCTTTCGATCTATCCAGATGTCGGGTACCATTGTTAGATGGTCACTTTGATTGATATAAGAAGTTCATTTCTATACTACTGGTTTAGATTCAAACATATAGGGTCACATTCAAAAAAAATTTTTGACTGATCATATGGCTGATCAATGATTGAGAATCATTCTAGGGTTTAATCATCAATTTGATTGGTGATTAAATTTATACAAAAGTTATAATAAATTAATTTATTAATTATTGATAAATTATAGAAGGATCAATTAATAATTAGATTACTAATTAACTCAATTTGATTAAGAATTAAAATTTGAATTAAATCTAATTGAATTGAATTTAATTTGGTTGGACCCGATTAGGTTATGAAATGATCTAATTGCTAAGGATGTTCGATTTTTAATTTGAACTTGATTAATTTTTAATTTGATTAAGATTTAATCGAGACCATTTATTACCTAATTAGATTAAGTGATCTAATTGGGTCTAACCTAATTTGATTAGATCAAGGACCTAATTAGAAAAGAACACAAAGTCGAATTCAAATGGAATGAAGAACACTTCTTGCGCCACCTTTCACTATGCCCATCCTTTCTTCACACGTGAAAGTGGTTTTTGCATGGAATTTTTTGTGCCAGAAGGTGTGTTATGCCTTCTTCTGATCCCCTTTGGATTAGAGTTTGGTTGGTTCAGGTTTGACTTCGAATTGGTTTGAAATCAAGCTTAAACTAAGAGTCCAAGTTTTGTGGGACTCTTCCAAGCCGTCGATCACTTCTCTTCTCACATGCAAAATAATTTTTTGTGTGATATTTTTTGCACCAATCTGAGTGTTGTCACCATCCTTCCTGAGTTCCTTAGATGCGGATTGATTTTGGTTCAAATAGGAATTCAAATCTGATTTAAATTCATAATAAGATCAAACCCTATTTGAACTTGAACCAAACCACCCAAACTCTTCATGGGATGCCACTTTAAGAAGAGGTGATTTTTTGTGCACCTCATTAGATCATTTTTGATGTGAGAGAACCTCAGAGAGGGGGCATGAAAAATTAGAGAGAGGAGTGAGAATCCGTGCATGAGAAAAATGAAGGAAAGCATGGTGGTTTTGCGCATGTATTTTTAAAATTTTATAGTAAAATATATAGAGATCAAACAATTTAATCTACAATGCATGTATAGATCAAATCTAAAACTACTATACAAGATCTATGATATCAACTAATATGTATGTATGTAAATCTGAAATTTAAAATTCAGCAAGTATAGATCACATCTATATGTAATTAGATCATATCTAAATTATATTTAGATCATATCTAAATATAAATTGAGTTCAAACCTCTATACCTAAGTGTGGATAGTAGATCATCATATTTGAAATCTATGATAGTTGTTTTTTCATGATACTCGATAGCCGCACACATGTCCATCCTCTACAGGTATCCACACGAAGCCCTTGTGCTAATCGATCTCTCCAAGAGTGCTAGCTCATGAAGACACTATACTTTGGCTGATCTAAGAGAAACATGAAGAAAATGAAGAACAAAGACATCCTCTCCTTTTCTTCATGAATTCATGCATCAAATCTCTACGATAGAAATCAAGAGAAGAATTCTTTCTTTTCAATTCTTCCATGCATAAGAGAGAACCTTTCTCTCTTTCTTCCATACCTTTAAAAAAAAAAATTTCTGATTTTTATGATAAAAATTAGATCTAATCTAATTTTTTATACAAAAAATTATATGAAATCCTAACCTCTAGAAGAACCCAAAAAAGAGACCCAAGAGAAGAATCGTTCTTCTCTCTTCTTCTCCTTTTTTCTCTTTGATTTAGAACTCTAGGAAGCCCCAAACACCCAATCAGATTGTTTTCAAATATTTTTTCTCTAAATTTTTATGTTAAAAATTAGATCCAATTTGATTTTTATCCTAAAAAAAAATTAAAAAAAATCTGTGAGAAGAACTCCTTCTCCAAGGTTGCACACTAGAAAGAAGATCTTTCTTCTTCCTTCTCTTTCTCTCATTGGAAAGAACTTTTCTTCTCTAATTTTCTACTAAAAAATTAGTAAGAGGGCCTCTCTTTAATGCCTAAGAACAAGCAGCAAAAGCATCACAAAATTTCTTCAAAAGAGGTTGGGAAGCAAGCCTAGATACATGGGATATGGGGCATCCAACTCTTGGATGCCCCTCCTTTCTTTTTGGTGACCAAAAGAGAAGGAGACCACCTTATTTTCTCACAGAAGAGAGGGAGAACATGGGACCTTGTGTGGGGCATGAATACTCATGGTTAAGAGGAGTTTAGGTGTGGAGAGATGGAGGATCACTTAAATAGATGGGGTTTAATTGGTTTAGTCCTATTCCAAATAGGACTCATGAATCTTGGTCAAACTCTAACTAATTCTTGGATCCAATCCTAACTAACTTAGAAATTAGTTATAACAAATTAACTAATTAGGTCCTAACCCAATTATAAAACTAATAAGACCCTAATCCAATTAGAGAATTAGTTAGATTAAAATCCCATCTGTGAGAAGCAATTTTTATTCAATAGGGCTTGATCCAATCAAACCTATTATTCAATAGGGTTTAATAGTCAAGTACTATTATCTAATAGGATTTGATCCAATCAAACTCAAATCAAATTAAATTAAATTAATTCTTATTCAACTCAAAATTTGATTTGCATCTCTAAGATCAATTGAAACAAGCCCTGTTATCCAATAGGACTACATCTAATTAATCCAAAGCAAACCTAATTGAATCCAATTCAATTAGATTTGATCCAATCCCCATTACTCCATCAAATTGAGGTAATAATAATCAAATTATTAATTAATTATTTTTTTAATTTACCAACCATTAGCAAATAATTTATTGTAATCTTTGCATATGATTAATCATCAATCAAATTGATAATTAAACCATTTAATGATTCATAATCATCGATCAGCCATTTGATCAGATGGTACTTTTATGTATGTGACTCTATAAGTTTGAACCTAAGCCGGTAGCATAATAATCAATGTTACCATCTAGCAATATTTTTTGATGTTCAGATAGGCTAAATGTATACCCAACAACAGTCTAGAACCCATATGGATATAGTTACCATATAATTTATCCCTTTGACTCTCGATGCTCAAGGATGACTTAGGGTTAAACTGTCAACTCAAGATGAGTGATCCACAATATATGTCAACCTCAAAAATCTTGTGACTCCTCACTAGGACTATTTTGATCAAAATTTTACTAAATTGAAATACAGTGATGCATCATTTTTAACTTTATTTGGAGAGATCAATCCCATCTTGACTCGCACTCAGACTTCACAAATATTTGACTGTACCCAAAAATCTTTCGTTATCGAATTAAAAATTCAGATCGTCCAACATCAAAGCATAATGAGTTGCTTGTAAGTCATCGAGGCAGTCTTAGGTCCGAGGGACACATATATCGATATTCCATCAGAGCAATCCTTGACAGTAGAGTACTCCGAAGGTGGTCATGCTTAGTGAAATATACTCCTACATATCACCCATATGCCATACCCGTGTCACCACACGTCTTGGTTAAGAGGACAACCAACTAATATGGCACACAATGACCTACACTCATGTTGCTCAGATATGGAGCCCAAGAGGGGGGGTGAATTGGATCTTTTTTAAATTTTTAAGATTAGTGCACTCAAGTAATATGCTAAAGTATTGAGTAGAGTAAATTGATTAACTATGAAAATGAAATCAAACACAAATAATAGGTAAGCAAGTATAAAGAATAAGTAAAGAGATACAAGCACAACAAATACAAAAGATTTATAGTGGTTTAGTGCCAACCTTGCACCTACATCCACTCCCCAAGTCCCTACTCAAAAATTCAATCCACTAAAAGAATTTCAAGAATATAACATGTCAGACACCTCTGACCCTTGCTATCCAAGCAAGAACACTTATTTCTTGGGTACAAGCCAACTCTTAATAATTTGATTCAAGGTTCGGATCAACCTAACCGAGTTTTGAAACCCTAAACTCAAAAACCCAAATACAATATAAGAAAAATAGGGTACAAAAAATTCAGCATAATATCCCCTTAAATAGACACAATAAATGCAATAGAAATACAATACTTAAGGAGAAGAAGCTTTTGTTGAACATTCTCAATAAATTTCACACTTGATTACTACTGGAGAGTAGTTGGTGAAGTGATTAAATACTTCTATTTTTCTCTTTAAGACTGATAGAGTTTTTCTCGGATTTGAACTTGAATGCTTACTTTCTCTTTTTATTTTTCATTTCAAGAGAGCATTTATAGTCACCATTTATCCTTGAGAATATCTTAGAGTTGATTAAGAGCCATTGGAGTATGTTTAATATGCATTAAATATATAAAAAATAGGCTAAAAACTAGCCGTTATGCGTGCTCACAAGAATGGGACATCCCATGGGGTGTCTCACTGGCAATGGGACATCCCATGGGGCATCCCAATTGACCAGACAAAAATTTTAACTTTCTATTTTGGTCTCAGGGTCTCAGGGATCATCCCAGGTGGGTCATCCCACTACATGGGTCATCTTAGGTGGGTCGTCCCACTGCATGCCATGAGCCAAAAACAGGTGTGCCGGCTACCCAATGAAAGGAGATGACCTAGATGGGTCACCTCATTTTGTGCCAACCCAGTTTTTCATGTATTTAAAGTTTGAAACTTATTAGAATACTTCCAAATACTTTTAAATGACTTAGACACTCTCAAAAGCCTTCGAAAACCTCTCCAACTTGCAGAAACTTCAACTTTGATATGTTAGATGAGGCTTTTTAAACTCAATTTTTTGGACTATCTGAAATATCACAAAAATAATCTCTAAGGATAAGAAATACATTAGTAGTCTTCTCAAATAGTTTATGATCATCAAAATCAATTCTTGAAGCAATAATCTCCTCCTTTTTGATGATGACAAAATATTTGAGTGTTCATAAAATAAGTCCTTAAAGCTCAATGAATTTGGATTTGTGTAGGACTTGTAGGAATATACCAAAGATTAAATATTAAAAATCATGAGATACATATTTTCAGTAATTTTAATGTTTCAATTCATTTTGCTGAAACTCATTTGTGAAGATATCAGAGTTTTTCTAAAGATTGTTCTTAATTAGTTAAAATCTTTTTCTTTCTTGTATGAGATAGATAAAAATAATCATTTTGATCATTTGAAAAAGATCTCTCCCTTTCTTCTATAAAGAGTATTCAATTTGTAAAAAGATGATTTATAAAAGAATTTTATTCTTTTCTTTCTTTCTTTTAGTATCAGAGTAATAAATGTAAAAGGAATATTTTTTTTTTCTTATTTTGATATTAAAGCAAGAATGAAACTATTTGAACAAGAGTTAAAAGAGAAGAAATTTGAGTATTTTGTAAAATCAAAAATGGATGTATTGAGTCATTTTGGTATCAATGTAAAAAATAAAATTATTAGAGTACTCAAGAAAAATAGATGTATCAAAGTAATTTTTCAAATAGTATCAAAATGAGGATAAAAATAGATGTATCAGAGTAAAAATTTAAAAGAGCTTAAAGTAGCAAAAGATTTAAAAAAATGTTGATAGACAATACACTACTTTTACCATTATGATACCATTCTCTCCCTTTTTGACATCATCAAAAAATAGACTAAAAGAAGTAAGATTTTTCATGGTTGTATGTCAAGTATCAAAGTAATAGTGCATTCATTCAATTATCAAAATAAGAAATGAGCCAAATAAAATGATAATAACCTCACTCATTAACATCAAAAAGAGAGGTTACAAGAGTCATAATATATGTCTATGAGCATAAAGCTCTCATACATCCAATCTACAAAATATAACTAAGTAACCTAATACAAAATAATGAAATCAGTGAGACTGGGCATCGAGCACAAGATCAAGATAGGTGAAACATGATCAGCTTCATCCTCGACTGAAGGGTCTGGTCTGAGAGGAAGATGTCAAAGGATGAAAAGTAATGGGCTGAACAAAGGCTGGCTCACTAGATGCAGAGGGTCTAGATTGAAGCTGAGTCCTAATAGCATCAAGTTGGGACAAGATCCCCCTCACTGTAAGTCAGAGCCCATTTAGATCAGCAAATACAAAGTCTCTGGAGTCTCTAATGTCTATCCAAATCAGCTCAAGAGAAGAACAAAGCTGGCTATAGAGTCTCTCTATCTCTCGAGCTAAGTCATCCAGCTGAGGTGTAGAAGAGGTCGATGTGCCCACTCCAGCCGATAGAGAATCTACAATCTATCTGATCTCTCTCTCTATATCAAAAATTTTGCCACTGAATCTGAGTAGGGAGCTACCACACCCTCCAATCTAGTACTCAAATCAGATAAGAGCTCCATCAATAAGAAAATGTGTGGAACAATAGAAGAGTCCAAGGAAGGATCAGAAAAAGAACTCGATGGAGGTTGAAGATACTACTGCTACTGCTACTGTTGCTGCACCTGCTGGAGAATCTACTCCTGATACATCTGAAACTGATGGAGCTATTGGAGTATCTGATCTTGAAACTGCTATTGCTGAACAGATAGAATCTCTGTCACTCTCTCAGCTAGCAGTCCCATATCCTCATCCCCCAAGCTAAATGATGGCATGGTATGGCTCGATGGGGGTACTCTAACTGAGGGTCCTGTCTCAAGCTCTGAAAAAGAGTGATCAACTGACTCTGCCTAGGCACAGGTGAAGATGGACCCTCCCCCTCAGCATGCTCCTCCTCCTTATCATCCTCCTCCTCAACTGCAGCTACATGGCCCTTGGCCCAACGACCATCTACTCTGACAAACCCCATACACCGAAGGGATTGGTTGTTGTAGGTGTTGGTATATGACAGTCTACAAGCAACCTCCCCCTCAAAACTCACTCCAGACTTCTCAAAAATCACTGTGAGAGCCATACCATATGGCAAGGGAGCCTTGAATCTGTTCAAGGCTTCCCTCATGGCATCGATCATCAGGAAAGGTCGATTCAAGAAAGTCTCAGAAACAACATGATGCATCAGATAGATATCCCTACCAGTCATCAAATCATATCTTCCTCCTCTGGGAAGAAAATCCTGGACATCATGTGGTGGAGCAACCTCATCTCCACACTCAGATCCTTGGCCTCTATTTTCAGAAATCCTTCTACATCATCTCTTCTAAGGATAGTTCTAAGTCTAATTTCTTTTTTAGGTAGCTCATCTAGGCAACTACCCTCACAAGACATCTAAAGTAATCTTCCTAGCCTAGGTGCATTCAAAATGATTTGGACTCCCTTCACAACAGACCTCAAAACATCATCAGAGAAAACTAAATTCGAGTAAACTTTCTTGATCAAATCAATATAAACTGGCTCAGACAAATTTAGAAAAAATCTCCATCCTTGCTTAATTAATTTTTCTCCAATTGAAAAACCATCATTCCTCAAAAACTTAAAATCTACATTTCTTCCTAAAATAATTTTTCTTGTAGATAGAGGGATCTTACTTGGTGTGACCGATGGAGAAGCTTGGATTGGTTCTTGAGCTATCTTCTTCCTCCATTTCTCAGCCTCCAAAGATCTAACAAACTTCTTTCTTTATGGCAATCTCATTTTGAAGGCCATTGTCTCAAGGAGAGGAGGAAAATTAATCAAAAGGATAGAGAGGGATGAGAAATGAAGGAAAATGAAGAGGAGAAGAGTGTTTTGGAGAGTTTCTCATGAATTTTGTGGGTTAGGGTTTGAAATTTGGAGAAATCAAGAGGATGAGCCATGAGGGCTAGAAATTTGGGGAGAATGATCCATGATTTTGTGAGATTTTGAGGTTTGTGGAGATCTAGAAAGGGATTACAAGGTTTGGGATGAAAGAGAGAGGAAGGGTTTTCGGGTTTGAGATACCCCAAAAGTCTATTTAATGGAATAGGAAATGGGTCGGATCACATGAGAAAAACCAAACCTGTTCAAATGGGATGCCCCATGGGACACCCCATCCAAGGTTGCATCAGGTGATATGAAAAATATTTAAAAATGAGGAAAAATTCAAAAGAAAAAATTTAAAATTGGTCATATCGAGTTGGGATGATCATGAGGAGTCTAGATAAATTTTGGTATAATTTTTGATTGAATATTTCAATGAAAAAAAATTCAGAAAGGTACCTAAATAGCATTGATGAGTTAAAAAAATCTCAAAAAAAAGATAGATAGCTTTCAAAATTAAGATAATGAAGTCAAAAATTTTTAGAAGAATTTTGAGAATAAAATTATGATTGAAGTTCAAGCAGAAGGGTCTAAGATGCCCAATTCTCTTCTAATTTCATAAAATTTATTTTCATTTAGTGCTTTGGTGAAAATGTCAGCTAGTTGTTTTTCAGTATTTATGTATTCAAGTGTTATGTCATTATTTTGAACATATTCTCTTATAAAATGATATCTAATTTTAATGTATTTTGATCTAGAGTGTTGGATTGGATTTTTGATCAAATTAATGGTACTAGTATTATCACATCTTATGGGGATATTTTTAAGTTCAATACCAAAATTTATAAGTTGTTGCTTAATCCATAGGATTTGAGCACAATAATTTTTGGCTGCAGTATATTTGGCCTCGACCGTAGACAATACTATAAAATTTTGCTTCTTGCTAAATCAAGAGATTAAGTTTACTCCTAGAAATTGACCAATTTCAATAGTACTTTTCCTATCTAGTTTACATCCAGCAAAGTCTGCATCTGAGTAACCTATTAAGTCCATAGAAGATTGTTTTGAGAACCAAAGTCCTAGGTTTTGTGTTCCCTTTAAATATCTAAAAACTCTCTTAACAGCACTTAAATAAAATTCTTTAAGATTTGACTGATATCTAGCACACATGTATACATTGAACATTATATCAGATCTACTAGCAGTAAGATACAATAAAGAGTCTATCATACCTCTATAGAGCTTTGAATCAATATTTTTATTTTGTTCATCTTTTTCTAATTTACAAGAAGGGGTCATAGGTATACTTATAATTTTTGAGCTCTCCATTCCAAATTTCTTTAATAGCTCTCTTATGTACTTACTTTGGGTTATGAAGATCTCTTCGTTCATTTGCTTGATCTGGAGTCCGAGGAAGAAAGTGAGTTCTCCCATCATGCTCATCTCGAATTCTCCCTGCATGAGCTTTGCAAACTCTTGACACAAATCTTCATTGTAGACCCAAATATAATGTCATCAACATATATCTAAATAACAAGAATTTTCTTATCTTTTCTTTTTATAAACAGAGTAATATCAACTTTTCTTCTTGAAAAATTATTTTCTAATAAGAACTTACTTAATCTTTCAAACCAAGCCCTAGGAGCTTGTTTTAAATCATATAATGCTTTGTTTAACTTAAATACATGATCTGAAAATTTATGACTTTCAAAATCTAAAGGTTGTTCTACATATACTTCTTCAGCAATATAACCATTTAGAAAAGTACTCTTAACATCTATTTGAAATAACTTAAAGTTCATAAAACAAGCAAAAGCAAGGAGCATTCTTATTGTTTCTAGACTAGTAACAGGAACAAATGTTTCATCAAAATTAATTTCTTCTTATTGATTGTATCCTTTAGCAACTAATCTTACTTTTTTCTTATTACATTTTCATCTTTATCTAATTATTCCTATATACCCATTTAGTTTCTATTATGGGGTGATTTTTAGGTCTAGCAACTAGTGTCCATACATTGTTTCTTTCAAATTGGTTTAGCTCTTTTTGTATGGCAATTATCCAGTTATGGTCTTTTTCAGCTTCATCTATTATTTTAGGTTCTAGATGTGAAATAAAAGCTACATAATTACAAACATCACTAAGGGAGGATCTAGTTCTTACTCCTTATGTCAGATCATCAATTATTAATTTTTTGGGGTGATTGTGGACATACCTTCATTCCTTTGAAAGATTACCTATATTTTGAGGTTGTTCTTGAATGTTCTGATCATTGATGCTTTTATTCTCATATTTTTCATCCAATTGATCTTTGTTTCTCTCATCTAAGTCATTAATGGTGAGCTTTTTCATTCCATCTTTTATGATACCTGCATCATCAGCATCCTCTTTCTTTCTTGATAGAAGATCATTAGTTTCATCAAAAACTACATGAATTAACTCTTCTACTACTAATGTTCTTTTACTAAATATTTTAAAGACTTTGCTAGAAGTGGAATAGCCAAGAAAGATAGTTTCATCAGATTTAGCATTGAATTTGCCTAAGCTATTTTTGTCATTATTTAAGACAAAACACCGGCAAGAAAAAACATAAAAATATCCTATTTTAGGTTTTCTACCTTTTCATAATTCATAAGGTGTTTTCTTTAAAATTAGTCTTATTAAAGCATGGTTTAAGATGTAACATGCTGTGTTAATTGCCTCTGCCTAAAAATACTTTAGAAGTTTACTTTCACATAATATGGTGCGGGCTATTTCTTCTAATGTTCTATTTTTTCTCTCTACTACTCCATTTTATTGTGGTATTCTAGATGTTGAAAAATTATGATCTATACTTTTTTCATCATAAAATTTTTTAAAATCTTTGTTCTCAAATTCAGTGCCATGGTCACTTCAAATAGAAATAATTGGTAAATTTTTTTCATTCAAAATCTTTCGACAAAACTTAGAGAATACTGAAAATGCTTCATTCTTAGATGCTAAAAACAAAACCCAAGTAAAACGAGAAAAATCACCAATAATTACAAAACCATATCTTTTACCTCCTAGACTAGTTATCCTTGTAGAACCAAATAAATCCATATGTAAGAGTTCTAAAAGTTTAGAAGTTGAAATAATATTCTTAAATTTAAAAGAAATTCTTATTTGTTTACCTAATTGACATGCATCACAAATTTTATCTTTGTCAAAATTAATTTTTGACAAATCAAGAACCAAATCTTTTTTTAATGATTTTAGAAAGTGTGTGCATACTAATATGTACAAGCCTACGGTACCAAAGTCAACTAATCTCATTAATTTAAGCATTCATGACCACAAGACATTGCATGTTTTGTATGAAAAGATTATCCAAATCAACCATGTACACATTGCCATGCCTATGCCCAATGAATCTAGTGCTATCATCAAAAGAACTAGTTACAATGCATATACATAATTCAAAAACTACTTTATAACCTTTATCACATAATTGACTAATATTTAAAAGATTATTTTTGGGATCATTTACAAGTAATACATTTTCAATACAAGTGAAGGGAGTGATACCAATGTTACCAATATCAATGATCTTTTCTTTACCATTATCTCCAAAGATGACCATTCCTCCAATTTTAGCTTCTAATGTGATGAATTGAGATTCATCATCGATCATGTGTCTTGAGTATTCACTATCAAGATACCACTTTCATTTTATCACTTGGGATGCAAGACACACCTACACATATAAAGTCAAGTTTTAACCTTAGGTACCCAAACTAACTTGGGTCTTTTGGGATTAGTCACAATGGTTTCTTTTGAAACTCATATTTTCTTAATATTTATATCATCAAATTTTTTGATAAATATGAATAAGCTTTATGCCCTATTTTGCTATATTTAAAATAAATAATATTTGATAATTTTCTTATGAATGCATTGACAAAAATATTTTTCAAAAACTTTTATTTTCTAAGAGTGTTATAGCCAAGTCTAGCTTTATCATATACAACTTTTTGACTATCAATAATCATCTAAAGTTTGTTTGAACTTAATATAAATCTATCAACTATAGGTTTCAACTTGGTTACCTCTTTCTTTAAATTTTGATTTTTTTTTACAAGAGTTTTGTTTAGGCTTGAAATTTCATCTTTTTCTTTTAACAAAAGTTGATTCTTTATTTCTAATTCTTTATTTTGGCTATCAACTTCTTTTTTTCTTTAGCTAATATTTGGTTTCTTAATTTCAAATTTTTATTTTTGTTCTTAATTTTCTTAGATCATCCAAAAGTTTATGAAAAGTATTTTGCAGTTTATCATAAGAAAATTCATTTTGAGTTTCGAAGGTTACCTCATTTTCATATGCCATAAGGCACAGATTGGCTTCTTTGTGAGATTCTTCATCTGTAGTAGAGTCATCACTATCACTCCATATAGCCATCATAGTCTTTTTCTTTTTAAACTTCTTTTGACCTTTTTTGAGCTGGGGACATTCTGATCTGAAGTGGTCCGACTTCTTACACTTATAACAAATGATGGACTGTTCTTTTTCTTTTTCTTTACTTGGCTCTTCCTTAGCTGGTGGTCTTATCTTGATCCTTTATCTCCTTCTCCTCATGAAACGTCTAAATTTTCTAATGATTAGGGCCAAGTCCTCATCTTCTTCGCTGCTCTCTAATTTTTCTGTATTATCTTCTTATTGAGCTATCGACTTGAGAGCCATAGTCTTCTTTCTTCTGGTCTCCTCCTCAGAGTGTTGCTTCATGGCCTGCTCATGGGTCATGAGGGATCCAAGTAGCTCCTCTAGAGGTAGAGTGTTTAAATCTTTAGCTTCTTAAATTGCAGTGACATTTGCTTTCCATGATCTTGGTAAAGATCTAAGAACTTTTCTTATAAGATCATTGTTAGAATAATATTTGCCAAG
Organism: Elaeis guineensis; assembly: GCF_000442705.2. NCBI lineage: Eukaryota > Viridiplantae > Streptophyta > Magnoliopsida > Arecales > Arecaceae > Elaeis > Elaeis guineensis. Next base: position 63,822,192 of record NC_025999.2, read on the forward strand.
ACTTTTCGAACCATGTTTGATGTCAGTGAAATAGGTGAACATTTAAGTTATTGACTCTTCAAGTTCCATTTTAAATAGTTCATAGTTGTGCACAAGCATATTAATTTTAGACTCTTTTACTTGGTTTGTGCCTTCATTTGCATCTAAAGCACAATATAAGACATTCATAGTTTTAGCATTGAGCTAAACCATTTTCTTATCAAGTTCATCCCATTCACCTTTTAGCTTAGGCAGTAACACACCATCAATCAATTTAGTGGGTGTGTGGGGTCCATTTACTATGATACTTCATATATCATAGTCAGGTGCTTGAATAAAAATTTTCATCCGAATATTCTAATAGGTGTAGTTTGACCCATTGAAAAGTGGAGGTCAGTTTGTGGATTGCCCCTCAACTAGGGATGTGTCAAATTGGGCTGCCATAGACCTTTGGCTCTTGATGGTTAAATCAAGCAAGGGCTAGAGCACTGAGCTCTGATACCACTTGTTGTCCAGATATGGAGCCTAAGAGAGGGGGTGAATTGGGTCTTTTTAAAATTTTTAAGATTAATGCACTCAAGTAATGTTCTAAAGTGTTGAGTAGAGTGAATTGATTAGCTATGAAAATGAAATCAAACACAAATGATAGGTAAGCAAGTGTAAAGCATAAAGAATAAGTAATGAGATGCAAGCACAACAAATACAAAAGATTTGTAGTGGTTTGGTGCCAACCTTGCACCTACATCCACTCTCCAAGTTTCTACTTGAGAAATAAATTTATTAAAAAAATTTTAAGAATACAACACGTCGGACACCTCTGACCCTTGCTATCCAAGAAAAAACACTTATTTTTTGAATACAAGCCAACCCTCAACAATCTGATTCAAGGTTCGGATCAACCCAACTGAGTTTTGGAACCCCCAAAACTCAAAAACCCAAATGCAATATAAGAAAAATAGGGTACAAAAAATTCAGCATAATAAATATAATAGAAATACAATATGTAAGGGGAAGAAGTTTTTGCTAAACACCGTCAATGAATTCCACACTTGATTGCTACTAGAGAGTAATTGGTGAAGTGATTAAATGCTTCTATTTCTCTCTTTAGGGCTGATAGAGTTTTTCTTGGATTTGAACTTGAATGCTTGCTTTCTCATTTTATTTTTTACTTCAAGAGAGCATTTATAGTCACCATTTATCTTTGAGAATATCTTAGAGTTAGTTAAGAGCTGTTGGAGTGTGTTTAATGCACATTAGATGCACAAAAAATGGATCGAAAATTAGCCGTTACATGTGCTCGCAGGAATGAGACGTCTCACTAGCAATGGGATCTCTCATGGGTTGTCCCAATTGGCCAGACAGAAACTTCAGCTTTCTATTTTGATCTCAGGATCTTAGGGGTCATCCCAAGTGAGTCATCCCACTGCATGGGTCATCCCAAGTGGATCGTCCCACTGCGTGCCATGAGCCAAAAATAGGCATGCCGGCTACCCAATGAAAGGAGATGACCCAGATGGGTCATACCATTTTGTGCCAACCCAATTTTTCATGCATTTAAAGTTTGAAACTTACCAAAATACTTTCAAACACTTTCAAATGACTTGGACACTCTCAAAAGCCTTCGAAAACCTCTACAACTTGCAGAAACTTAAACTTTAGCATGCTAGATGAGGCTTTTTAAACTCAATTTCTTAGACTACCTGAAATATCATAAAAATAATCTCCAAGGATAAGAAACATATTAGTAGTCTCCTCAAATGGTTTGTGATTATCAAAATCAATTCTTAGAGCAATAACTCGATACAATTATCATCCTTGTAACAATTGTATCATTTGGTTGTGAGCAGGATTTAAGAACTACATAATAAATCATCCTTTATCATTTTGGAAGTAGCTCTAAGAATTTCATCATAACATATGAGTTCTATTTAGAAAGATGTATTCCTTATGATGAATCTACTGGATAATATTTATCAATTTTATAATTTATATACATGTATGGAGCACAATCATCTACAATCTAGATGATTGTCTTTAGGATATATTTTTCAATAACTCCCACTTGGACTGAAGCCAATCTGATCGGTATCAAATATCCATCTTCTATTTGTGATCATCAAACTCTTTAGATATGATTGCTCTAGTCAATGGGTCGACAAAGTTCTCCTTTCAGTTGATCTTCCTAAGGTTGACTTAATTTCGATCTTATCGAATAAGATGATTGCAATGCAAAATATATTTGGTTCTCAGATGGAACATCAGTTCTTCAGCTTGAGCTATAGCACTAGTGCTGCTATCAATACAGAAGGATTGGACTATTACTAAAGGGTGCCACTCCAAGCTCACTAATAAACTTCCATAACTAAACAACTTTTTTTACCAACATCAAATACTGGAAAGAACTCCATATTGCAAATAAAACTGGCTACTGAATACTGCATGAAACCTTTCCAAAATGTCGCTCCTCCTTTTAGGATAAAAATACAACTTGACATAACTTTATCATTTCAATCTGACTAGAAACTGAAATCAATATTTCATAGATTTTAAGTCAAACTCTCCATAAATGAGCCGTTAGTCCTTAGTATTTCATAAATACTTAAAGATGGTTCTCATAACCTTCCAAACTTTTAAGAAGAACAGAGATGACAACTAAGCTTTTATTCTCTGTAATGTAGGGATGTCATTCCCAACTAAGAGAATTTCATCCAAACAACATAAAGAATACTTTTACAGAACTATCAGCCTATTTGTACATACAAGATTTTGCTTCGTTCTCAATGAAGCCATACATTCAGAATTTATATTCCAACTTCGAGAAGTTTAATTCAATCCGAATGGACTTGAGAATTGTCATAAGAAAAAATATCTCATCATAGTCAATACTATAACTTTGATAAAATTTTTTGACAATCGGATAGAATTAATAGATCTCCATCTTTCCATCTGTGCCTCTTATCCATCTAAAATCTACTTACACCCTATGGGTCTCACCCTTTCAGGTGCATCAATGAATGTCTATACATCATCGATTTTCATGAACTTCATTTTAGATTTAATAGCTCCAAGCCACTTCTCAAAGTTAGATCCCTATATGGCATCCGTGTGAAAGATCAAATCTCCATCCCGAACCTAGAAATCGAAGTATCTGTTTGGCTGACACGATACTCTACCGTATCTACACGAGATGCCCTTACATCGATCTCTGAATATGATCTAATCAACTTCAGTTCTATTGGTTTGTGTCAGAGTCGGTTCTTCTACCTATCAAACTTCACCAAGCTTGATCTTAACGGTATCAGTTCCTTCATCAAGAAATTTTTTTTTCAAAAAGAATGCCTTAAGATTCATGAATATCTTATGTCCATTAGGAAGGTAGAAGAAATATCTCTAAAATAATATTTATCAGTCTATTTTTCTACCCATTATAGAATCGTTTGAACATTTCAACCAATTCAGACTTGTGCTTCATCAACATGACGCACCCATACCAAGATAGATCGTCAGAAATTTTAATAAAGTAGTAAGCTCTCCTCTGGTATTTATGTTTATGAGTGCAAATACATCAATATGTATCAAACTCAGAATATTACTGGCTCATTCATCCTTTTCAATAAAAGGTGACTAAGTCAATTATGCTAAAGATAAACTTTAGTGATATTATCTAATCTATAATACTAGTAAGATATGTACTTTACACTAACAGACTATGGTACTGAGTTTATGTTATTTTCAATTGTCCACTCATTTTTGCAATATCATTCACAATGATATCATAATAATCATTCTTATTGACACCATCAATAAGAATGGACAACAGTGATAATCACTTAAAATGACATCGTCAGGATTGAGAATAAGCTCGATGATTCCTAATGTTAAGACTGGAACAGACTTCCATCTTTCACATTCAAAAATTTCTTGCCGTTCTCAAACCTTCTACTATTCTGAAGTCTTTTGCAACTAATTGTAAACATGACTTGTACTATCGGTATTCTATACCAAAGTAGTAGTATTATCAATAGAAAAATTTCAAAGAGTTATCAATAACTATCTTAACCAGCAACCATTTGCTGATTTCTCTTTTAAGTCTATTTGGGTTAGCCTGAGACTTCTTGATCAATTCAACTCAAAAATTATATTCAGCTTCTGATACTGGCTATCGAAGTTAAGTCCGATAACATTATCACTATCTAACAGTGAACAGAGCGATAATACTCTAGTCATTTTTGAAAAGAGAATAGTTGACCTATTAGTATATGAATTATTTTAAGTCTAAACACTTGGACTTTAGTCTAAAGATTCTTCCACTATTTTACATGAATTGGTAGTCTCTACCTCCAATCTGAGGAATTACTTTAATTTTTTAGCAGGTACTAAAATCCACACAGACTGTATTCGGGCTTGAGTGTGGCTCAGCCAACCCTAGTGCATCCATGGGTATGTTCTTAACCAATTATTTCTCTAAATAATTTTTAGCAATTAGATTTTACCCCATGTATCTTTTTAGCAGGCGTGTGGCACCTCCACTAAAAAATCTGGTTAGCTCTAACCATTAACATGACTACATCAAGTGTATCCAACAAATGAATATTTAGGCCTGAGTGTGGCTTGACCAATCTGACCATTGATCTGAAGGACACAACAAGAAGGTCATATGATGAATGATAATTCCAATAACTAATAGACACCAAGCGTGTAGCACCTCCAATACCTATTTAAAATATTGGACACATTATCATACACCTTAATAGGAAGCTATAATTTAGTTATCTCCATAACTAGCTCATTTTATGAACTTAATAATTTAAAAAATTTGATTAATATATTTTATAATACATCAATCCACCTGCCAGTCATAAATCCTCCCACTGACTTTACCAAGTTAATAAAAGGATTAGTGACTAGCGAGTCCAACCAGCACGTTGTAAATCCTCCCACTGACTTCATCAAGTCATGAAAATGACTAGAGACAAGTTGGTCTAAGGTACCTAAATCAGTCATACTGATTAACCTTAACGATATGGGTCAACTCGAGTCACTTAGTGATCTAATCAGCCTAATGACTCAGGCTCAACCATTGAGCCTCAATCAAGATCTATTTAGTTTAATCAAAGATATGGACTCGATTAACTATAACTATTGTATTTGATCTAAAGTATCCTTGATTTAATCTAAATCAACTATTAGTTAGATTTGATCAACTACTCTTTTTAGTCCATTAAGTCTTCGATTCTATCCTTAGGTCTAACCCAATTAAAAGGACCTGATTTGAGCTAACCCATGCCCTATATTTTATGCAATGTTATTAGATCTTCAATCATAATTCTAGATCTAAAATATATTTTTTAATTTTTAATTAAGTATAGTATTAACATGGGTTAAGATTGTTAATTAAAACCATTTCAATTTTGTAAAATAATTTTACATCAATTTTTATACAAAATTTTTTATTTCAAAAACTAGGTCGGCTTACCCCTGAACTGAGTTGGTTCACTTCAGTGGGTCGACTAAGTCTAATACTTGATCGACTAACTGATCTTGAATAGTAACCATTACTATTTGGCTTGAGATAACTGGATCAGATCAGTCAACATTGAGCTAATTAAATCAAAGGACTGGGTTGACTCAGTTCAAAATTAAGTCGGCTCAGTTGGCATGCCAACAGATATCACACAATTTCAAATCTAAAAATTCTTATATAAATTGAAATAAAATCAATCATAATAAATTTTAGATCATATCTAAATATTTTATGATTTTAAATTTTATTTTTATAATTAAAATAATTTTAATCATACAGATTAGATGTTTTATTTTTCATACAACTTAAGCTTTGTATCATATACAACAAATCCTAAGATTTCAACATCTAAAATTTTGTAGAAAAATAAATTCATCCTTTCATGTTCTTCTTTATGGGATTAAATCACATAGCACCCCTACACACCATAAGAACACCCTATTAAATGAGAAGAGAGAAATTTTAAACCCTTTTTGCTCATATGATCGAATAGCCTAGTGATCAATCCAATCTAAGTACTTGCTAATTAGGTTATCTAATCTACTCACATATCATATATACAAAAATTTAGATCTAATCTAAATTATATCAGATCTAATTTTTACATTAGATTATATATAAAATCAGATCATAACACATCTCATGCATTGCTAAATCTAGATTTCAACCCTACGTACATATATGTTCATGTTATAATGAACCTTCGCTCTGATATCAATTGAACAGAAGCGTGGTGGTTTTGTGTATATATTTTTAAAATTTTATAGTAAAAAATATATAGATTAGATAATTTAATCTATAATCCATGCATAGATCAAATCTAAAACTATCATACAAGATCTATGACATGATCTAATATGCATGTATGTAAATCTGAAATCTAAAATTTAGCAAGTATAGATCACATCTATATGTAATTAGATCATATCTAAATATGAATTGAGTTCAAAACTCTATACCTGAGTATGGATAGCAGATCATCACATCCAAAATCTGTGGTGATTGGTTCTTCATGATGCTCGACAGCTGTACAAATATCCGACCTCTATAGGTATCCACACAAAGCTCTTGTGCTGATCGATCTCCCCAGGAGTGCTAGCTCATGAAGACACCATACTTTGGCTGATCTAAAAAAAACATGAAGAAGATAAAGAACAAAAAGATCTTCTCCTTTTCTTCTTGAATCCATGCATCAAATCTCTACAATAGAGATCAAGAGAAGAATCCTTTCTTCTCAATTCTCCCACGCATAAAAGAGAACCTTTCTCTCTTCCTTCCACACCTTTAAAAAAAATTTTTCTTCTCTGATTTTTATGATAAAAATTAGATCTAATCTAATTTTTTATATAAAAAATTATATAAAATTTTAAGCCTTAGAAGAATCCAAAAAAGAGACCCAAGAGAAGAACCATTTTTCTCTCTTCTTTTTTCCTTTTTCTCCTTGATCTAGAACTCTAGGAAGCCCCAAACACCCATCTAGATTTTTTTTAGTATTTTTTCTCTAAATTTTTATGTTAAAAATTAGATCCAATCTAATTTTTATCCTAAAAGAAAATAAAAAAAAATTCATGAGAAGATCTCCTTCTCTGAGGTTGTGCATTAGAAAGAAGACCTTTCTTCTTTCTTCACTTTCTCTCATTGGGAAGAATTTTTCATCTTCAATTTTTTATTGAAAAACCAGCAAGAGAGCCTCTCTTTGATGCCTAAGAACTAATAGCAAAATCCTCACAAAATCTTTTCAAAAGGATTTGGGAAAGAAGCCTAAATGCATGGGATATGGGGCATCCAACTCTTGGATGCCCCTCCTTTCTTTTTGGTGACCAAAAGAGGAGGAGACCACCTTATTTTCTCATAGAAGAGAGGGAGAATGTGATGTTGATAATTGTATTCTAAAATCAATCATGTGACGATTGAGTTCATCTTTGTATATGAATTATTGATTATTGAATAATAGTTATTCTGATATTTTTCATCACAAAGTGATATCTTCTTTGAACTTTTGTATTATGATGAAGTTCTTAGAACTATGCTAGTGAACGATAAAGAGAAGATTTATCATATAGTTCTTAAATAAGTTCGCGACCAAATGATACGTCATTACGAGATAATGACGTTTATCAAGTGAAGGTCATTGTGTGCCATATGGATTACTTGTCTTCTTAACCAAAGAGTGTGGTGACACTAGTATAGCATATAGGTGAGATGTAAGGGTACATCATCACTAAATAAGTGACTCATCTATTGAGCATTCTGCTATCAAGAACTGCTCGTGAAACACATGGGTATAAATATCTTTCAAACTTGAGATCACTATAGTGACTTGCAAGCAACTCACTGTGCTTCGGTGCCAAACTACCTAAATTTTTAATGCAGTGACAGAAGGCTACTGGATACAATCAAGTACTTACAAAGTCTGTGTATAGATCAAGATGGGATTGACCCCTCCAAATTATTGAAGTTGATGTATCACTATATTTCAATTTAGTAAAGTCTTGGCCAGGGTAATCTATGAGATGAATTTGAAAGGTTGAACTACAATGTAGATGAAGCAATCTTGGTTGACAGTTAACCTAAGACCATCTTAGAGAATCTAGGGTCAAAAGGATGAATTATGCGGTAACCATGAGTATGAATTCTGAAATATTCTTTTGCGATAATTCAACCTATCTGGATGTTGGAAACCATTACTAGATGGTATCTCGATTAGTGCAGAAATTGATTCCTGTGCTACCGACTTAGTGTTTGAACCTATGGAGTCACGCACACAAGTCAAACAAAGCAGGAAGAAATTGATCTATATTTATATGTCCAATCTGGAAGTACTTGACTTGATTGAACATATAAGCTAACTTGATTAAGAATTGAGTTATGGGTCAAATAGGATTGAAGAGTTGACTATATCTAGCTAGCACTACACATGACATTCAGGTTCCATCCTGGAGATGAACAATTTCTATCTATGATCTATGGAACATATGAAAGATTGAATTTAAGTACTAATTAATTTTATATTAAATTTGAATTAATTAGACTTAAATAGATCCAAAATTTAAGTTAGACTTGATATAAAAATCTTAAAGAGTTTAGGATTGACAGTCTTTCGAAATTATTTCGAACCTCGGCTTCGAATCGGACTCGAATCGGACCTGTTTTGAAAGAGATATGAGTATTCTTACTTGCACTGAAAATTTTTACTCATGAAGAATGATCAAAAATTAGTTTGGTGCTTATTTGGGGCATCCCAAGTGGGTGTCGGTGTGGGTGCAAAGCAGATGTCATAAGTGATGGCAATTATATCTCATGTAGGAGTCTTTTTTTCATGAGTACTGGATCAATTCAAATCAGATTTAAATAAAGAGTCCTCCTCTTATTGGGTCATGAGAATTATTTATAAATAGAGAGGGTCTCTACTTATGGGCAAAAAAAAAAAATAGAATGACAAACAAATCAAATCGAGAGAAGAGAAAAAGAGAGAGAGACAGACATGTGAAGAGAGAGGTCCTTCATCTTCTACATCTCTCCCTTTGTTACCACCTCCTCTTCTTAAGCGTGGATCCTTCTTGGACATCCTACCTACTGGTGTGAGGTATCATATCATCATATCTCATCTCTCGATTGATTGAGTTGTGAAGCCAATTAGAATGAAATTCATCTTGCTTTTCTGCAGCATTTGATGTGCATGCGAAGTAGAGGGTCTACATATCCAGACCTCCATGAAGGTTTATATCAGATAATTTAAAATTTGATCCCTAGTTTCACTATGATTTAGGTAAGGATTTGATCCATAAATAAGTAGAACATTAGAAAAGAAAAACTGTTACTTCCCTTCAACTGGTATAGGAGCAGGCCTAAAATATATACATGGAAAATAAAATTTTTTATGATTATTTACATGAGATATAATTAATATTTTTTATTCAACATTAAATCTCATTTTAATCTATTTATATAAAATTTTTTATCTAATTTTGATCGGATTAGAGGTGCCTAATCAATGGTTGATTGAGGTTGTTATAAATCTGTTATAACAGAATTCTACTGTTGCTGAATTTTTGATGAAAAATAATATAAATTAAAAATATATTTTAAATTTATTTTTATAGAATTTTAATTTTTTTATTTTTTTTATGAAGTGAGGATTATTTCATATTTAAATTAGATCTATTTTGATGGATATTCAGATTTGAATCCTATCATAATTTAGCACTGCGTGAAAAAAGATTTTATCAGAAATTAATTCTTTATGCATTCATATTTACATCTAATTATTTTTATATTTGATATCAAATATAAAATTAATATTTTATAATTAGTATAAGATAAGTTTTAGATTTGATATGATGTATATGATACATCAAATCTAATTGGATTAGATGAAGAACATAATTGATGAGATCAAGGATATGTTCAAGACATAAAATAGTTTTGTCAATAATTGCATGATGATGTAATTATATATATAATTAGATTTTAGATCTTAGTAGCCTAGTACTCAGATTGATAAGATCATCAGACCGTCCGATCATAAGATATTGAAGAGATTAATCTCTCTTTTGCCTATTCGATGGGTTCTCTTATGACATGTAGGGGTGTCGTTGTGATCCAGTTTTATGAAGAAAAAAGTAAATAGACTTTTATATATTTTTTTGATCATAAATATATTTAGATTAGATCTAAAATGATTTATGATTCATTATAATAGGATAAAATTTAGATATAAAATTATTTTAGATCGAAATTATATATTACATATGATGTAATTGGTATTGATCTAAAAGTTGTCATAATACATGAGATGTATGAATAAAGTTTAGATCATACCTATGTATGTTTAATTATTAAATATATTATAAAAATTTATTTTCATATATTGAAATATATGGTATGCTTCACTTGAAATCCTTGTAGAATAGTTCTACAAATCAAAACACACATTTCACACACTTAATTTTGAATTAAGTTTGAATGATCTAGAATTGAGAATTAAAGATAATTAAGACACCACATAATATGATGAGCAAAGGGTTAGCATGAATCAGGTCCTTTTAATGGGTTAGATCTAGGGTTAGAAACACATATGGACCAAATAGAAAAATTGATTAAGTCTAATCAAGTGTTGAATTTGATTAGGTCAGTATTTCTCTAAATCAATCTCAATAGTTGAAGTCTGATTAAGTCCATGTGTTTGACCCTAATAAATGGACCATGATCATGACTCCGTGGTTGAGCCTGAATCTTCTGGTGTGCCAAATAGAAACTAATTAACCAGTTGGTATCTAAGGTAAGTTTGGCAGATTTGATCAAGTGATTTTTAATTGAGAGCTATTCACCTAGATGCATCTATGGTGAGTTAAGGACAGATCCCTTTCGTTGATCTCACTTACCTGGCCAATATGGTAGATTATGTTTTGATTAGGTCACTAGTCGATTGGTGTAGACCTATGCCATTAAGGTGAATCAGTGTGACTGATTTAGGTGTCTTTAGACCAGCTTGTGTTTAATCCTTTATATGACTTGGTGAAGTCAGTGGAAGGATTTGTAGCTTACAGATCGACTTTTTCTCTTATTCTCAGATCAATGAAATCAAATTTTCTAAATTATTAGGTCCATAAAGTGATAAAATTATGAGATCACTTGGTCATTACCTTCCATTAAGATGTGTGATAATGAGTCCAATATTCTAAATAGGTATTGGAGGTGCCACATACTTGGTGTCTATTACGTATTGAAATTATCATTCATCATATGACTATCATGATGTACCTTCAGATCAATGCTTAGGTTGGCCAAGCCACACTCGGACCTAGACATCCATTTGTTGGATGCACTTGATGTGTCATGTTAATGGTTGGACCTAACCAAGATTTTCAGTGGAGGCACCACATGCCTGCTGAAGAAAAGTCTGGGGCAAAACCTAATTCTAGAAGTTGTTTAGAGAAATAATTGGTTATGAACCTACCCATGGATGCATTAGGGTTAGCTGAGCCACACTCGGACCCAAATGCAGTCCGTGTGAATTTTAGTACCTGCTAAGGAATTAATGTAATTCCTCGAGTTGGAGGTAGAGGCTATCATTTGCAAAAAATAGTGGGAGGACCTTTAGACTAAAGTCCATTTCTTTAGAATTAAAAAAAAATAATAATTCATATACTAATAGGCTAATATTTTTTTCTTTCAATTATGGCTAACACACTATCCCTTCGTTCACTGTTGGACAGCGACAAACTCATCAGACCTAACTTCGATAGCTGGTATCAAAAATTGAAGATCGTGTTAGAGCACAAGAGGATTTTGTATATCCTTATGGATCAGGCACCTGAAGATTTAGTCATAAGTTCGAGGATGCACAATCTGAGGAGATGATTTAAATATTGAATGAGTCCTTCGGCACCCCTGAGGATGTGGAGAGACATAAAATCTCCTGTGCAGTATTCAATACCCATATGCGAGAGGAAGCTTCAGTCACCATTCATGTATTATACATGATTAAGCAGATTGAATGCCTTAGCAAACTTGACTTTCTGTTACATGAATAGTTAGGCAAGGATGCTATCCTCAATTTACTACCGAAATCCTACCTACCCTTTCTCAGTCATTATAGAATGATGAAGCCTGCAATAAACTACCATGGTTTGCTAGGGTTACTGTAGATTTTTGAGAAGGATCACCAGCTCCAAAAGGAGCTAGTGAATTTAGTGAGAGGTTCATCTACAGGGCATCGATCCTCTAGGAGAGAAAAGAAGAAAAAGATGCAAAAATCTCATGCCGCCGATCCAAGCAGAGCAAACCGTCAAAAGTTGACAAGAGCCAGGCAGAGTGCTTCTTCTGTAAGAAGCTGGGTCATTGGAAAAAGAATTGTCCTGCTTATATAGCCACCCTTGACCCAAACAGGCCTAAGAACAAGAGAAAGAGGCAAGTGGTCACTTCACAAGGGACTGCAGGTAAGTAAAAAATTTTGAGAGGGCGAGCGGTTCCTTAACATTTGAGATGGAATCCTTGTTTTAGTTTTGGTCTTGAAAACTTTACAGCTTGTCTTCGAGTCCAGTAGTGTCATGTTAGATGATTGTCATTATTGTCCCTCCTTTATGATGAATGTCATCTCTGTAGGCTTTTTGGCCAAACTTGATTACAAGTTTATAATAAAGGATGATTTTTGTGATATCATTATGAATGATACTATAATTATGTGTGGACAATTAAAACATGGCATATACATAATATCATGATCTGTTAGTGTAATGTACACACCTAGTAAATGCTCCAAAATAGATAATGTCAGTGAATCCTACCTTTGGCATTGTAGGCTTGATCATGTGAACAAGTATAGGATTGACAGGTTGATCAAAGAATGTATCCTTGAGATAGATAGTTGTGAATTATTGCCTACCTATGAATCTTATCTACTTGGTAAGATGACTAAGTCACCTTTCAAAGAAAAAGGTGAAAGAGCCAGTGATGTCCTAAGTCTAATACATACTGATGTATGTGGGCCTATGAACATAAGTATCCGAGAAGGATACTACTACTTCATTACATTTACAGACGACCTATCGAGGTATGGGTATGTCTATCTTATGAAGCATAAGTCAGAATCATTTGAAATGTTCAAACGATTCCATGATGAAGTAGAGAAATAAACTGAAAAAAATATTAAGATCCTTTGATCAGACCGAGGAGGTGAATACCTCACTAGTGAATTTCTGACATATCTGAAAGAGAATGAGATTCTCTCATAATGGAGCCCTCTTGGAACACTACAACATAATGGTGTGTCCGAGAGAAGGAATCAAACCTTGTTAGACATAGTCCGATCCATGATGGGCTTTTCTAGTCTGTCAATATTCTTTTAGAGATATGCTCTAGAGACTGCTTGCTATATTTTGAATAAGGTGCCCAGCAAGTCTGTCGATAAACTCCATATGAGATATGGACTGGACGTAAGCCGATGATCTCACATCTTAGGGTCTGGGGGTGTCCAGCTTATGTCAAGCATTTAAAGACAGATAAGCTTGGTCCGAAGTCCGATAGATGCTTCCTCATAGGGTACCCAAAAGAAACTAAAGGGTACTACTTCTACCTCACTACAGAACAAAAGGTGTTTGTCACCAGTCGGACGATCTTTTTGAAAAAAAAAATTTCTTGGTGAAGGAGCTAGTTGATCCATCCGAAGGGATAAAATCCATAGGATGTAAATGAATTTTCAAGAGAAAAGGAGGAATGGACAGGAAGGTAGAGATCTATAAAGTCCATCAAGTTGCTAAGAGTTACCGTTAGCGTTATGGTATTTACTATGACGAGATGTTCACTCCTGTGATAATTCTCAAGTCCATCTGGATTATGCTTGCTGTCGCTGCACACTTAGATTATGAGATCTGACAGATGGATGTCAAAATTATTTTTCTTAATAGAGAGCTGGAAGAAGAGGTGTATATGATACAACCTGAAAGGTTCACATCCACGGACAAGTTGAAAGTGTGCAAGCTGAAAAGGTTAATTTATAGACTTAAGCAGGCATCGAGGAGTTGGAATATGCATTTTGATAAAGTAATCAAAATATATGGCTTCGTTAGGAATGGAGAAGAGCCTTGCATTTACAAATAGGCTTCCGATTCTGTGGTCATTTTTCTTGAGCTATATGTGGATGATATACTGTTACTAGAAAATGACATCCCGACTTTGTAGAGTGTGAAGCTATGGTTATCATCATAATTCTCTAGAAGGACTTGGGAGAAGCATCCTACATCTTAGGGATGAAGATCTATAAAGATAGATCTAGAAGGTTGCTTGGATTGTCTCAATCCACGTACATTGACACCTTGTTGAAGCAGTTCAACATGGATAATTTCAAGAAAGACTATCTTTCGATAGGCCATGAAATTACTCTTTTCAAGAAGGATTGTCCAACAACTCCTGAGGAGAGAGAGCGTATGAGTAGAATATCATATGCTTCGATAGTGGGATCTATCATGTACGCTATGATATGTACGAGATCGGATGTGGCCTATTCACTAGGGGTAGTGAGTAGGTACCAGTCAGATCCAGATGAAAAGCATTAGAAGATTGCAAAAGTAATTCTTAAGTATTTGAGAAATACTAAAGACCAATGGCTTATCTATAGAAACTCTGATCTGAAACATATGAGATATACTGATTCTAATTTTCAATCAGATTATGATGATAGTAGAAGCATGTCGGGCTATGTATTTACCTTGAATGGAGGAGCTATTTGTTGAAAAAGTTCTAAGTAATATATTATGGCCGATTCTCTATGCGAAGCAAAATACATTGCTGCATCGAATGCTGCAAACGAGGTGATGTGGTTGTGAAAGTTCATTATCGAGCTAGAAGTTGTACCTTCCATTGATGGTCCTGTTCTACTGTATTGTGACAGCTCCAGTACTATAGCTCAGGTGAAGGAACTTAAGTTGCACCATTATACTAAATATGTTCTGCACCGCTATCACCTAGTACGAGAGATCATGAACCGAGGTAACATCAAGCTTCAGAAGATTGACGGAAAGGAGGACCTAGCCGACCCCTTCACTAAAGCTCTCGAGATCAAAAAGTTCGATGACTTCAAATGGAAGATGGGTATAAGATACTGTCCCGATTGGCTTTAGTCCAAGTGGAAGTTATTGAGAATTGTGTCCTAAAACCAATCATGTAACGATTGAGTTCATCCTTGTATATGAATTATTAATTATTAAATAATAGTTATTCTAATATTTTTCATCACAAAGTGATATTTTTTTTGAACTCTTGTACTGTGATGAAGTCTTTAGAATTATGCTAGTGTACGATAAAGAGAGGATTTATCGTGTAGTTCTTAAACAAGTTCATGACCAAATAATACGTCATTACAGGATGATGATGTTTATCGAGTGAAGGTCATTGTGTGCCATATGGGTTGGTTGTCCTCTTAACCAAGGAGTGTGATGACACTGGTATGACATACAGGTGAGATGTAAGGGCACATCATCACTGAACAAGTGACTCACCTGCTGAGCGTTCTGCTGTCAAGAGCTACTCACAACATACATGGATATAAATATCCTTCAGACTTGAGATCACCATAGTGACTTGCAAGCAACTCACTGTGCTTTGGTGCTAAACTATCTGAATTTTTAATGCAGTGACGGAAGGCTACTGGGTACAATCAAGTACTTGTGAAGTCTGTATGTGGATCAAGATGAGATTGACCCCTCCAGATTATTGAAGTTGATGTATCACTTTATTTCAATTTAGTAAAGCCTTGGCCAGGATAATCCATGTGATGGATATGAAAGATTGAACTACAATGTGGATGAAGCAATCTTGGTTGACAGTTAATCTGAGACCATCCTAGAGTATCCAGGATCAAAAGGATGAATTATGTGGTAACCATGAGTATGAGTTTTGAAATATTATTTTGCAATAATTTGACCTATCTGGATGTTGGAAACCATTGCTAGATGGTATCTCGATTAGTGCAGGAATTAGTTCCTGTGCTACCGGCTTAGTGTTTGAACCTATGGAGACACGCACACAAGTTAGACAAAGTAGAAAAAAATTGATCTATGTTTATATGTCCAATCTGAAAGTACTTGACTTGATTGAACATATAAGCTAACTTGATTGAAAATTGAGTTATGGGTCAAACAAGATTGAAGAGTTGACTATGTCTAGCTAGTACTACACATGAGGTTCAGGTTCAATCCCGGAGATGAATAATTTCTATCTATGATCCATGAAATATATGAAAGATTAGATTTAAGTATTAATTAATTTTATATTAGATCTAAATTAATTAGACTTAAATAGATCCAAAATTCAAGTTAGACTTGATACAAAAGTCCTAAAGAGTTTAGGATTGACAGTCTTTCAAAATTGTTTCGAACTGGCTTCGAATCAGACTCGAATCGGATCTATTTTGGATGAGATATGAGTATTCCTACTTGCACTGGGAATACCCACTCATGAAGCATGGCTAAAAATTAGTTTGGTGCTTATTTGGGGTGTCCCAAGTGGGTGTGGGAGTGGGTGCAAAGTGGATATCATAAGTGATGGCAATTATATCTCATGTAGGAGTCCTTCTTTCATGAGTATTGGACCAATTCAAATCAGATTTGAATAAAGTGTTCTCCTCTTATTGGATCATGAGAATCATCTATAAATAAAGAGGGTCTCTACCTATGAATGAAAGAAGAGAATAGAATAGCAAACAAATCAAATTGAGAGAAGAAAAAAAGAGAGAGACAGACATGTGAAGAAAGAGGTCCTTCATCTCCTATATCTCTCCCTTTGTTGCCGCCTCCTCTCCTTGAGTGTGGATTCTTTTTGGGTATCCTACCTACTGGTGTGAGGTGTCACATTATCACATCTCATCTCTCGATGATTGAGTTGCGAAGCTAATTGGATTGGAATTTATCCTGCTTTCCTGCGGTGTCTGACGTGCATGCAAAGTAAAAGATTGCATATCTAGGCCTCTGTGAAGGTTTATATCAGATAATTTGGGATTTGATCTCTGATTCCACTGTGATTCAGGTAAAAATTTAATTCATAAATAAGTAAAATATTAGAAAAAATTTTTAGATGTAATCTGGGCATTCTAGAGGGAAACTGTTCCCTTCCCTTCATGTGGGACCTTGTGTGGGGCATGAATACTCACGATTAAGAGGAGTTTAGGCATGGGGAGATGGAGGATCACTTAAATAGATGGGGTTTAGTTGGTTTAGTCCTATTCCAAATAGGACTCACGAATCTAGATCAAACTCTAACTAATTCTTAGATCCAATCCTAACTAATTTAGGAATTGATTATAACAAATTAACTAATTATATCCTAGTCCAATTATGAAATCAATTAGGCCTCAATCCAATTAGAGAATTAGTTAGATTAAAATTTTGTCTGTGAGAAGCATTTTTTATTCAATAGCACTTGATCTAATCAAGCCTATTGTTCAATATGGTTAAATAGTCAAGCACTATTATCCAATAAGATTTGATCCAATCAAATCTAAATTAAATTAAATTAAATTGAATCTTATTTAACTCAAAATTTGATTTACATCCCTAAGATCAATTGGAACAAGCTCTGTTATCCAATAGGGCTGCATCCAATTAATCCAAAGCCAATCTAACTGAATCTAATTCAATTAGATTTGATCCAATTTCTATTGCTCAATTAAATTAAGCCAATAATAATCAAATTATTAATAATTATTTTTCTAATTTATCAACCATTAGTAAATAATTTATTACAATTTTTGTGTAGGATTAATCATTAATCAAATTGATACTTAAACCCTTCAATAATTTATAATTATCGATCAGCCATTTGATCAGACGGTACTTCTATGTGTGTATCCTATAGGTTCGAACCTAAGCCGGTAGCATATGAATAATTTTTATACTAATCGATGTTACCATCTAACAATAGTTTTTGGCATCCGGATAGTCCTAATGTATACCCAGCAACACTCTAAAACCCATGTGGATATAGTTACCGTATAATTCATCCCTTTGACTCTTAATGCTCAAAGATAACTTAGGGTTAAACTGTCAACCCAAGATGAGTGGTCCATATTGTATCTCAACTTCAAAAATTTTGTAACTCCTCACTAGGACTACTTTGACCAAAGTTTTGCTGAATTAAAACATAATGATGCATCAACTTCAATTTTACTTAGAGTGGTCAATCCCATCTTGACTCACACTCAGACTTCACAAGTATTTGACTGTACACAGAAACCTTCAATCACCAAATTAGAAATTCGGATAGTTCGATATCAAAGCACAGTGAGTTGCTTGCAAGTCACCAAGGCAGCCTCAGATCAGAGCGACACATATACCCATATCCCATCAAAGCAACCCTTGACAATAGAGTGCTCCAGAGGTGGTTATGATCAGTGAAATGTACTCCTACATATCGCCCGTATGCCATACCCATGTCACCACATGCCTTGATTAATAGAACAACCAACTAATATGGCGCACAATGACCTACACTCGATATAATTATCATTTTTGTAACAATTGTATCATTTGGTTGTGAGTAGGATTTAAAAACTATACGATAAATCTTTCTTTATCATTTTGAAAGTAGCTCTAAGGACTTCATCATAACATATGAGTTCTATTTAGGAAGATATATTTTTTATGATGAATCTACCAGATAATATTTATTTATTTCATAATTTATATATATGTATGGAGCACAATCATTTATATCCTAGATGATTGGCTTTATGACATATTTTCCAACAAAAAAGAGGAAGAATGTTCCTCTTTGGGGTGTGAAATCTAGGGTGGGGGTTCTAGGATTTTCTAGTTTCAATTTTGTGAGAGAGAAAAACAAAAGAAGTTTTGTTCTTCTTCTTCCACACCATCTCCTCCTTGAAAAGCTCCATCTTTTGATCTGAAGGTGTCTGTTTGATCTAAAAAAAAGAGTCTCCATCTTCTTCTTCCACACCATCCAGCACCTTCGTTGCGAGCTAATACTCCCAGGAAAGATGATCTATTTAGGGCTTCGAGTGGATTACCTGTAGAGGCCAGACATGCTGTGCGGCTACTCGATATCAAGAAGGATCTCCTACCACATCCATCAGTAATGATAATGATCGACCCATGATCAGGTAATAGGATCTGAACTCATCGGATCAGATCTAATCTTTAGATCTAATTTAGGGCATCAATACGATCGATGCAGTCTTTTCTTTCAGATCAAATTTTCTTGTGTAGTATTTTCATGTCATAGATCCTTAGGAAGGTAACTTAGATCTAATCTAAAGCATGTATAAAAGATTAAATAGTTTAATCTACTACTTTCACTATAAAAATTTTAAAATATACATGCTTTGAACTGCTCGTTTCCCAACAATAGCATCAAAGTTTTGGTTTCTTATGACATGATTTTTTTACATAAATTTGATATTAATTTAATTTTAATTATTTAATTTAGATCTAAATAATTAATTTAGAATTTGAGTAGTATAGTAATCTGATTGGATAGATCCTCATAGTTGTTCGGTCATAAGAGAAATTAGGCTTTTGCAGTCCTATTTACCCATTCGATAGAATTCTCCTATGATGTGTAAGGATGTTGTGCAGTCTTTTTCATGATGATAAATAATGAAAAAATTTTAAAACTTTATTTTAGATCTAAAATAATATATCTTAGATTTAAAATTAAAGTTTTGATTATTAGATAATTATTTATAAAAATATTTTATAAAACTAAAAACTATTTTCAAACACCAAACCCCAACCCATGTCATCCCAAAATTTAATTGAGAATTAAGTAATCTAGATTTGAGAATCAAAGATCTAAGGCATTAATTTCATAATTCATGAGTTAATGGGTTAGCTCGAGTCAAGTCTATTTAACTAAGTTAGACCTAGGGTTAGAAATCATTGATAATGGACCATGTTAGTAATTAATCAAATCTAATTAATAGTTAATTCTAATTGGATCAATTTTTTTTCTTGATCAATTCTCAATAGTTGTAGTTGGTCGAGTCTGTATCTTTGATTGGACCAAGATTGACCTTGATCGTAGCTCCATGGTCGAACCCAAGTCTATAAGTTGATCAAATTAAAATTGATTAACCAGTTGGTATCTAAGGTAAATTTGACAGTCTTGATCGGTGGTCACTAATTGAGAGCTACTAGCATAGATTGAGTCTATGATGAGTTAATGGTATATCCTTCCCATCGATCTCATTTATCTAGCCAATATGGTCAATCATATTTTGATTAGATCACTTAATGATTAGGGCCATGCTAGCTAAAAAATTAGTATGACTGATTTAAGTACCCCTAGATCAACTTATCTTGAGTCCTTATCATGACATGGTGAAGTCAGTGGGAGAATTTATGACTCATTGGATAGACCAGATTAAACCTAATCCCTTTTAATCTGACTTGGTGAAGTCAGTGGAAGGATTAAGAATAAGTGGTTGAGTCTTTTCTCATCTATTAATTCAATTAATCAAATCTTCTAAAATTATTAGGTTTTTAAAATGAAATAGTTATGAAGATAACTAGATCATAGCCTCCTATTAAGTTGGGTGATAATAGGTCCAATAGTTGGATGATCATTGGATGATCCAAAGGCCTAGTGCTCATCTACTATTGAAATTATCATTCATAATATGATGACTCAGTCGAGTCTCTCTCATGGGTGATCAGGAT
Source organism: Elaeis guineensis (assembly GCF_000442705.2). NCBI lineage: Eukaryota > Viridiplantae > Streptophyta > Magnoliopsida > Arecales > Arecaceae > Elaeis > Elaeis guineensis. The sequence goes on from NC_025999.2 coordinate 63,842,865, forward strand.
GACCGACCAAAGTCAGGCCTAATCATTTATGGTTTGATTTTTGAGAATGATCATGTTAATGGTTGGACCTAACCAGACCTTTTAATGGAGGCCAAAGCCTACTATTAGGACCCTCAGGTAAAATCAACTACTAAAAATTATTTGATGAAGTAATTGGTTAAGAACCTGCCCATAGATGTACATGGGTGAGCCGATCAAAGTCAGGCTCATGTGCAACTATGTGGATTCTAGTACCCACTAAAAAATTAGGGTAATTCTTTGAATTAGAGGTAGAGATTATCAATTCATTTAAAATAGTGAAAGAATCTTTAGACTAAAGTCAATATCTTTAGGCTGAATCGATTTATATACTAACTAGATTTTGATTTTTTTTTTATAGTTATGGCCACCAACTTATCGCTCTGATCACTGCTAGACAGTGGCAAATTGAGAGGATCCAATTTTGATAGCTGGTGTCAAAAATTGAAGATAGTCCTAGAGCACGAGAGGATCTTGTACGTACTGATAGATTCGACACCTGAGGAGTCCACTCCTAATGCTCACGATGCGGTTCGAGACACTTACTTGAAGTGGCTCAACAACCACACTATGGTGCATTGTATTATACGAGTGGCTATGAACGATGAATTCAGTCATAAATTTGAGGAAGCTCAGCTAGAAGAAATGCTCAAAGTGTTGAACGATTCTTTTGGCACTCCTGACGACATTGGGTGGCATAAGACTAGTTGTGCTATTTTTAATGCTAGGATGAGAGAGGGGGCATCAGTAACCGATCATGTATTATACATGATCGAACAAATTGAGCATCTCAGCAAGCTCAACTTTTTCTTGCATGAGTAGCTTGGGAAAGATGTGATTTTGAATTCCTTGCTGAAGTCCTACTTACCATTTTTCAGTTATTATCGAATGATAAAGTCTGTAGTAAACTACCATGGTCTGTTGGGGTTGCTACAATCTTATGAGAAAGATCACCAGCTCCACAAGGAGATGATGAATGTAGTGGGAGCATCTGCTTCAAACAAACATCATCCCTTTAAGAAAGAGAAGAAGAAGAAGAAAAATAAGGTGTCAAGTGCTGGGGGTCAGACTGTAAAGTTCAAGTCCGATCAGAGTCAGGCAGAGTGCTTCTACTAAGAAAAGAGGATTTTTGAAAGAGAAACTATCCTCAATACATTACTTTCTTTGATCTGAACAGGATGAAGAAGAAGAAGTAATCAATTGCTAAGCAAGGTAATTAGATGATAACTCATTGTAACTTCTCAATTTGTAATACAATGATCTGGGTATTAGATACTGGTAGTCCTATTAGCATTTGCAATTTGTTGCAGAAACTTTAAGTCAGTAGGAGATTTGAAAACAACGAGAGATTTTTGAATATTGGAGATGGAAGATCAGTTCTAGTTCTAGCTTTAGGAATCATCAAACTTGTATTCAATTCTCATATCATTATTCTTAGTGATTTTCATTATTATCCTAGTTTCTTATTGAATATAATTTCTATAGGCCTTCTTGTTGGATGTATGTCCTAGAAGCCAATCCTGACCACCACATATCATATTTTTAGGATATAATTTTGTACTTATTAGGCATTTATATTATCATTCATATTTATATATCCATGAATTATCTAAGAGACTAACAAGATGATGACATATATTCTCAAAGAGTTGAGAATTTTAGATATGTGTCATTGATGGTTAATTCCTAAATTACTTCTCATCATAGGATCATCATAAGGATGGTGATTAATTCGGATAGACCAGTACACGGATCATTTCTTTCTGATAAATGGATCTTGAGTCTGCGGTGTAGTGACACTGGAGCAAAAATGCAAGTGGTTGTTAAAGAATAATTAGTACTGAGCGTGACCAACACGAGAAGTCACATGGATGTCTGCTCACTCGTTATTGACTTTCTCAATGCTGGAGTTGTATGACTAGTCTTTTGATCTAAGATAGCACTACTGCTCATAGTGAGACTACTGGAGTTTGACTGACACATCAACATAGATCTCAATGAGTCCTTGTAGTGAATGTTGGCGACAGTTGGTCCACTGTAGGAGTAGGATATGCATCAAGATGGGATCTATCGATCCTAGCAGAAAGGAATAGTCCTATGGGATTTAAGAAGCTAAGTCTTTAAGTCTATGGCTATAGTAGTGTGATTGATGAAAAAATTTTTTTATAGAATCATATATGGACTCGAGTTGATTGAATCTATCATATGATCGACGATGAGATTTGACGATTCATCCATGACCTGTCATCTTGTCGGGACTCACGATAGAGGGACTGTATCATACGTTAACTATACCTAGAGATTCATCATCTTTTATTCTGCTAGATTGCCACTACATACTGCTAGGTGTCACTGGTGGATTGTGAGAACCATGAGCATCATCTTGATGATCGATGATCCTTGATGGACAGAGTTGGAATGGTTCCAACCCATTGAAAAAAGTTTCAATGATATTGTGATAGAAATCACAATATATCTCACTACCAATAGAATAGAGCCTATGGGATCACACATGTTGGGTATAAAATACCCCCCAGCCAAAGTTCATGACAGGAGTGACCCTCCGGGGATCCAATCGACTTCCGACCACCAACGACGTCTCTTCAAACCTCCCAGGCGGTCGAGCCTCCGCAACACTCCTAAGTTTTGCTGACGGATAAGCCCCCACCGGTGTCGACCGGATTCTTCATGACGGACGGACTCCACCCAAATTTTCACGATGATTGACCATCTTCTAGACTTCGTCCGGACTCCTACGGGAGTCGGACCTCATCCCCAACTCCGACTGCAGGCAGACTTCGTCCGGACTCCTACGGGAGCCAGACTCCGCCCTCAACTTCACTTACAGGCAGACTTCGTCTGGATTCTTATGGGAGCCAGACTCCACCCACAACTTCAATTGCAGGTAGACTTCGTCCGGACTCCTATGGGAGCAGGACCTCATCTGCGACTTCGGCTGCAGGAAGACTCCGCCCGGACTCCTACGGGAGCCGAACTCTGCCCACGACTTTGCCGACAGACTTCACCCGGACTCCTACGGGAGCCGGACTCTGCCCACGACTCCGACTGCAGGAAGACTCCGCCCAGACTCCTATGGGAGCCGGACTCCACCCACGACTTCACCGATAGATTTCGTTCGGATTCCTACAGGAGCCGGACTCCGCCCACGACCTCACTTACAAGTGGACTTCGTCCGGACTCCTACGGGAGCCGGACATCACCCACAACTTCAATTGCAGGTAGACTTCGTCCGGACTCCTACGGGAGCCAGATCTCGTCCCTGACTTTGACTGCAGGAAGACTTCATCCGGACTCCTACGGGAGCCGGACTCCGAGCTCCTACCGCAAGTGACCCGCTTCGAGTCTCCGCTGCAAACGATCTACCTCAAATTTCTACCATGAGTGGCCCGTGTCGGATTCCCACCGTACACCTTCACCCAAGCTTCCATTATGGATGAATTCTGTTCGGATGTCCGTTGTAGACCGGCACTGGCCGAGACTCCTCGACAAATGATCCCCATCCGGGCTTCTATGGAGACCGTACTCTAATCAGACTTCGATCGACAGGCCTAGACCCTCTGGCAGGCTGCAGCAACAGCCATGACTCTGCTCCACTTCCTGTGACAGATTTCGTGTGGCTCCATCACTCCCTGGCGGGCCGCAGTAACGGCCACGACTCTGCTCCACTTTCTGCGATGGATTCTGCACAGCTCCATCACTCCTCGACAAACCACAATAATGGCCACGATCCTGCTCCACTTCCTGTGATGGATACCGCATGATTCCTCCATCCTCTGGCAAGTCGCAACAACGGACGCCACTCCACTCCCCGCGACAGACTCCACATGGCATGTCCCGGTGATAGCCACGATTCCACTCCACTACTCTTCGCAACAAACTCCTCATGACCCTGGGCAGCCCACTGGCAGACGGTTACAAACATCGCTATCAGTCTGTTGCCCCCTCCGCCTATAAAAGGGGGACCCCAGATACGTTATTCTCTAAGCTCTATTTTCTATCCCAAAACTTTGCTAAAATTTTCGTTCGAGCACTCCATTCGTTCGCTATCAGTCTGTTGCGCCCATATGTGCCCCCAACAGCCCCGTTAGGAACAAAAGGAGAACCTCATCCTAACCTGAGCTGAAATCGACCACATCAGAAATAGGGGAAGAACTTCGTCGTGATGCCGACTAAGGTCCAGCCGTTCGAGACCCGACAAGAAAAAGAAAACTTTCGCGACGACCCTTCTACACCGCCGCGACCCCCTACCCCAACGAAAAATAGAGGCCAAACTACATTAAAAGCACAAAGGACCTCGTCTCTATGAAGAGGGAGGAAGAGAGAGTAAGATCTACGATCGCAAATGAAAGGCAAACCGACACGGCGATAACTAGGAACCTCCAAGCGGCGTCGACGCCGAACCGAAAACTCGACAATGACGACCTAATACACAGATGAACAAGGAATCCTTGAATAACATCGACATCATGCGGGATAAAAATGAAAGAAGTCCGGCACACGACAGTTCAACACGACATACGGGTAAGATAGCAAAGACCTTTTCATTTCATTAGCAAAACATGCGTTACAGAGCCTAGAAGCCCGAAGAAGAAAAAAAAAAAAATTGTTGGTGCAAAAATTCATTTGCGCCGGAGAAGCTGGAGTCGAGGGAGTCGTGGTCGTCGTCGGGACCTGCAAAGGAAGTCTAAACCGGAGGTGGGGTTGCTCCGGCAAGACCCTCCGACGCTCAAGTCAGTTCTCTGCCTCAACAAGAATGGAGTGCTCGAACAGAGAATTTAGCAGAGTTTTGAGGTAAAAATTAAGAGCTTATCGAATAACGTATCTGGGGTTTTCCTTTTATAGATGGAGAGGGCAACAGATTGATAGCGACGCCTGTAACCGTCTGGCAGTGGGCTGTCCAAGGTCAGGCGGAGTTTGTTGCAAAGAGTAGTGGAGTGGACCCGTGGCCATCATCGAGGCGTGCCACGTGGAGTCTGCCGTGGGGAGTGGAGCGGCGTCTGTTGTCGCGACTTGCTAGTGGATGGGAGAATCGTACGATATCCATCGCAGGAAGTGGAGCAGGATCGTGGCCGTTATTGTGGCCTGCCAGGGAGTAGTGGAGCTGCACGGGATCCATCGTAAAAAGTGGAGCAGTGCTGTGACCGTTACTGCAGCCTGTTAGGGAGTGATGGAGCTGCGTGGAATCCGCTGCAGGAAGTGAAGCAGGATCGTGGCCGTTATTGTGGCTTGCCTGGGAGTGCAGATCCGTCGGTTGAAGTTCGACAGCAATCGGAGCTAATGATAGAGTCCGGCTCCCGTAGGAGTCCGGGCGGAGTCCTCCTTGCGGTTGGAGTCGTGGGCGGAGCCCGGCTCCCGTGGGAGTTCGGGCGGAGTCCCTAGCAATTAAAGTCAGGCGCGAAGTCCGACTCCCATAGGAGTCCGGACGGAGCTTACCGGCAGTCAAGGTTGGCGACGGAGCCCGGCTCCCATAGGAGTCTGGGCGGAGTCCCGCTTGAGGTCGGAGTCGTAGGCGGAGCCCGGCTCCCGTGGGAGTCCGGGCGGAGTCCTGTTGGAGTTGAAGTCACGAGCGGAGCCCGGCTCCCATAGGAGTCCGGGTGGAGTCCCCTGCAATTAAAGTCAGGTGCGAAGTCCGGCTCCCATAGGAGTCCGGATGGAGCTTACCGGCAGTCGAGGTTGGCGACGGAGCCCGGTTCCCGTAGGAGTCCGAGCGGAGTCCCGCTTGAGGTCAGAGTCGTAGGCGGAGCCCGGCTCCCGTGGGAGTCCGGGTGGAGTCCTCTCAGAGTTGAAGTCACGGGCGGAGCCCGGCTCCCGTAGGAGTCCGGGCGGAGTCCCCTGCAATTAAAGTCAGGCACGAAGTCTGGCTCCCATAGGAGTCCGGACGGAGTTTACCGGCAGTCGAGGTTGGCGACGGAGCCCGGCTCCCGTAGGAGTCCGGGCGGAGTCCCGCTTGAGGTCTGAGTCATAGGCGGAGCCCGGCTCCCGTGGGAGTCCGGGCGGAGTCCTCTCGGAGTTGAAGTCGCGGGCGGAGCCCGGCTCCCGTAGGAGTCCGGGCGGAGTCCCCTGCAATTAAAGTCAGACGCGAAGTCCGGCTCCCATAGGAGTCCGGACGGAGCTTACCGGCAGTCGAGTTTGGCGATGGAGCCCGGCTCCCGTAGGAGTCCGGGCGGAGTCCTGCTTGAGGTCAGAGTCGTAGGCGGAGCTCGGCTCCCGTGGGAGTCCGGGCGAAGTCCTTTCGGAGTTGATTCTGCTGAGAACTTTGGCTGTGGGTATTTTGTACCCAACAAAAATGATAAAATCAACAACGACAGTGACAATGGAAAGGACAAACAGACAAGCAACAAAAAAGGATGCTTAGAGGAACAAAGGACAAAAAGAGCCCTAAGGGGGCCCAGCTTCCTCCGACCTCGAACTTTCGGCTTCGACCCTTGTTAGGGAGCACCTTAAACTTTCGACTTCTGCTTCCAATTCCCTCTCTCTCATTAATATCTCCATGTATCTTCGGTGAAATCGCTGGCTTTCGTTCTCTGCCTCGCGATACCTTTTTTTCGGGACCTCGAATTTTGCCTCCGCATCCTTGACGGCTTGCTGCTCGCATACCAGCTGGATCTTCAATTGCTGTAGCTCGGCCTTCCCCTCCCCAAGGGTGACAGATAGTTCCTCTACGGTTCTTCTCAGGGATTGGAGTTTGCTGGAATTCGGAGCGGGAGCAAGCTGAGCCCCTCCAGCTAGCTGCCTCTGGAGGCGGGCGACCTCGTCGGTCGCCATCCTGAGCCTCTCCTTGTATTCATCCACCTGCTTGCGCCAGCCGGCCCGGTACGCATCGTAGCTCATCTCAGCATCCTGGAGCTGTTGCTGGAGGTTAGAGACCTTCTTCGACTATTCCCGATCGCTGTCGGCCCGAGTCAAGAGCCGGGATGAACTTCCTTCCAACTGGCTAATCCTCTCCTGTGCAGCCGATAGCTCCACTCTGAGAGAACTGATCTTGGCAGCTTGAGCCCAAGATCGGTCACTGGCATGCTTCATGTGCTCCTCAAGCCCCTTCTCGAAGTTTGCCTTCCTCTGACTGTACTCCATGATCCCCTTCACGTGGAGATTCCGAAAGCGGGTGGCCTCCGTGGTGGCTTTAGAGTGGCTCTCCCTCAACTTGCGGAGTTTGCCATCCATCTTCTTCGACCTCTTCATCAAATGATGAACTTTCTTCTTCAGACGCTGGATCGTGGACTTCAGCGAAATCCCCCGTGGTAGGGGAAGCGCTACAGCAGGACACTGCCATCAGGAGACAAAAGCGTCAAGGCGCATCCCATTGCAGAAAGAAAAACAGAAAAGGAGGAGGAAGGGAGAGTGGAGAAGCCCTCCATAGGGAGAAATTCAACTTTATTGATTGAATATTTCTTAAGGACAAGAGGGAAAAGAAAAAAATTTGCAGTAAAAGAAGAATACAAGGTTAGAGGTCTCAGACCTCTGAAGTAGGGGCTGGGGAGCTCGGTGTCCCCGAAAGAGGAGCTGCAGTGGCGATAGCAGTGGAAGAGGGACCGGCTTCGTCTTCAGACGCCTCGCCCAAGAAGCTGAAGTCGAGCTCGAGAAATCTCTGAACCACCTTCTCCTGGCAGAGCTCAAATCCCTTAATGAAGGCCTCTTGGCCGAACTTGACGTTCAAGTCCCTCATCTCCGCAGAGGCCTTGAACTCCTCCACCGCCAGAACCCTGGCCTCTGAGACCAGGATCGAGATCTGTTCCACCAAATTGGTGACCTCGGCCTCCGCCTTCCTCGCCGTCTCCTCCGAGGTCTGCTTCTCTTGCTCCAGGGCCTGCTTCTCTTTCTCTAGGCCCTCTTGGAGGTTGGCTACCTCAGCAACCTTTTCTTGGAGGCGGGCGACTTCGTTCCGACGACGCTCCTCTGCCTGGATGGCATCCCTTCTCACCCGGTTCATCGCCTCTATGTTGGTGAGAAGCTGGTGCCCGATCTGCAAGGGCGGCCAGGAGGTCAGAATAAGAGTTGGAGAATTAATTAAACAAAGGTGTGAAAAGAAGGAGGGAGGTGAATCTGTTTACCTCGAGAAAAGGACCCAAGGGAGTCCCAAACCCACTGTTCGGGATCGGTGCGATCGATCCTCTCGACGACCTCGGGCAGGATGCAGCCATCAATCAACCACTTTATCAAGTCCCTGTCATTGAAGGAATTCTCCCCCGGCTCTTCTTCGAAATCGTGGGACTCTTCGATGGCGGCTCGGTGGCTGCTCGCCTTGTGAGCCACCGACTTCCTTCTCCTCCCCCTCTCGACCCCGGGCGCCTTCGCAGAACGGACCCCCAGAATGGGATCCTCAGTGGGGGGACTCCTGGAAGAAGCCCGGGGAGTCGGAGGTTCGGCGTCCGAAGGAACTTCAACTACAAAGGCTACCTGGGAAGGCGCGGTCGAGATCGTCTCCTCCATTCTAGCCTTCTTCGTCGATCCGGAGGCTTCAGTGCCCTTTCTTTTGTGGGCCTTGAGACCCCTGACGAGCATCCGTGCTGCCTCAGCGTCCATCCCTAAAAAAAAAAAAAAAAAGAAGAAGAAGAATTAGTGACGGGGTAAAAAAGGAAGAAGTGGTGTGCAAAAAAAAAAAAAAAAGGAAAGGAAAGATGGGATACTCGCAGGATCCAGGGGACTCAGGCCGATGTTGAACAAAAACTGCTCCTTTAGAAGGTTGGGAAGGGAAAGAGCTGAATAACCAAGAAGCCTCCGAGCGGCCTGAAGGTCGTCCTCCCCCAAGCTAGGAGTCCGGTGGATAGAGTCCCTTGGGGAGCCCCAAGGAGGCAATCCCAGCCTCAAGGTCGGGCAATGGACGAAGAGGTACTTCTCCTTCTAGTTATGGATTGAAGAGGGAGCACCTTTCAGCAACCCCTTCTTGCCAAACTGGAGGAAGAAATACCACCAGTCCTTTGCTGAGGGGTGACGCTTGAAGGTGTAAAAGTGCCTGAACAAAGAAAGAGATGGCTGAACTTCGACTACATGGCAAAGGGAGAGGAACCCTATCAAAAACCTAAAGGAATTCGGCACTACTGAAGCTAAAGAAATATCTAAGAAACGGAAGAGGGCGACAATGAAAGGCGGAAGCGGAAGCTGGAGTCTGGCATGGAAGGCCTCCTGATACAGGTAGAAGCGGCCAGGTGAGGGGGTGCTGGCCCGATCAGTGGGATCGGGGAGCTCCAGATCGTACTCCGGAGGAACTCCATACTGAACCCTTATCAGTAGGAGTTCATCTGGAGTCAGAGAATAGGGGATGGCACCCGATGCAAAAATCGGGCGAGGCCCAGCCCCAGATGTGGGTTCATCTACAGTGTGGGGGTCCTGGGGGGTTGACGCGGACGAACTCCTGGAACCACTAGAGGCGGAGGTGCCGGAAGATATTTCAAATGAAGACCCTAAAGATCCCGGAGAAATCAGGTGGGACAAGGGGCGAGGGGTTGCGGGAGACCAAACCAGAGAAATGAGGCAGAAGAAAATGGAGGAGAAAAGGTCCCTAAATGGCAAGAAGAAAAACAAAGGTTCCGGGACTGACCTAGATCGCTCTGAAGGGTGCAGAGGGGTGAGGACAGGGATGACTCGAAGAACGCTTGGGGCCAAGGCGGATGCCAAAGGGGGTCAGAGCTTTCGGAGAGAAGGCAGACACCAACGAAACTTTCAGGCGGGATGAGGCCTCTAGAGGCGAAAAGGCGGGTTTAAATAGACCCTGGGATCTGGCACTATAATGATCGTGGATCTCCCCATGCCGACTCACGCTCGCCACGTGTCCCACTCGCCACGACAGTCGGCTAAAAGTGGCTGACAGCTGACAGAGCCATTACTGTGTCGTACCTGGGCCAACGTACCAGCGAGAATTTTGAAAGGTCCCTTCGAATCGCCCTGATTCAAAAAGACTCCAGCACACGCGCATTTAATGCCAAAATATCTGGGGGTGATCGTACACAGGATTCAAGGGGACAACTTTGACTGCAAAAATTTTTCGGTACTTTCTTCATTCAAAATTCGAACTCGAAAGTAGGGGGACTGGTGTTGGGTATAAAATACCCCCTAGCCGAAGTTTGTGACAGGAGTGACCCTCCGGGGATCTAATCGACTTCCGACCTCCAACGACGTCTCTTCAAACCTCCCAGGTGGCCGAGCCTCCGCAATACTCCCAAGTTTTGCTGACGGATAAGCCCCCATCGGTGTCGATCGGATTCTTCACGACGGATGGACTCCACCCAAATTTTCATGATGATCGACCATCTTCTAGACTTCGTCCGGACTCCTACGGGAGTCGGACCTCGTCCCCAACTCCGGCTGCAGGCAGACTTCGTTCGGACTCCTACGGGAGTCGGACTCTGCCCTCAACTTCACTTACAGGCAGACTTCGTCCGGATTCCTACGGGAGCCGGACTCCACCCACAACTTTAATTGCAGGTAGACTTAGTCCGGACTCCTACGGGAGCCGGATCTCGTCCCCGACTCCAGCTGCAGGAAGACTTCGTCCGGACTCCTATGGGAGCCGGACTCCTATGGGAGCCGGACTCCACCCTCAACTTCACTTACAGGTAGACTTCGTCTGGACTCCTATGGGAGTCGGACTCCACCCACGACTTCAATTGCAGGTAGACTTCATCCGGACTCCTACTGGAGCCAGACCTCATCCCCAACTCTGGCTGCAGGCAGACTTCATTCGGACTCCTACGGGAGCCGGACTCCGCCCACGACTTCAATTGCAGGTAGACTTCGTCCGGACTCCTACGGGAGCCGGACCTCGTCCCCGACTCCAGCTGCAGGAAGACTCCACCCGGACTCCTACGGGAGCCGGACTCCGCCCACGACTTCACCGGCAGACTTCGCCTGGAGTCTTATGGGAGTCGGACTCTGCCCATGACTCCGACTGCAGGAAGACTCCGCCCGGACTCCTATGGGAGCCGGACTCCGCCCATGACTTCACCGACAGACTTCGTTCGGACTCCTACGGGAGCCAGACTCCGCCCACGACCTCACTTATAGGTAGACTTCGTCCGAACTCCTACGAGAGCCGGACTCTGAGCTTTTACTGCAAGCGACCCGCTCCGAGTCTCCGCTGCAAACGATCTACTTCAAATTTCTACCACGAGCGGCCCGTGCCAGATTCCCACCGTAGACCTTCACCCAAGCTTCCATTATGGATGAATTTCATTCGGATGTCCATTGTAGACCGGCACTGGTCGAGACTCTTCGATAAATGATCTCCATCCGAGCTTCTATGGAGATCGTACTCCAATCAGACTTCGACCGACATGCCTGGACCCTCTGGCAGGCCGCAGCAACGGCCACGACTCTGCTCTACTTCCTGTAATGGATTTCGCACGGCTCCATCACTCCCTGACTGGCTGCAGTAACGGCCACGACTCTGCTCCACTTTCTGTGATGGATTCCGCGTGGCTCCATCACTCCCTGGCAGATCACAATAATGGCTACGATCCTGCTCCACTTTCTGTGACGGATACCGTGCGATTCCTCCATCCTCTGGCAAGTCGCGACAGCGGACGCCGCTCCACTCTCCGCGACAGACTCCACGTGGCATGTCCCGGTGATAGCCATGATTCCACTCCACTACTCTTCGCAACAAACTCCTCATGACCCTGGGCAACCCACTGGCAGACGGTTACAAACATCGCTATCAGTCTGTTGCCCCCTCCGCCTATAAAAGGGGGACCCCAGATACGTTATTCTCTAAGCTCTATTTTCTATCCCAAAACTCTGCTAAAATTTTTGTTCGAGCACTCCATTCTTGTTGAGGTAGAGAACTGACTTGAGCATCGGAGGGTCTTGCCGGAGCAACCCCACCTCCGGTTTAGACTTCTTTTGTAGGTCCCGATGGCGACTGCGACTCCCTCAACTCCAGCTTCTCCGACGCAGGTAGATTTTTGCACCAACAACACACAAAAGAGATTTTTCACTGATCAGATGGTTGAATTATGATTAAAATCATGACAGAATTTGATTATCAATTTGATTGATGATTGATCCAATACAAAAGTTGCAATCAAATAACTCGCTAAAGAGTTAGTGAGTTAAAGGAGGATTAATTAGCAATTGGATTGCTAAGTGGCTCAATTTGGTTGAGCTATGGGGCTTGTATCAAGTCTAATTAAATTAAATTTAATTTGACTTGACATGAGTTTGATTTGATCAAACCTGATTGGGTTATAAGATAACCTAAATTACATGGGAGAATGATTCCTATTTGAATTAGGATTTAAATTTGACTCAATTTTTAATTAGACTAGGATGTATGAGTTTCTATTTGGACTAAAAATTCTTATTTTCATAGGTGCATCAAATCCTAATTGAATTAGGATTAAATTGAGTTTGACTCAAGCACCAAGAGAGAGTCCAAAAAAATTAGGACTCCTTCTCCAATTAGGTGACATCTAATATAAATAGTTTGGACTCCAAATCAAATTTAAATTTCTATCTATTTAGGTTTAATCAGGTCCTAATATGATTAAGATTGATTGATGTTTAAATTAGTTTAAAATAGCCACCTAAATAGGAGTCCTATGTGGTTTGGACTTCCTCCTTTCCATGTGCCACATAAGCCCCACATGTCAGCCAGGTTTTGATGCCCAAATACCCCACACCCCACTCTTCTTTTTAGCATGTAATAAGTTCCCTTTATCCCCTCTTTCCATGAGAAAATTTGGGTGAAAAGTTATGAAGAGTTGGCGGCATCAAAAGTCCTAAAGTCCTAGGTGTTTTGGACTCTTGTTTCCTACCCAAAATCAACTCTATCTCTTCCCTATTTAAACCATGCATCGTGGGATGTGTGAGATATGATATGGATCAGGTTGAGATGCCTAAAAGAGAGGATTTGTGCATGGAGAAAAATCATAAGAAAAGGGATGGCATGAAGAAGGGAGGCGTGAGGTTTGTTATGGCTTTCATCCTTCCTTTCTTACCAACAACCAAGAGTTAGTTGTTAGGACATCTCTCTCTCTCTCTCTCTCTTTTGTCCATGTTTGGATATGGGTGTCTCCTCTCTTCTTTGTCCAAAAGTTGGATAAAAATTTTTACATCTCTATTGTAGAGATTTGATGCATAAATTTTAGGAAGAAAAGAGAAGAAAAGATTCTTCTCATTATCTCTACCATGGAGATCAAGATCATCCTATGTTCTTCTTCTTCTTTAGGAGTGTCTTAAGAGAAAAGAAGATTTTCAACCATCAAGATGTGATCTCTGCAAGGAAGCTAGCACTCCGGTGAGATCAAAAGGCTTCTAATTAGATCAAAATCTTGTGTGGATATTCGTAGAGATCGAACGTTTGTGCAGCTTAAAGGAACCTTCAGAAGACATCCATGATCATTAGTTCATGGTGAAGATTGATCCATGCCAAGATATGTTCTTTACTTATTTTTTTTATTTGATTTCTGTATCTGAATCCTATCTTAGATATGATGATCATATTTATAGTTTGAAGATTTGATCTTATGCATGCTAGGATTAAATTAGATTTAATATGAAAATTTTAAATTTTACTGCATATTTATTTTGAAAAATTTTTACATGCATAAAACCATGAAACTCTAACAGTGGTACCAGAGCCACATCATATGCATGAGATTAGGATTTAGATTTGAAATCTGTACAGAAAAATTTTTAATCTAAAAGTTTTTGATGTCGTTCTGACATAACGTTGTTCTGGCATAACTTGTTATGCTGTATGGTTATCCTAGAATGATGTTAAAATTTTTATTTAAATAAAATTTTAGATCTGATTTTTCATCATATATGTGATATATATTTTGTTATTTAGATCTGAAAAGAGTTTCGAGATCTGTTTTGATTCATATATATGATATATGAAAGTATGTTTATTGCTGAAATTTGTTTCTATGATCTGAACTTATTTATGTATATGATACATAATTGTATATATGATCTGAAATTATTTTGAGATCAAAATTTACTTCCTATGCAAAGAATTTAGATCTAAAAATTTTAATTTAAGATCTAAAATTAGTGTTTATGCATGAGGGATTGGTCATGGGTAGATCAAATTAGGTCCTGTAATTGAATTACATGTAGGATTTTTGATTTGATCATATTGGGTCTGAATCAATTTAGCAGTTGATCAAACTGAGTCAAGTATTGATTAGGATGAGGTTAATAGAGCTTAAGTTCATACAATTATTATTGATCGAATCGATTGACACCCATATATAGAATCAATTAATCTAAGGACCTAGTTCAGCTCTATGACTCGAATCTAATTCACATAAGCTAATCTATTTGGATCAATTATCCAATTGGTGTCTAAGGTAAGTAATTAAAAGGTGATTATTTAATTGGTTTTTTTCATTGACCTGATCAATTTATTAGTGTCTAAGAAAAGCAACTGAAGAACCCCCATCAATCTCCACTTATCTGGCCAATTTGAAAGATTGAGTCTCAAATATGCTTGCTTGATAGTTTGATTTAACCTATGCCAATTAGCTCAGTCATGTGATAATTGATTAGGTGAGACCTAAACCCAAGTCTCTTCACAAATATTAAGTCCAAGGTCTTCCATCGTTGTAGATGTGCGAGTGTGCTATCGGTGTTGATTGTTCTCGAGTGGTTACCGTGGTTCAGTTGTATCGAAAGCACACCACTCTATTAACAAAGAGTTGCTCTAGGGTAAAGATGGGGTTGGGCCCAATAACTGTTAGGTGAGGGATCCAATGATGGTATTGCACCTGTTTGTGAATGGTGGGTCTGACTTAACTAAGGATTACGGGCAATAACTATTAGGCGAGCCAATATGATTTAGAGATCAAGTGGCTGCAACATGTTTAGAGAAGCATTTGGACAAAGAGTTGTCCATGCATCAGTATTCATTCATGTTATCAATAACTGTTAGGTGAGATACATGGTATCGGTGGGACTGTAGCACCCACTCGAAATTCAGTTGTCGCATTAGGATTTTTATTTCTCCATCTGGAGAGTGTGAAAGATCTGATAAAATAGTGAGAGTCTCTTTTTGTATCTAAAAGTCTCTAGAATAAATTATGAAATAAGTACAAATATCTAATTAGAATCTTTGCTCTCTGCTGTTTATTGTGTCAGCTTCCAACCCTCTAGTTTGAATCTTAGATGTCAACCGATTAACCAAAACCGACTACACAGACTGGCTCATAAATCTAAAAATTATTCTTAATTTCAAAAAATTATGCTATGTTCTCTATCAGGTTAATCTGATGTTAACGACTCTTCCAACCCATAGTCAACAAGCTATACTTGATGAGTGGATGGATAATGATAATTAAGATAGGTGCTAAATGTTAAAGTTCATGTTAGATGAACTCCAACGTATGCATGAGCACATGTAAATTGCCTATGATATATTGATTCATCTACAAGTATTGTGAGATGATCAGAGTCGCATAATGCATTTGATGCGTGATGGACAGTCAGTTTATGATCAAGGATATTAAGGAGCTTTAAAGGCTCGACATGACCATGCACATAGAATTGCTTGTGGATTTGATCCTACGATCTCCGATTAGTTTATATGGATAGCTTATGGTAAACTATCATATGAATGACCATCATGGCACCTTATCTGAATTGGTCAAAGTGTTGCTAACAAAGGAATCTTGAAGAGTTCAGAGGTAAATACCGAAGGGCCTAAAGAAACAAAGACACGCCTAGAGTAGGCATGTCAAAATTACTCAATACTATCCTTACGATTTTTTTTCTCCTAGTTGAGCTATAAACTCTAGTGATTTTATATAGAATCGATGGAAAGGTAGAGGACTGAGGAAGTAACCCTTGAAATTGATAATAGGGCAAGAGTTGCTACTGTGGTTATGGGTATTTGTCCTTTGTAATCATCATTTGGATTTAGTTCTTAGAGACAGTCTTTATTATTTACATAGTGATATAACTGTGAACTCAATTGAGCAAGCAATGAATGTCATTGGATCTGAGTGATCCAAAGTTAAGATAAACCTTAAGTATATGTGGGGCCTTAGGCTAAGTCATATTGGAGAAGAAATAATTAACAAACTGGAGAAATATGGGCTTTGGACTCATGGACTGTTGAGTCATATCTAGTTTGTGTATCATCTTTTTGAGAAAATATAACCAAGCTACTTTTGTGAGATAAGAGAAAAAGCATCACTAAGATACTTATCCTTGTACATATTTGATATGTGTAGCCCATATGATATGCTAACCAAGGAGTTGTCTCTACTTTATTGCCTTTATCGATGATCAATCATGGTATGGATATGTATATGAGATACAAATCTAAAATTTTTGAAAGGTTCAAATAATTCAGATGTAAAGTAGAGATGTAAATCAAAAAATTCCTATAGATACTTCAATCGGATCGAGGATGCAATACCAATGAAAAATTTTTTTTGATTATCTCATAAAATAGCATAGTTTCATATTGGACTGCTCTTAGTGTATCTCAGCTCAATGAGATAAGAAGAGTTATAGGATTATATAAGATATGGTCTAGTCCATAATGAACTTCATTGATTTATTTATATTTCTTTAGGGACATATTTTATTCCTATAAAATTGGGTTCTCTCTAAACCTATTCCTATCATACCATATGAGATATGGTATGGTGAGAACTAAATCTTAATTATTTTGAGATCCAAAGATATCCAGCTTGTGTCAAAGACAACAGATGGAGATGTTAGAGGATAGATCTATAAAGCTCATCCTAAAAGAGTTTAAGATACTACTTTCTGAAAGGATTACAATATGATTGTGACCCGACATGCTATCTTCTTGAAAAATTATTTAACCAAGATGAAATAGTAGGAGGAAAGTTAAGCTCTAAGAGAGTGTCTCTGAAGAGCAACGAGCCATAGGATCTTAAGAACCTATTCATCATGAGCCAGTAGATGTATATTTTTCTTCCACCTCACATATATAGTAGGATCTCCAATCCTCTCGAAAAGTACTTGAGTATGCTTAACAGAAGATGTAGAGAAAATCATTTCTCATGGGAGATGAAGAGTATAGAGATGATCCCAGAACCTATAATGAGGCGATGTAAGACATCGACTCCAAAAAAAAGATGTGAAATACCTTTCCTAGATAGATATCTTTTGAAGATTTCTATATGGAATAGCTTATAGAGTTCACTTCTTATGATATGAGATCACAAAGTCTGTTATAATTTTAGAGTTGGAACAGTCATTTTGATGATATGATCAAATTATTTGATTAGAAAAGAGAAATTATGTATTTCTAAATGGATCAGTGGGAGTGTCCAATACTGACATCGATTAAAATATGGTTGAATATAGAATTCTCCATGAAAGACATAAAGCAAGCATCCTAAAAATCTATAGAGATAGATGCAATTGGATGCTTGTGTTTTCATAGATAAAGTATAGAGAGTAGATGCTGAAAGGATTCAGCATAGAAATCTCGGAGAGGGGTCTGCTATCCTCTCAGATATAGATATATGCCATGTAATGTACTTAAACTAATATAGATAATACTGTGAATATCACGAGTAGATATTAGTTGTATTCAGGCTGAGAATACTGGATTACTGTGAAAACATCCTTAAGTTCTTAAGAAAAACTAAGATTTTATTATTAATTTGGAGAAGGATCAAAACTAGGAGTGGGAGGATACACCAATTCAGATTTTATATCTGATATTGATAGTAGAATATCTACATCATGGGATATATTCCTATATCGATATCTTGAAAGGGTTCCAAATAATCGATCAATGGAAGCTGAGTACACTGTAGATGTGTAGGATGTATTCTGGTTTTAATGTTAGTTGTAGAATTGGATGTCTTGCCATTAGATGTCATGACACTATACTGCAAAGACAATGGCACTATAGCCCTTACTAAGGAGCTTAGGTCTCACCAGATATCCAAGCATATAGAGCAACAGAACATGCGACTACCTCAAGTAAAAAAATATAGAGGTGCAGAGAGCAAACTCTACATAAAATATGGATGACCTACTGATAAGTCACTTAGCTAGCCAAAGACAAAAGCCTGTCTTGTGAAGATGGGGCTTGGTATATGGCAGATTGACTTTAGTGCAAGTGAAAGATTGTTGAATGTATGCCCTAGAAGCCAATCCTGACTGAGACATATCATATTTTTAAGACATAGTTTTATACTTTTGAATATTTATATTATCATTCATGTTTGTGTGTCCATGAATCATCCAAAAGATTAACAAGATGATGACACATATTCTCAAAGAGTTGAGAATTTGAGACATATGTCATTGATGGTTAATTCGTAAATTACTCCTGGTCATAAGATCATTATGGGATGGTTATTGATCCGAATAGATCAGTGCACGGATCACTTCCTTCGGATAGATGAGTCTCGAGTCTATGGTATAGTGACACTGGAGTGAGAGTGCAGGTTGTTGTTAGAGAATAACTAGCATTGAGCGTGACCAACACGAGAAGTCACATGGATGTCTGCTTACTCGTTAGTGACTTTCTCGATGTTGTAGTTGTGCGACTAGTCCTTTGATCCGAGATGGCACTACTGCTCGTAGTGAGACTACTAGAGTTTGACGACACATCAACATGGGTCTCAACGAGCCCTTGTAGTGGATGTTGGTGACAGTTGGTCCACTATAGCAGAAGGAAGTAGGGAGTAGTCCTATGGGATTTAAGAAGTTGAGTTTTTAAGTCTATGGCCATAGCAGTGTGATTGATGGAAAAGAGTTTCTATAGAATCACATATGGACTCAAGCTGATTGAATCTATCATGTGACCGATGATGAGGTTTGATGATTCATCCATGACCTGCCATCTGGTCGAGACTCATGATAGAGGGACTGTATCATACGTTAACTGCACCTAGAGGTTCATCATCTTTTATTCTGTTGAGTTGCCACTATATACTGCTGGGTGTCATTGGTGGATTGTGAGATCCACGAGCATCATCTTGATGATCGATGATCCTTGATGGGCAGAGTTGGAATGGTTCCAACCTATTGACAAGAGTTTCAATGATATTGTGATAGAGATTATAATATATCTCACTACCAGACAAAATAGAGCCTATGGGGTCACACACAAAAAAAGCTTTTGACTGATCAGATGGTTGAATTACGATTATGAATCGTGATAGGATTTGATTATCAATTTGATTAATGATTGATCCAATACAAAAGTTGCAATCAAATAACCCACTAAAGATTTAGTGAGTTAAAGAAGGATTAATTAGCAATTGGATTGCTAAGTGACTCAATTTGATTGAGCTATGGGGCTTGTATCAAGTCTAATTAAATTAGATTTAATTTGACTTGATATAGATTTGATTTGATCAAATCTGATTGGGTTATAAGATAACCT
Source organism: Elaeis guineensis (assembly GCF_000442705.2). Lineage (NCBI taxonomy): Eukaryota > Viridiplantae > Streptophyta > Magnoliopsida > Arecales > Arecaceae > Elaeis > Elaeis guineensis. The sequence continues at coordinate 63,862,231 of NC_025999.2, forward strand.
AAATTGCATGGAAGAATTATTCCTATTTGAATTAGGATTTGATTTTGACTCAATTTTTAATTAGACTAAGATGTATGAGTTCCTATTTGAACTGAAAATTCTTATTTCTATAGGTACACTAAATCCTTACCGGATTAGGATTAAATTGAGTTTGACTCAAGCACCAAGAGAGAGTCCAAAAGGACTAGGACTCCTTCTCTAATTAAGTGACATCTAATTTAAATAGTTTGGGCTCTAAATCAGATTTGAATTTCTATCTATTTGGGTCTAATCAGGTCCTAATATGATTAGGATTGATTGGTGTTTAAATCAGTTTAAAATAGCCACCTAAATAGGAGTCCTATGTGGTTTGGACTTTCTCCTTTCCATGCACCATATAAGCCCCACATGTCAACCAAGTTTTGATGCCCAAATACCCCACACCCCACTCCTCTTTTTAGCATGTAATAAGTTCCCTTTATCCCCTTTTTCCATGAGAAAATCTAAGCAAAAAGTTATGGGGGGTTGGCGGCATCAAAAGTCCTAGAGTCCTAGGTGTTTTGGACTCTTGTTTCCTATCCAAAATCAACTCTATCTCTTCCCTATTTAAACCATGCATCATGAGACATGTGAGATATGATATGGACCAGGTTGAGATGCCTAAAAGAGAGGATTTGTGCATTGAGAAAAACCATGAGAAGAGGGACGGCATGAAGAAGGGAGGCGTGAGGTTTGTTATGGCTTTCATCCTTTCTTACCCACAACCAAGAGTTGGTTGTTAGGACATCTCTCTCCTTTTTGTCCATGTTTGGTTATGGGTGTCTTCTCTCCTCTTTGTCCAAAAGTTAGATAAAAATTCTTACATCTCTATTGTAGAGATTTGGTACATGGATTTTAGGAAGAAAAGAGAAGAAAGGGTTCTTCTCATGATCTCTAGAGTAGAGATCAAGATCCTCCTATGTTCTTCTTCTTCTTTAAGAGTGTCTTGAGAGAAAAAAAAAATTTTAACCATCAAGATGCGATCTCTACAAGAGAGCTAGCACCCTAGTGAGATCAAAAGACTTCTGATCAGATCAGAGTTTCATATGGATATCCATAGAGGTCGGACGCTTGTGCGGCTTAAAAGAACCTTCAGAAGACATCCATGATCATCAGTTTATGGTGAAGATTGATCCATGCCAAGGTATGTTCTTTATTTATTTATTTTTATTTGATTTCTATATCTGAATCTTATCTTAGATATGATGATCTTGTTTATGGTTTGAAGATTTGATCTTATGCATGCTAGGATTAAATTAGATTTAATTTAAAATTTTAAATTTTACTGCATACTTATTTTGAAAAATTTTTGCATGCATAAAACTATGAAACTCCAACACTTCTGGCCAAAGAAAATTATGAAATTTTAATAAAAAAATTTATGATATCATTTTGAATGGTGTTACTATAATGCACGAACAATTGAATAATAGAATTTATGTTGTATCATGGCCTAGTGCAATGTACACATCAAGAAAATATCCTAGGATAAATGTATTGAATTCTGACCATGCAGTAGAAAGTAATTTTTAAAAATTTTAAAATTAATCAAGTCAAAAGCCTTAACAATTAAAACTATTGAGCCAAAACCCAAACCCTAGAATCACCTTACCGATGTCGATCAAAATAAAACAAGCATACAAAGGGATAGAATTTTTACTTTCACCAAAAAGATAATATGGCACATTGGTGATCTTCATGAGACTCCAAAGTAGAAGGCCTCCAACGATGATTCACATGAAAATTGTCCAAGATCCTTCCTAACCGGTACGCTGCCGCAGTCTTGTCTTCTCAAGAACACTGCCGACTTCATTCTTGAGGAACGATCACACCAAAGCTCAGTTGCTTTCGATCTTACCATCAAAATTATGCCAAGAAGATACTCTTCAGATGTCTCATAATCTAGGATTTAATTTTGAGCTCCAACATATGAAAAAATCAAATCCTAAGGCACACTAGCAATACTTGCTAATTCCTCACCATCCTTCTTACAACTTTTGTCTCTCAATTTTTTCTTGCTTTTTTTTCAATTTTTTTTTTAAATTTTTTTTCTCATTTATACACCACTTATCTCTGATTTCCACCTAAAAACCCAGCACTTGGGTCATATGGCAGGCTCTATTTAAAAAGGGGACCAAGGGACATGAGAAGGACCAAGGGGCGCCAACCTTTGGCGCTCCATTTTCTCACATGATGAATAAATTCATCGTGTATCATGTTCGGTGCAGGAGAGCTTTCACACAGAAGGACTCCTCTTCTACACCTCATAAAAATTCTAAAATAATTTGGTATGAAATCATAAGAGATCTGATTGAGAATATAAGGCAACGCAATAAGATAAGAGTCTTCTTTAAGGACTCTCCATCTTCACATGCTAAAAAGAGGTTGGGCGGCAACTTATTTTGGCATGGAACCTGGTGGGGGCAGAGTATTGGGAAATGTGTCCTAAAGCTAAATATGTGATGATTGTGCTAATTATAAATATATATAAATTGATAAATAATAAAAATTATTTGATATTTTTCATCATAAGGTTACATCTTCTAACGAACTCCTATGTTGTGATAAAGTCCTTAATGTTGGGATGCGTAGATGATTTTATGCATGTATTTCAAAATATTTTCAAAAAAAATATAATGAAAGATAATTAGATTAATCAAATTAATCTAACATGTATATCATCTAATTATCAAATCAACCTACTCTAAGATCTATGATCTGTTATGTTGCATATAAAATCTAAAATAATCTGAAGATAAAATCAGCATGCATGCATATAAGCAGTAGATCACATCTACTTCTAATCTGAGTTTAGAACTCTATACTTGATTATGGGTTGACGATCTCTACTACTGAGAGACATGATGGAGAGGATCTTTGCTTATTTCTCACAGCCACACACGCATCTGGCCTCTATGGAAAATCCACTCGAAGCCCCGATATGATCGATCTTCTCGAGAGTACTAGCTCATGCAAAGATCTTCTTCTTGACTGATCTGGATCTTTTCTTCAATTTTTTGGAACCTTTTCAGAGATTGAAGATGGACTTCTAGAAGAGATGAAGAGATAAAAAAATGATGAAGAAGAAAATATTTTTTTTCTAATTTATTTCCTCCTCCCTAACCCTTAGAACCAAAAATCTGAAATTCAGGTTTTTGCGCACACCCTAAGAGAGAGGACCTTCTTCTCTATTTTTCATACCATAAACTATACCCAAATTTCTATCATATAAAGAGCTCTCTTCTAGTATCTTAGACACATAATAGAAACCACAAAATCCTCTTTTATAGCCATGTAAGGAGGTGGGGTGAAGAGTCCTAATGAACCTAGACTTTTATAGGATTCTGCCTCCCTTCACAATTCTATATCCAAAAATATATCAAAAAAATATGGGACACCCCTTCCCATATTTTTTTATGGTAAAAAATTTCTAAATAATCTTTTGTAAAAGATCTCCTCAAAATATTACACACATAAGGAGAAAAAAATTTATTGGCATGGAGAGGTTGATCTGGATAAGAATAGATTCTCCTGATAAGGAATATTTTGAAATTCAATTTCAGAACCTTTCTTTTATCAAAACCAAATCAGATTTGAATGTAAGATTGATAACAAAAAGGACTCTTTGGTGTGAAAAAATCTCAACAAAATAATTTTGTGTGTGGAGATATATGATGTGCAATTTGGGTTGGCATAAGGAGAAGAGTCTTATTCCAATAAGAACTCTAAGTTTCCTTACTTGAATCCAAACCAAATCACATCTGGTTTAGCCCAAATAAAATATATAAAATCTAATCTAATTAGGTTCATAAATTTTTAATCAAATTTTACTCAAATTAGAAATTGATTGAATCAAAATTCTTGTTGGTGCAAAAATTCGCCCGCGCCGGAGAAGCTGGAGTTGAGGAAGCCGCGGTCGCCGCTGGGACCTGCAAGGGAAGTCTAAACCGGAGGTGGGGTTGCTCCGGCAAGACCCTCCGACGCTCAAGTCAGTTCTCTGCCTCAACAAGAATGGAGTGCTCGAACGGAGAGCTTAGCAGAGTTTTGAGATAAGGCAAAAGAGCTTAAAGAATAACGTATCTGAGTCCCCCCTTTTATAGGTGGGGGAGGCAGCGGACTGATGGCGACGTTTGTAACCGCCTGGTAGTGGGCCGCCCACGGTCAGGGGAATTGATTGCGAAAGATAATGGAGCAGACACGTGGGCATCACCTCGACTTGCCACGTGGAATCTGTTATGAGGGGTGGAGCAGCATCCGTCGTCAGGAGAATCGCATGGTATCCATCGCAGGAGGTGGAGCAGGTTCGTGGCCGTCACTGTGGCCTGCCAGGGGATAGTGGAGCTGTGCGGAGTCCGCCACAGGAAGTGGAGCAGGGCGGCTATGGCTGCTGCGGCTTGTCAGGGAATGATGATACTGCGTGGAGTCTGCCACAGGAGGTGGAGCAGGGTCGCGGCCGCTTTGAGGGCCTGTCAGGGGTCGTGGATCTGTCGATTGAAGCTCGGTAACAGTCGGAGCCCAGTTTCTGTTGAGGTGCGGGTGAGGTCCTCCTGGCGGTAGGGGTCGTGGGCCGAGCCCGGCTCCCGTAGGAGTCCGAGCGGAGCTGCTCTGATGTCGATGGCGGAGTCCGGCTCCCGTAGGAGTCCGGAGCTGCAACTGCTGTCGGTGGTGGAGCCCGGCTCTCGTAAGAGTCCGGGCGGAGCTGCGCTGCAAACAAAGTTAAGGGCGAAATCCAGCTCCGATAGGAGTCCGGATTGAGCTTACCAGCAGTTGATACTGAGAGCGGAGCCCGGCTCCCATGGGAGTCCGGGCGGAGCTGTTCTGATGTTGGCGGCGAAGTCCGGCTCCCGTAGGAGTCCGGACGGAGCTGCGCTGATATCGTCGGCGGAGCCCGGCTCCCGTAGGAGTCCGGGCGGAACTGCGCTGCAAACAAAGTTAAGGGTGAAGTCCGGCTCTGATAGGAGTCCGGATTGAGCTTACCAGTAGTTGATACTGAGAGCGGAGCCCGGCTCCCGTGGGAGTCCGGGCGGAGCTGTTCTGATGTTGGCGGCAAAGTCCAGCTCCCGTAGGAGTCTGGAGGGAACTGCACTGATGTCGTCGGTGGAGTCCGGCTCCCGTAGGAGTCCGGGCGGAGCTGCACTGCAAACAAAGTTAAGGGCGAAACCCGGCTCCGATAGGAGTCCGGATTGAGCTTACCAGCAGTTGATACTGAGAACGGAGCCCGACTCCCGTGGGAGTCCAGGCGGAGCTGTTCTGATGTTGGCGGCGAAGTCCGGCTCCCGTAGGAGTCCGGACGGAGCTGCGTTGATGTCGTCGGTGGAGCCCGGCTCCCGTAGGAGTCCGGGCGGAGCTGCGCTGCAAACAAAGTTAAGGGTGAAGTCCGGCTCTGATAGGAGTCCGGATTGAGCTTACCAGCATTTGATACTGAGAGCGGAGCCCGGCTCCTGTGGGAGTCCGGGCGGAGCTGTTCTGATGTTGGCGGCGAAGTCCGGCTCTCGTAGGAGTCCGGAGGGAGCTGCGCTGATGTCGTCGGTGGAGCCCGACTCCCGTAGGAGTCCGGGCGGAGATGCGCTGCAAACAAAGTTAAGGGTGAAGTCCGGCTCTGATAGGAGTCCGGATTGAGCTTACCAGCAGTTGATACTGAGAGCGGAGCCCGACTCCCGTGGGAGTCCGGGCGGAGCTGTTCTGATGTTGGCGGCGAAGTCTGGCTCCCGTAGGAGTCCGGAGGGAGCTGTGCTGATGTCGTCGGTGGAGCCCGGCTCCCGTAGGAGTCCGGGCGGAGCTGCGCTGCAAACAAAGTTAAGGGCGAAACCCGGCTCCGATAGGAGTCCGGATTGAGCTTACCAGCAGTTGATATTGAGAGTGGAGCCCGGCTCCCGTGGGAGTCCGGGCGGAGCTGTTCTGATGTTGGCGGCGAAGTCTGGCTCCCGTAGGAGTCCGGGCGGAGCTGCACTTGCTGATGGCGGTGGAGCCCGGCTCCCGTAGGAGTCCGAGCGGAGCTGCACTTGCTGATGGCGGTGGAGCCCGGCTCCCGTAGGAGTCCGGGCGGAGCTGCACTTGCTGATGGCGGTTCCGCCGTGGGTTCCGGCTGTGGGTATTTTATACCCAACACCAGTCCCCCTACATCCGAGTTTTGAATTTCAAACGAAGGAAGTACACAGAAGTACAGCCAGAACCGTCCCTTCGAATCCCGCGCCCCACCGCTCCCAGATATTTTGGCATTAAATGAGCGCATGCCGGAGTCTTTTCGAATTGGGGCGGTACGAGGGGACGCTTCGAAGACCCCGCAGGTATGCTGGCCTAGGTACGGCGCAATTATGACCCTGCCAACCGCCAGCCGCTTTCAGCCGCCTGCCACGGGGAGTGGGACACGTGTCGGATGCGGACTGGCCCAGGGGGATTCGAGATCATTATGGCGCTGGATCCCAGGGTCTATTTAAACCCGTCCTCCCCCCTTCAGGCGCCCCACTCCGCTTCTGATTTCTTGCTGGCGTCTGTCATCTCCCCGAGAGTCCGCTCTAGCGAACGCCCTCTCGAGCCGTAGGTGCCTTCCGTTTCTCGCTCCCCAGGCCCCCAGAGCAAGATAGGTTAGTGCCCACCTTCTTCTTCTTACCGCCTAGGGTCCTCTCCTCCTTCCACTTCTTTTGTGTCTTCTCCTGAGTTGACCTCCGGCGTCTCCCTCCCTTCTCGGCTTGCTTTTCTAGGGTCCTTTAGGTTCTCCCCCAAAGAAAAATGTCTTCCGATTCTTCTGCCCCCGTAAGTTCTGGGAGTTCTTCTGCTTCCAACCCCCAGGCCCCTGTCTCTGCGGACGAACCCGCGTTCGGGGCAGGGTCTCGCCCGGTTTTCGCACCAGGCGCCATTCCATGTTCGTCGACTCTGGACGAACTTCTTCTGATAAGGGCTCGGTACGGGGTCCCTTCAGAGTACGACCTGGAGCTTCCTGGCCCTTCTGACCGGGCTAGCACTCCCCCTCCTGGTCGCTTTTGTTTGTACCAGGAGGCATTCCGTGCCGGACTCCGGCTTCCGCTTCCTGCTTTTGTTGCCGCCTTCTTTCGTTTCTTAGACATTTCTCTCACCTCTGTCGCCCCGAATTCCTTTAGGTTTTTGATAGGGTTTCTCTCCCTCTGTCACATAGCCGAGGTCCAGCCTTCCCTCTCCCTGTTCAGACATTTCTACACCTTCAAACGCCATCCTTCAGCGAAGGACTGGTGGTACTTCTCCCCCCAGTTCGGTAAGAAGGGGTTGCTGAAGGGCGCCCCTTCTTCGATTCACAACTGGAAGGGAAAATTTCTCTTCATTTACTGTCCGACCCTGGAACTGGGCCTGCCCCCTTGGGGGTCTCTGAGGGATTCCGTCCGCCGAGCTCCCAGCCTGGGAGAGGACGACCTTCAGGCCGCCCAGAAGCTCCTGAGTTACCCCGCTCCTTCCCTTCCAAACCTACTGAGGGAGCAGCTTCTCTTCAACATCGGCCTGAGCCCTCAGGATCCAGCAAGTATACATCTTTTCTTTTCTTGTCTTCTTCTTCCCTCCTTTTTCCTCTTTTCTCTTTCTCTTTTTTCTTTCTTCTTTCTTCTCTCTCTTTTTTTTTTTTTTTTTTTTTTTTTTTTTTTTGGACTGATTGGTGCCGCTTTTTCCTTCTTCTTTTCTTTTCCTATTTTTTTTTTTTTTTTAGCAATGGACGTCGAAGCCACACGGATGCTCGCCAAGGCCATGAGAGCCCAGAAAAGGAAGGGCGCGACGACTTCTGGCTCGACGAAGAGGGCCAGGGTGGAGGAGACGAGCTTGGCTGCGCCCGTCCAGGCGACCCCGGCAATCGACATTCCTTCGGATGCCGAGCCAGCGGCCCCCCGGGCTCCCTCAAGGAGCCCGCCGACCGGGGTCCCCATTCCGGAGGTCCGCCCCGCGGAGGCGCCCGCCGCGGGGAGGAGGAGAAAATCGGTGGCCCGCAGGCCGAGCAGCCACCGAGCCGCTGCAAACGAGTCCGTCTGTTCCGAGGGGGGATCGGAGAACCCCTTCAACGACAAGGCCCTGATCCGTCGGCTGCTCGATGGTTGCATTCTGTCCGATGTCGTGGAGAGGATCGACCGTGCCGATCCTGAGCAGCGGGCCTGGGACACCTTGGGGTCCTTTCTTGAGGTAAGCAGATTTTTACTGGCACAGTTGCTCGGTCTTTGTTGTAATTCTCTATCTGTCTTTGCAGATCGGGCACCAGCTCTTCGCCTATGTCGAGGCGTCGGGCCGCATGAGAAGGGATCTCCTTCGGGCGGAGGAGCGCTGCCAAGATGAGGTTGCTCGTCTTCAAGCGAAGACGGCCGAGGTGGCTGCCCTCCGGGAGGCCCTGGAAAGAGAGAGACAAGATCGGGAAGAGGAAAGATGAGTCCGAGAGGAGGAGAGGCGAAGCCTGGAGGAGTCGGCAAGGAAGGCGGAGGCCGAGGTCGCCCACCTGGCCGAGCAAACTCTGGTTCTGGTCTCGGAGGCCAGGACCCTTGCGGTGGAGGAGTTCAAGACCTCCACGGAGATGAGGGAGCTGAACGTCCAGTTCGGCCTGGAGGCGTTCACCAAGGGGTTCGAGCTCTACCGAGAGAGGGTGGCCAGCAGATATCCCGACCTTGATCTCGGCTTTTTGGAGGAGTCTGACGACGAGGCCGCCCCTTCGTCCACTGCTGCCGCAGTCGCGCCCCCCGCACCGAGCTCTCCACCTCCTGCCCCCGAGGTCTGAGACCTCCGATCTTGTATCTTTCTCTTGTCGCCATATTTCTTTTCCGCTTGTCTTCAAAATTAATCAATAAAGTTGAATTTCTTATTGTGGATGGCCTTTCCTCCCCTCTGCTCCTTCTTTTCTGCCTTTCTTCTTGTAATAAGTTGGTCTTTAACGTTTGCTTCTTCCGATGGCAGTGTCCCGCCGAAGCACTCCCCTTGCCCCTAGGGGTCCCGCTGAAGTCAACTATCCAACGGCTAAAAAAGGAGGTCCTCCACCTGACGAAGAAGTTGAAAAAGTCGGAGGACGAGATCCGCAAATCAAAAAAATGCTATTCCGAGGCCGCCGCTGAGGCCGCCCACTTCAGGAGTCTCCAAGTGAAGGCAATCATGGACTACAGCCGGAGGAGGGCGAACTTCGCGAAGGAGCTCGAGGAATGCACGAAGAGCGCCAGCGACCGAACTTGGGCTCAAGAAGCCAGGATCAGCGCCCTTAAGGTGGAGTTGTCAGCTGCGAAGAGGAGGATCGGCCAGCTGGAAGGGAACTCATCCCGGCTCACAGCGCGGGATGAGCAGATATGGTCGCAAAAAGTTTCTGACCTCCAGAAGCAGCTTCAAGATGCTGAGGTGAGCCACGATGTGCAGCGGGCCAGCTGGCGCCGGCAGGTAGAAGAGTACAAAGGGAGATTCCGTCGGACGGCGGATGAGGTCGTTCGTCTCCAGAGGCAATTGGTTACCAGGGTGCAGCTGGCCAACGCCCAAGATAACGAGGAGCTCCAAGCCCTGAGAGGCACTGTCGAAGGGATTTCTGTCTCCCTTGGGGAGAAGACAGCTGAGCTTCAACAAGTAAAAATCTAGCTGGGGCTTGAGCGGAAGGCCGTCGCGGATGCAGAGGTGGAGTCCGAAGTTTTGCGAAAGTGGCATCGGGAAGCGGAGGCTGAGAGCCGGCGACTTCGTCAGGCGTTCCAGGATATGCTGCAAAAGAAGGAAGAACTAGAGGAAACGGTGGATAGCTTGAGGCAGTCCGGGTTGGGGGATGGAGGTGATCACCCTAGGTTAGAGGGAGCAGGACCTCCTTAGAGTTCTTTTGTAGACACCCCCTTTTTGTAGCTGCCCCCCTCTTTTTTTTTTTCTTGTCGTTTTGTCCCTCTTTCACTGGCCGTCCTAGCCCTGTAGTACATATATCGAAAATGAGGAAAAAGCATTTTGTGTTACCTTGTCTGCACGTAGCACCAAATATTGTCGTTCGTTGACCTTTTCTCGTCGTTTGGCCTGTTTGGCTTAGAGGTCGTCGTGGGAAGGGGCTCTTCCCTTCCATCCGATCTCGTCATGTGGCCAAGCCTTGCCACCATTCTTAACCCTTGCTGGCGAAGTAGCGGATGGAGCCCGACTTTCTTGGCGGCGGAGCCCGGCTCCCGTAGGAGCCCGGGCGAAGCTTTCCTGGCGGCGAAACCCGGCTCCCGTAGGAGTCTGGGCGAAGCTTCCTTGGGCGGTGAAACCCGGCTCCCGTAGGAGTCCGGGTGAAGTTTACCTTGGCGGCGGAACCCGGCTCCCGTAGGAGTCCGGGTGAAGCTTCCCTGGGCGGCGGAACCCGGCTCCCATAGGAGTCCGGGCGAAGCTTCCCTAGGCGGTGAAACCCGGCTCCCGTAGGAGTCCGGGTGAAGTTTACCTTGGCGGCGGAACCCGGCTCCCGTAGGAGTCCGGGTGAAGCTTCCCTTGGCGGCGGAACCCGACTCCCGTAGGAGTCCGGGTGAAGCTTCCCTTGGCGGCAGAACCCGGCTCCCGTAGGAGTCCGGGCGAAGCTTCCCTGGGCGGTGAAACCCGGCTCCCGTAGGAGTCTGGGTGAAGTTTACCTTGGCGGCGGAACCCGGCTCCCGTAGGAGTCTGGGTGAAGCTTCCCCTGGGCGGTGAAACCCGGCTCCCGTAGGAGTCCGGGTGAAGTTTACCTTGACGACGGAACCCGGCTCCCGTAGGAGTCCGGGTCTTCCATTTTGCTTGAGCCGGCGCGAGGTTCTCGTTATCAGCCTGGCTTGTGGGGGCGCATTAGGGCGCTGTAAGGCCTCTCCCCCCTCCGATCTTAAAAGAACCGGGCTTTCAACTTTGCTCATGTCAGGACGAGGTCCTCCTGTTCCTGACATGACCGTGGGGGCACATTAGGGCGTTGCAAGGCCTCTCCCCCCATCCGGTCTAAAAGAACCGGGCCTTTGACTTTGCTCAAGTTAGGGCGAGGTTTTCCTCCTGTCCCTAACAGGGCTGTGGGGGCACATTAGGGCATTGTAAGGCCTCTCCCCCCATCCGGTCTAAAAGAACCGGGCCTTTGACTTTGCTCAAGTTAGGGCGAGGTTTTCCTCCTGTCCCTAACAGGGCTGTGGGGGCACATTAGGGCGTTGTAAGGCCTCTCCCCCCATCCGGTCTAAAAGAACCGGGCCTTTGACCTTGCTCATGTCAGGACGAGGTTCTCCTCCTGTTCCTGACATGGCCGTGCTTTTGGAGGAATCATATCCGGTCATAATACATCCATGCTAGGTGGGAGGAGCATGTTAGCTAAAAAGAAAGGTAGATTCAAAGCGAAATAGTAAGCGATACATTTACAGTATTCCCGCTCCTTCTTGAGGCCCTCCGACGATGGAGTTGATGGTCCCGATAGGAGGCCGGTCCCCGGGCTGCTCCTCCCTTTTCTGCGGTTCGGGCGGTGGGAGGGCTCTTGGCCGGTCTCCTCTACCCTCAGGCCGGCGACGGATGAATCTGTTGAGCCGACCTCGCCGGATGAGCTCCTCGATCTCGTCCTGGAGCTGGATGCACTCTTCGGTGTCGTGGCCGTGGTCGCGGTGGTAGAGGCAGAACTTGTTAGGGTTGCACTTCCCGGGGTGCGTGCGCATCCTCTCCGGCCTAGGGAGCAGCTCCCTGACCTCCATCAGTACCTTGGCCTTCGAGGCGTTGAGGGGGGCGTAGCTGCGGAACTTTCCTGGCGGGGAACCCCGCCGAAACCTGTTGTCCGGGCTCCTCTGCCTGCATGCCCGGGGGGGAGTATGGGCGCGCTTATGTCCAGGAGGGGATCGAGAGTGAGGCCGGGCTTCCTTTGGCCTCTTCTCAACTGCGGGCTTACCAGAATCTCCCGCCTGACGCTCCCTCGCAGTCTCTTCATCCTTCATTCTGAAGGCCTCTTCCGCTCGGGCGTATCCTTCAGCCCGAGCCAGTAGATCAGCAAAATCCCTGGGGTACTTCTTCTCCAGGGAGTCAAGAGATCATTCTTCTGAAGGCCACCTTTCAGGGCGGCCATGGCAATCGACTGGTCCAAGTTCCGGACCTCCAACGCCGCGATGTTGAAACGGTTGATGTAGGCCCGTATGGACTCCCCTTCCCTCTGCTTGATGTTGATGAGGGACTCTGAACCTTTCCGGGGACGTCGGCTGCTGACAAAATGGGCCACGAATTGGTGGCTCATTTGGTCGAAGGAGAATATGGTACCCGGCTTCAGAGCCGAGTACCAGTTCCTTGCTGCTCCCTTCAAGGTAGACGGGAAAGCCCGGCACAAGATGGCGTCGGGAGCACCATGAAGCAGCATCATCGTTCGGAAGGCCTCCAGATGGTCCACCGGGTCCGACGTCCCGTCGTAGCTTTCAAACTGGGGGAGCTTGAAATTCGGCGGGATCGGTTCCTGCATAATCATTTGGGAGAAGGAAGGGTCAGTGCAGATATCCTCACCGTAAGCGGGAGGCGCATGGCGGAGTTCTTCAATCCGTCGGTTCATCTCCTGGAGCCTCCGGTCCAGGAAATCCTCTCGACTTCGAGTCTCGAGGGTCCTTTGGCAGAACGGGGGCAGGGATCTCCCAGGGGTGGAGTCGTGGTCCGATTGAGGGCTCTCCACCCTTGGATTCGCCTTCCCGGGAAGGACGGGGCGGCTGGCCCAGGTGGCCCGCCCCACCGTCGGGTTCTGGCATTCCGGAGATGCCCCTTCCGGATGCGTCGACGCCTGCGGCGGCTGCTGCTGCATTGCCTGTACGGCCTCGACGAGGCCCTTGACCTGCTGCGCCAGCAAGTCAAATTGCTCCGCGCCGACCGCCGTCGCCGGAGGGGGAGGAGGAGCTGGCTGAGAGACGGGAGGGGAGGCCGGAGCCTGAGACCTGGCCGCGGAGGCCGTGGACCGTCGGGTGGATGCCCTGCGCGGAGGCATCGGGTGTCGATCTCGCGGGGGAGGATTAGGAGTAGATGATGGAGAGATGGCCGGAGGCGGCTCCATTGAGCGCTCCTTCAAGAACAAGGGTGCCGTGAAGACACAGCCCTCCATCTAGCGCCAATCCTGGTGTTGGGTATAAATTACCCGCAGCCGAAATCGACAGCAGAACGGCTCCACCCGGACTCCTACGGGAGTCGGGCTCCTCCATCAACAGCAGAACGGCTCCGCCCGGACTCCTACGGGAGCCGGGCTCCTCCATCAACAGCAGAACGGCTCCGCCCGGACTCCTACGGGAGCCGGGCTCCTCCATCAACAGCAGAACGGCTCCGCCCGGACTCCTACGGGAGCTGGGCTCCTCCTTCAACAGCAGAACGGCTCCGCCCGGTCTCCTACGGGAGCCGGGCTCCTCCATCAACAGCAGAACGGCTCCGCCCGGACTCCTACGGGAGCCGGGCTCCTCCATCAACAGCAGAACGGCTCCGCCCGGACTCCTACGGGAGCCGGGCTCCTCCATCAATAGCAGAACGGCTCCGCCCGGACTCCTACGGGAGCCGGGCTCCTCCATCAACAGCAGAACGGCTCCGCCCGGACTCCTACGGGAGCCGGGCTCCTCCATGAACAGCAGAACAGCTCCGCTCGGACTCCTACGGGAGCCGGGCTCCTCCATCAACAGCAGAACGGCTCCGCCCAGACTCCTACGGGAGCCGGGCTCCTCCATCAACAGCAGAACGGCTCCGCCCGGACTCCTACGGGAGCCGGGCTCTGCCATCGACAGCAGGGTGGCTCCGTCCGGATCCCTATGGGAGCCAAGCTCCGTCCTCAGTCTCCGACCTTAGTATCAGCTGCTGGAGCCGGTCTCCACCCACAACCTCGTCCGAAAGGGGGACTTCTCCCGGACTCCTACAAAGGCCGAACTCCGACTACTGTTGAGCCATGATCAACAGATCCGTGTCCTTTGGCAGATAATAATAACTGCCATGATCCTGTTCCACTTCCTGTAGCGGATTCCACGCGGCTCCACCTCCCCCTGCGACAGGTGCTGCACGATCCCACTGCCCTCTGACAGGCTGTGTCGACAGCTATGATGCTGCTCCGCTCCCTGCGGCAGGTGCTGCACGATCCCACTACTCGCTGACAACTAGCAGTAACGGACGCCGCTCCACTACCTGCAATAGGCCCTATGTGGCGGGCCATGATGATGGCCACGTGTCTGCCCCATTATCTTTCACAATCAATTCCCCTGACCATGGGCGGCCCACTACCAGGCGGTTACAAGCGTCGCCATCAGTCCGTTGCCTCCCCCGCCTATAAAAGGGGGACTCAGATACGTTATTCTTTAAGCTCTTTGCCTTATCTCAAAACTCTGCTAAACTCTCCGTTCGAGCACTCCATTCTTGTTGAGGCAGAGAACTGACTTGAGCGTCGGAGGGTCTTGCCGGAGCAACCCCACCTCCGGTTTAGACTTCCCTTGCAGGTCCCGACGGCAACCGCGGCTTCCTCAACTCCAGCTTCTCCGGCGTAAGCGGATTTTTGCACCAACAATTCTGATCAAATCAGGGATAATTCTTTCTTAGCGATTAGATCATCTCATAACCTAATTGGGTCAAACCTAATTGAATTAAATTCAATTAGATTTTATTTAATCCTCTTTGCTTAATCAAATTGAGCTAATCAATAATTTAATTACTAATTAATTTTTTATTAATTTACTAATACTTAGTGAAATAATTTATTACAACTTTTGCATAAGATTAACCATCAATCAAATTGATGATTAAGCCCTTAAACGATTCTCAATCATTGATCAATCACATGATCAGTTAGAAACTTCTTTTGAGTGTGATCCAATAGGTTCGAACCTAAGTCGGTAGTATAGGAATAACTTTCTGAACCAATCGATGTAACCATTTAGCAATGATGACCCGACATCCGGATAGGTCGAATGATGGCAAAGCAACATTCAAGAACCTATTGACGTATGGTTACCGTATAATTCATTCCTTTGACCCTAATGCTCGAGGATAACTTAGAATTTAACTGTCAATCCTAGATAAGTCATCCACATTATATTGTAATCTTTTTTAAATCTATCACATGGATTATCTGGGCTCAGATTTTTCTAAATTGAAATACACTGATGCATATCTCCTACTAATTCAGAGGGGTCAATCCCATCTTGACTCACGTACCGACTTGATAAGTACTTGACTATATCCAAAAATCTTTCATCACTAAATTAAAAACTCAGTTAGTCTGACACCAAAGTATAGTGAGTTACTTGCAAGTCACCATGGTGATCTCAGGTCGGAGGGACACTTATACCCATACCCTTCGCGAGCCATCCTTGACAGTAGAGTATTCCGTAGTTGGTCACGTTTAGTGGAGATATACTCTTATATCTCACCTGTATACCATACTAGTATCTCCATACTATTTGATTACAAGGACAATCAATGTATATGACACACAATGACCTACACTTGATATCGCTATCGTCCTAGTAATAGCGTATCGTTTGATCACAAACCAATTAAAGGACTACACGATAAATTCTCATTTATCGATCAAAGTAGTCCTAAGAACTTCATCACAATATAGGAGTTCATTAGAAGATGTATCTTTGTGATAAAAAATATTAAATAATTTTTGTTATTTATCAATTCATAAATATTTATAATTAACACAATCGTCAAACGATTGGCTTTAGGACATAATTCCCAACAAAATCCACTTGGACTAAAGCCAATCAGTATAGTATCACATACCCATCTTTGATTTATCATCTCAGAACTCTTAGATATCGAAGCTTTAGTAAAATGGGTTGGTCACGTTCTTCTTTCTATCGATCTTCTAAAGATTGACGTCATCTTAACAGATTTTTCTGAATAAGGTGGTAGCGATGCAAAATGCCTGGTAAGCTAATAGGACTTCGGCTCCTTGGCATGAGCTATGGCTCCGGTGCTGTACAATACAGCAGGACCATCATCGGAGGATGCTACTCCTAGCTTGCCAGTGAACCTGCACAATCACATAGCTTCCTTGGAAGCATCGAATATTACAATACATCTTGCCTCGCAATTTGAATTTGGCTATATTTTTATGCTTGGAACCTTTCCAGCAGATTACTCCATTATTTAGGGTAAGGATGTATTCCAATACATTCTTGCTATTATTATGTTCAACTAAAAATTAAAGTCATACTTCCTAAGTTTTAAGCCAGATTCTTCATAATCGAGTCACCGGTCCTTAGTATTTCTCAAATACTTAAGGATGATGTTCCAATGATTTTCATCCGAATCTTGCAAGTATCCACTCACTACCCTAGTAAGTATATTATATCCAGTTCTCATACATGGTGTACATGATAGAACAAATTTTACTTATAAACATCCTATGTATGTTGGACTTGGAAAATCCAAGCAGTTTCTTAGATCTATCTCTATAGATCTTCATCTCTAGGATGAGAGATGCTTTTCTCAAGTCCTTTATGGAAAATTATGATAATAGAAAAACTTTTATTTTCTGTAATGTAAGAAATGTCATTCCCACTTGAGAGAGTTTCATTCACATACAGGACAAGAAATATACTCGTAGAACTATTAACCCATTTATATTTGCAGGATTCTTCTTCATTCTCAATGAAGGCATACGTTTTGATCACTTATCAAAATGCACATTTCAACTCCAAAATATTTATTATTGCCACAAGAGAAAATATCTTATTATGGTCAATACCATAATGTTAACAATATCCTTAGGCAACCAGATGAGCTTTGTAGATCTCCACCTTCTCATCTACGCTACTCTGATCCTATTGGAGATCCACTTACACTCTATGGGCATTACCCCTTCGAGTGGATCAACGAGTATCCATACACCATTGACCTTCATGGACTCTATTTCAGATTTATGGCTCCAAGCTATTATTCAGAGTCGAATCTCTGCATGGCATCTATGTAGGTGATCAAATTCTTGTTGTTCTCATCGAGTTCAACAAGTTCACATCCCGGACCTAAATACTAAAGTGTCTATCTGATGGATGTGGTACTCTATCAGATCTCTTTAGTGATGCCTTTACAATAGATTTCAGATTTGATCTAACCAAATCCAGTTCTATGATTTCATTAGATTGTGTCGGTTCTTCTATCTGTCGAACTTCATAAGTTTCATATTAAAAACATCAATACCTTCACCAAGGTACTCCCTTTCTAAAAGGAATACCAAATAACTTTTTTTCTTTAGCAAGGTAGAAGTTATATCTCCTAAATTCTTTGGGATTATCCTACAGAATAATATATATAGGACCAAGATCCAAGCTAATCGATCTGCAAATGCTCGACATAAATCAAATACTTTCAAACCTTAAGGTAAGAGAATATCGGCTTACGCTTAGTCCATATCTCATATGGAATTATTGTGACTAATTAATTCAGAATCCAGTTTAGAACATAACAAGCAGTCTTAAGAGCATAACCTTAAATGAAAACTGATAGACTTTTAAACCCCATCATAGATCGAACTATATCTAACAAAATCGATTCCAATAGGAGAAAATCTTATTTTCTTCTAGATATGTCAAAACTTACTTGAAATGCATTCTCCTCTTTAGTCTGATCAAAAAATTTTCATGCTCTTTTAAGTTTATTTTTTTACCTTATTATGAATTTATTTGAATATTTTAAATAATTTAAATTTTTGACAAACATGTTCGTAGATCTAATACATCAGTATGTATCAAATTCAGAACATCATTAGCTCGTTTACCTTTTCTAGCAAAAGATGACTTGATCATCTTACTAAGGAGATAGGATTGATAGGTTGATAATGATTTACAATCATTGACTTTGAGAATTATCCTGTTGATCCTATTCTTGCTTATATGATCAAGTTTAAATTACCAAAGGTAGGCTTTCATGACATTATCTACTTTAGAGAGTTTGTTTGATTGTGTACAATACACTAACAGGCTGTGACTATTTATAAATATCATTTCTCAATTTTTCATATGATTTTGATATCATTCATAATGATATCACAAAATCATTAAATAGTAGTGACAATCACTAAAATAATATTGCTAGAATTGAAAATAGACTGGATGATTTCTAAAATCAGGATTGGAACATAACTTCCAACTCTAATATTTAGGAACCTCTTATTATTTTCAAACTTTCTACTAACCTGAAGTTGTTGCAATAGTTTGCATAGACTTTCGATATCCAATATCTAGATAGTAGTGTCACAAATAAAAAAATCATAAGATGTTATCATATAAGTACCTTGTTCAATATTTTTTTGCTGATTTCTTAGCCTGTTCGGATCTAGGGACTCCGCCAAACTAGGTTAATCTTAGATTTTTTTATCAGTTCGGACTCATTAGCCCAATCATAACTCTTTGTACCTTCTTTTTCTTTTTCTTTCTCAAAGAATTATTACCACACTGAAGACACATCTTCAAAGGTGTGAAAGAACTCCTTCAACATTTGAAAAAAATTTTTCTACTGAGCATCATCGAATTTATAACTAAATTCATGTTCTTTGTTGCTCTCAATAACACCACATGGTGATATAATCATATAGCCACTTCTAATAAGTATCTTTGATCGCATCACATGAGTTGGATGTGAGAACTTAAGGTGTTGGATCTATAATCATATGTAGGATCCATTCGTACTCTAGAATTATTTATAACTTCTGATATCAATTATCGAAGTTATGTCCTATAAATCAGTCACTATCAAACAGTGAATGGAGCAACATACACCTAGCCATAACTAAAAAGAAAATATAAGACCTCTTTGTTTTTGAATTGATTAAGGCTAAAGATTTAGACTTTAGCCTAAAGATTCTCTCACTATTTTAATCGAATTGGTAGCCTCTACCTCCAATCCGAAGAATTATCTTAATTCTTTAGTAGGTACTAGAATCTACACAGATTGTATACAAGCTCGAGAATGGCTCAAGCAATTCATGTGCATCTACGGGTAGGTTCTCAATCAATTATTTTTTCAAATAATTTATAATAATTAATTTTATCTCAGATTTTATTTCAGTAGGCGATGGGCCTCCACTGAAAGTTTTGATTAAGTCAAACCATTAACATGAATCTACTTAGTATTTCTAACTAATGAATGATCAAGCCCAAAAATGACTCGATCAACCCAACCATCATCAGATAGTACAATAGAGTCATCACATGATGAATGATAATTCCATCATTCAAAGAGAACACCAGACGGATGATGCCTGCAATGTCAATCAGAAATAATGGACCCATTATCATTCACCTTAATGGGAGGCTATGATTTAGTTATCCCCATAACTAGCTCATTTTATAGACTTAATAATTTAGAAGATTTAATCAATTTAGAGAAGAGATTGTTGGAAAATGTGTCCCAAAAAGCCAATCGTCAAGCTGTTGACGGTTGAGCAACCAAGTATTGTAATTGATTTGTTAATAAATAAAATATATTTGGCATCTTCATCATAAGCTTTCATCTTCTAATGAACTCCGTTGTTATGATGAAGTCCTTAGGACTATTTATGTTCGATAAAGAGAGAATTTATTGATTAGTCCTTAAAACTGTTCACGACCAAATGATAAGCTGTTAATAAGGACGACAGCTTCTATCGAGCATAGGTCACTGTAGGCCATATGGGTTGGTTGTCCTCTTAACCAAAGAGTGTGGAGACACTGGTATGGCATACAGGTGAGATGTAAAGGTACATCGTCATTGAACGTGACCAACTCCAGAGCATTCTGCTGTCGAGAATGTCTCTGATGGGATATAGGTATAAGTGTCCCTTAGACTTGAGATCGCCTCAGTGACTTGCAAGCAACTCACTGTGCTTTGGTACTGGACTAACTGAATTTCTAATTTAGGGATGGAAGGTTTCTGGGCACAGTCAAGTACTTACGAAGTCAGAGTGTGATCGAGATGGGATTGACCACTCCAAGAGTTGGAGAAGAATGAGTCGTTGTATTTCAATTTAGCAAAACCTTGGCCAGGGTAATCCATCAGATGGATTTGATATTTTGAAATACAATGTGGACAACCTGATCAGAGTTGACAGTTGAACTCTGGGGTGTCCTATGATCATTTTGGTCAAGGGGATGAATTATATGAAAACTATATCCGTATGGGTTCTAAGGATATTGTTCTACACATTCGACCTATCCGATCGTCGGGTACCATTGCTAGATGGTCACTTCGATTGGTATAGAAATTTGTTCCTATGCTACCGGCTTAGGTTCGGACCTATGAGGTCACACACATTAGAGTTCTTGATCCGATCGGATGGTTGATCAATGATTAAGAATTATTCTAGGGTTAAATGATCAATACGATTGACATTTAACCCAGTACAAGTGTTGCAGGAGGATCGATTAGCAATTTGATTGCTAATTCGCTTAATTTGATTAAGCCAATGAGCTAAGATTAAGTCTAATTAAATATGATTTAATTAGATTTGGTTTGGGCTTGATTGGATTAAGTCCAATTGGTTTATTGGATAAGCCAAGTGCAAGGAATAACTAGTCCTAGTTCAACTAGGACTTGGATCAATCTAATTTCTAATTTGATTAGAAAATTAAATCAGATTTAAATCTAATTTAATCTGATTAAATTAGGTTTTTAATTGGGTTAAGATCTATTTTAATTAGGTTGATCTAATTTTGATTTGATTTGGTTTGGGAAACCAAATTAAAACAAGTCATAAGACAGAATCCTAGTAAGACTAGGATTCCACCTTGCGCCACATAAGCCTTCTCCACGCCCTCTCTCTTATTCAACGCCAATCTCCACTTATTTTGTGTGACAAAAGCCCTCTCCCAGATCTCTCCCACATTCACAAAAGGTCTCCTCTCTTCTTTATTACATGGACGGTGGTTTGGATCAAATCTAAAAGGAATAAGTTTGGATTTCGAATTCTATGAGATAGAGTTTTAGAAATCCAAAACTCTTTCAATTTTGCACTAAATTTATCCAATTTTTTTTTAAAATTTTCGTGGCTTTTAGGGTATACATTGTGCACCCTTTTTTAATAATCCATGCATGAAAATATGAAGGAGGTGCTCAAGAGTTGGGCGTCCCTTAACTTGCCATGTTTGGATAAGCCTTGACTAGGTGTTTGACCTAGACAAGGACTCTTTTATATCTCTCTATATAAGATGAGTTTCTTTATAAAATTTTAGGAAAAGTCAGAGATTTGAGAGACCTTTTTGACATCTAAAAATAAAAGAGAAATACATTTAGATCGTGGAGATATAAAAGATGCAAGTTTGGGTGTCTAGAGAGAAAAACGTGAAGAAGAAGAGGGTCTTCTTCTAGGGTTTTTGTTTTCATATCTTTCCTCCCTCCATCTTGAGTTTTTTGAGAGTGCCTCAGATCTGAAACTCCTCCTTATACTTTCCATCTTTAGAAGAGTCCAAATCAAGAAGAAGGAGGCACCTGATCAACCATCAAAGAAGGATCAGCGCAGTACTAGCATACTGTGCTGATTTCCTGAAGCAGGACTTCTGATCGAGATTCATGAGCTCGTGTGGATGACTCCTAGAGGTCGGATGCGTGTGTGGCTTGCAACATCATCCTCAAGCCCAGATCAACAAGGTTAGAATGTCTAACTTGCAAGGTAATAGATCTGATCTATTGTTTAATACATACATTAGATGTAGTATAGAAACATGTTGATATGATCAACATGTAGTTCATGCTATATTTATATATTTTAATTTTTAATTTAATGCTATGTAATAATCATGTAATAGGATCTTAGATCTAGGGATTTTTTGATTTTAGAAAATAAATTTTGATTTATTTTAGTCTTCCGCTGTATGATCTTGAAAAAGTTTCAAGATCTAACCCTAGATCTGGTTCCTTCAATTGGTATCAGAGCCTAGGTTCTTTATTACATGATTATTTATACATGCTTAGATTATTTTTTAGATTAGATCTAATTTATAATCTGATTATTAAATCTAAAATTAAAATTTTAGATCAATCACAAACTGCAAGGTTGTCCTGCTGTAAGGTTTACCCCTTACAGTGCAAAGGTTGTCCTAGTTTGTGTAGATCTATCTTTAATCATAAATTTATTAGATATGATCTAGATTAAATTTATGATTTACTAGATTTAAAAGATGTTTAAATCTGAAATAAAATCTTTTTGTTAATAATTTTTGTGCAAAGAAATTGTTTAAAGTTGAAATTGTTTCAATTACATGAACCTGTTTAGATTAGATCTAAAGTAGTTTCATGTTTATTTCACTTGTATCTTGATTATGAATCAAACATGCAATATGGTTGGTAGAATCATATTATAAAATTATTTTACATATATGAAAATTATTTTTTGAAAAGCCAAACCCAACCCTCAGCCCAAAACTTAATTAAGAATTAAGAAGTTGTTTGATTAGGTTCTAGGATTGTGAATTGAAGAACCTAAGATACAAATCATAACACATTGGGTTAATGGGTTAGTGGGAATTAGGTCCATTAATTGGGTTAGACCTATGGTTAGATTGAAGATGGACTTAATTAGAGAATTGACTAAATCTAATCAATTGTTGTCTTAGATTAGGTCAAGGATTCTCTAGATCAATATAATAGTTGTAGTTGGTCAAGTCCATGTCTTTAACGAGAACCAAATGGACTTGATTCTTGGCTAAGCGGTCTAGCACGAACTGTTAGGTTGATCTAATCGAAACTAATTAAACCAGTTGGTGTCTAAGGTAAACCAGACCGGTGGTTTTTAATTGGGAGCCCGCTTACCTGGCCATTTCTGATGGTGTCTAAGGCAAGCTTTGGCAGACCCTCCCACTGATCGAACTTACCTGGCCTCTTGGTGAAATTATATTTTTATCGGATCACTTGACTATTCGAGCTGACCCATGTCAGCTAGGTAAATCAGTGTGACTGATTTAGGTGCTCCTAGACCAGCCCTGGTCTCCTTTAAGCTGACTTGGTGAAGCCAGTGGGAGGATCATGATAAGCTGGTTCATCTGACTTCATCCTCTATATTATTTAAATCCTCTAAAATTATTAGGTCCTTAAAATGATAAAGTTATGGAGATAACTGAATCATAGCCTCCCATTAAGGTGTTTGATAATGAGTCCATTAACTCAATAATCATTGCAGACCCAAAGGCCTGGTGCTTGTTGACTAATGGAATTATCACTCATCATATGACGACTTGGAAGTGTCTCTCTAATGGTGGTTAGGTGAGCCAACCAAAGTTGGGTTTAATCATTCGTTGGTTAGATACACCATGTATGATCATGTTAATGGTTGGACCTAACTGGATCCTTACAGTGGAGGCCAAAGCCTACTGATTAAGTTTCTGGGGCAAAATTAAAATTACTAGAAATTATTTAGAGAAACAATTGGTTATGAACCTACCCCTAGATGTATATGGATTGGCCAACCAAAGTTGGGCTTGTGTGCAGTCTAAGTGGATTCTAGTACCTGCTAAGGAATTAGGATAATTCCTCGAATTGGAGGTAGAGGCTACCAATTCGAATAAAATAGTGGGAGAAACCTTTTGATTAAAGTCTAAATCTTTAGGTTTAATGAATCAATTACTAATTAGGTTATGGTTCTCTTTTGTGCAGATATGGCCACTTCCCTATCGCTCCAATCATTGTTGGACAATGATAAGTTGGTGGGACCCAATTTCGGT
This sequence comes from Elaeis guineensis, assembly GCF_000442705.2. NCBI lineage: Eukaryota > Viridiplantae > Streptophyta > Magnoliopsida > Arecales > Arecaceae > Elaeis > Elaeis guineensis. The sequence continues at coordinate 63,885,798 of NC_025999.2, forward strand.
AGCTGGTACCGAAAGTTGAAGATAGTCCTGGAGCATGAACGGATCCTATATGTGATAATGGATCCTGCACCTGAGGAGCCAGCTGTCAATGCACATAGAACAGTCAGAGACACTTATCAGAAGTGGCTCAGTGATCGGACCACGGTGCGCTGTATCATGCTGGCTGCTATGAGCGACGAGTTCAGTCGCAGATTCGAGACGGCTCAGCCAAAGGACATGCTTCAAGTGTTGGAGGATGCCTTTGGCACACCTGATGACGTAGAGAGGCTCAAGACTAGTTGTGCCATCTTCAATGCCAAAATACGGGATGGTGCCTCTGTCACTGATCATGTATTGTACATGATCGAGCTGATGGAACGATTGAGCAAGCTCAGCTTTCCCTTGCATGAGTAGCTTGGGAAAGATGCAATACTGAACTCACTGCCCAAGTCTTATCTCCCATTCCTCACTCATTATAGAATGACAAAGCCTGAAGAGAACTACCACGGGGTACTGGGGTTGCTTCAAAACTTTGAGAAGGATCACCAACTTTACAAGGAGTCGGTGAACTTAGTAGGAGGTTCATCTTCTGGTTCTCGACCTTTTAAGAAAGGAAAGAAGAACAAGAAGAAGAAAGTCAAGAAGGTGCAAGTTCAGGCTGGGACATCTGTGCAGAGCCAGACCAAAAAGATCAAGCCTGATAAGAGTCTATTCTACTGGCAAGCACCCTAGATTAGATAGTGTGTTAGATATCTACTTATGACACTGTAGGCTAGGTCATATAAACAAGAACAGAATAAACAGGTTGACTCAAGAGGGAATCCTCGAAGTCAGTGATTGTGAATCACTTCCAACCTGTGAGTCCTGTCTTCTTGGTAAAATGACCAAGTCACCTTTTACTGGAAAAGGTGAGAGAGCTACTAAGCTCTTGAGCCTAGTACATACTGATGTCTGCGGGCCCATGAGCACCAGTGCTAGAGGTGGATATCTCTACTTCATAATTTTCACAGATGACCTATCCCGATATGGATATGTCTATCTGATGAAACATAAGTCGGATTCATTTGAAATGTTCAAACGATTCCGAAGTGAAGTAGAAAAACAAGCTGGGAAGAGTATTAAAACTCTTCGATCTGATCGAGGAGGAGAATACCTTTCTAGTGAGTTTCTCACATATCTAAGAGAGAATGGGATTCTCTCCCAATGGACTCCTCCAAGAACACCACAGCATAATGGTGTGTCTAAAAGGAGGAATCAGACTCTGTTAGACATGGTCCGATCCATGATGGGTTTTGCTAGCTTGCCGATATCCTTCTGGGGATATGCACTCGAATCGGCCTGTTATCTGTTAAATAGGGTTCTAAATAAGTCTGTAATTAAGACTCCATATGAGATATGGATAGGGCGTAAGCCAGTACTTTCACACCTTAGGGTCTGGGGGTATCCGACCTATGTCAAACGATTAGTCACAGACAAACTTGGACCTAGGTCTGACAAATGCTCATTCATAGGGTACCCCAAAGAGATAAAAGGATATTTTTTCTACCATGCTGATGAACAAAATGTGTTCGTCAGCCTTAAGGCAATCTTTTTAGAAAAGGAGTTCCTTGGTGAAGGAACCGTTGCCTCTAAGGTTGAACTTGATGAAGTTCAACAGGTAGAAGGACCGACACCAATAGCTGAACCTGAGTCGGATATGATTAGATCAGATCCGAAGCCCAATATACCTGCACCATTAAGGCGATCCGGTAGAGTACCGCGTCAGTCGGACAGATACTACGGTTTCTTGATCCAAAATGGTGATCCCATCGAACTTGATGAGAATAATGAGGATCCAATCACCTATATGGATGCAATGCAGAGACCTGATTCCGAGAAATGGCTTGAAGCCATAAAATCCGAAATGGAGTCCATGAAGGTCAACGATGTATGGACATTGGTTGACCCACCTGAAGGGGTTAAACCCATTGGGTGTAAATGGGTCTTCAAAAGGAAGAGGGGCGCAGACGGAAAGGTGGAGACCTATAAAGCCCATCTGGTCGCCAAGGGGTATCGTCAACGTTATGGTATTGACTATGACGAGACATTTTTCCCTGTGGCAATGCTCAAATCTATTCGGATAATGCTTGCAATAGCTGCCCATCTGGATTATGAGATCTGGCAGATGGATGTAAAGACAGCTTTCCTGAATGGAGAGCTGACTGAAGAGGTGTATATGATACAACCTGAGGGGTTTACATCCACAGATGAGTCCAAGGTTTGCAAGCTTCAGAGATCCATTTATGGACTGAAGCAAGCTTCTCGGAGTTGGAACATGCATTTTGATAAGGTGATCAAAACGTATGGCTTCATTAAGAATGGAGAAGAGCCCTGCATCTATAAATGGGCAAATGGTCCAGTTATGGTATTCCTTGTCTTGTACGTGGATGACATTCTCTTAATCGGGAATGACATCTCCGCACTACAGGGAATAAAAGTTTGGTTGTCATCACAGTTCTCCATGAAGGACTTGGGTGAAGCATCCTATATCCTAGGGATGAAGATCTATAGGGATAGATCTAAAAAGATGCTTGGGTTATCCCAGTCCATGTACATAGACACTGTGCTGAAGAGGTTCAGCATGGAGAATTTCAAGAAGGGCTATCTACCGATAGGCCATGGAATTTCTCTCTCTAAGAAGGATTATCCGACAACTCCTGAAGAGAGAGAGCGTATGAGTAGAGTCCCATATGCTTCAGTCGTGGGATCTATCATGTACGCCATGACATGTACAAGACCAGATGTGGCATACTCACTAGGAGTAGTGAGTAGATACCAATCTGATCCTGAAAAAAATCACTGGAAAGTGGTTAAAGCCATCCTTAAGTATTTGAGAAATACTAAGGACCAATGGTTAGATTATGGCGAGTCAGATCTAAAACTTGTGGGGTTCACAGACTCCAGCTTTCAATCTGACCATGACGACAGCAGGAGCGTGTCGGGTTATATTTTTACTCTGAATGGTGGAGCCATCTGCTGGAAGAGTTCCAAGCAACATACTGTGGCAGACTCTGTTTGTGAAGCGGAGTACATCGCAGCATCGGATGCTGCGAAGGAAGTTGTGTGGCTAAGGAAATTCATCAACGAGCTCGGAGTAGCATCCTCCCTCGATGGTCCAGTCCTGCTCTACTGCGACAGCACTGGTGCCACAGCTCAGGTGAAAGAACCCAAAGCACATCAGCGGACGAAGCACATCTTGCATCGCTTCCACCTGGTCCGAAAGATCGAGGTGACGTCGACCTTCAGAAGATCGACGAAAAGGAGAACCTAGCCGACCCCTTCACTAAAGCCCTGGCAATAAAGGAGTTCGACAACTACAAGTCGAAGATGGGTATTAGATACTGTGCCGAGTGGCTTTAGGACAAGTGGGAGTTGTTGGGAAATGTGTCCCAAAAAGCCAATCGTCAAGCTGTTGACGGTTGAGCAACCAAGTATTGTAATTGATTTGTTAATAAATAAAATATATTTGGCATCTTCATCATAAGCTTTGATCTTCTAATGAACTCCGTTGTTATGATGAAGTCCTTAGGACAATTTAAGTTCGATAAAGAGAGGATTTATCGATTAGTCCTTAAAACTATTCACGACCAAATGATAAGCTGTTAATAAGGACGACCGCTTCTATCAAGCATAGGTCGCTGTAGGCCATATGGGTTGGTTGTCCTCTTAACCAAAGAGTGTGGAGACACTGGTATAGCATACAGGTGAGATGTAAGGGTACATCGTCATTGAACATGACCAACTCCAGAGCATTCTGCTGTCGAGAATGTCTCTGATGGGATATAGGTATAAGTGTCCCTTAGACTTGAGATTGCCTCAGTGACTTGCAAGCAACTCACTGTGCTTTGGTACTAGACTAACTGAATTTTTAATTCAGGGATGGAAGGCTTCTGGGCACAGTCAAGTACTTGCGAAGTCAGAGTGTGATCGAGATGGGATTGACCACTCCAAGAGTTGGAGAAGAATGAGTCGCTGTATTTCAATTTAGCAAAACCTTGGCCAGGGTAATCCATCAGATGGATTTGATATTTTGAAATACAATGTGGACAACCTGATCAGAGTTGACAGTTGAACTCTGGGGTGTCCTATGATCATTTTGGTCAAGGGGATGAATTATATGAAAACTATATCCGCATGGGTTCTAAGGATGTTGTTCTACATATTCGACCTATCCGATCGTCGGGTACCATTGCTAGATGGTCACTTCGATTGGTATAAAAATTTATTCCTATGCTACCGGCTTAGGTTCGAACCTATGAGGTCACACACATTAGAGTTCATGATCCGATCGGATGGTTGATCAATGATTAAGAATTGTTCTAGGGTTAAATGATCAATACGATTGACATTTAACCCAGTACAAGTGTTGCAGGAGGATCGATTAGCAATTTGATTGCTAATTGGCTTAATTTGATTAAGACAATGGGATGAAATTAAGTCTAATTAAATATGATTTAATTAGATTTAGTTTGGGCTTGATTGGATTAAGTCCATTGGTTTATTGGATAAGCCAAGTGCAAGGAATAACTAGTCCTAGTTCAACTAGGACTTGGATCAATCTAATTTCTAATTTGATTAGAAAATTAAATCAGATTTAAATCTAATTTAATCTGATTAAATTAGGTTTTTAATTGGGTTAAGACCTATTTTAATTAGATTGATCTAATTTTGATTTGATTTAGTTTGAGAAACCAAATTAAAACAAGTCATAAGACAGAATCCTAGTAAGACTAGGATTCCACCTTGCGCCACATAAGCCTTCTCCACGCCCTCTCTCTTATTCAACGCCAATCTCCACTTATTTTGTGTGACAAAAGCCCTCTCCCAGATCTCTCTCACATTCACAAAAGGTCTCCTCTCTTCTTTATTACATGGAAGGTGGTTTGGATCTAATCTAAAAGGAATAAGTTTGGATTTCGAATTCTATGAGATAGAGTTTTAGAAATCCAAAACTCTTTCAATTTTGCACCGAATTTATCCAAATATTTTTTAGAATTTTCATGACTTTTAGGGTATATATTGTGCACCCTTTTCTGGTGATCCATGCACAAAAATATGAAGGAGGTGCTCAAGAGTTGGGCGTCCCTTAACTTGCCATGTTTGGATAAGCCTTGACTAGGTGTTTGACCTAGACAAGGACTCTATCATATCTCTCTCTATAAGATGAATTTCTTCATAAAATTTTAGGAGAAGTCAGAGATTTGAGAGGCCTTTGTTCCATCCAAAAATCAGAGACAAATACCTTTGGGTCGTGGAGATATAAAAGATGCAAGTTTAGGTGTCTAAAGAGAAAAACGTGAAGAAGAAGAGGGTCTTTTTCTAGGGTTTTTATTTTCATATCTTTCCTCCCTCCATCTTGAGTTTCCTGAGAGTGTTTCAGATCTAAAACTTCTCCTTCTACTTTCCATCTTTAGAAGAGTCCAAATCAAGAAGAAGGAGGTACCTGATCAACCATCAAAGAAGGATCAGCGCAGTACTAGCATACTGTGCTGATTTCCTGAAGCAGGACTTCTGATCGAGATTCGTGGGCTCGTGTGGACGACTCCTAGAGTCCGGACGTATGTGTGGCTTGCAACATCATCCTCAAGCCCAGATCAACAAGGTTAGAACGTCTAACTTGCAAGGTAATAGATCTGATCTATTGTTTAATACATACATTAGATGTAGTATAGAAACATGATATGATCAACATGTAGTTCATGCTATATTTATATATTTTAATTTCTGATTTAGTGCTATGTAATAATCATGTAATAGGATCTTAGATCTAGGGATTTTTTGATTTTAGAAAATAAATTTTGATTTATTTTAGTCTTCCGCTGTATGATCTTGAAAAAGTTTCAAGATCTAACCCTGAAACCCTAGATCTGGTTCCTTCAGAGATGAGAAGAGATCAACCAGTAGACCACAATCCTCCCACTGATTTCACTAAGTCATTGAATTGGATTAGGGTCATGCTGGTTGAAATGGCACCTAGATCAGTCACACTGATCAATCTTAATGATATGGGTCAACTCGAATCACTTAGCGATCTCATCAAGATATAATCTTTCAAATTGATCAGGTAAGTGAGATCGATGGGAGGGTTTGCTAAGCTTGCCTTAGACACCATCAAAATGGTCAAATAAGCCGCTCCTAATTAAAAATCATCAGTCAAAATGCAGAACTTACCTTAGACATCAATTAGTTAATTAGTTTTGATTTGACTAATCTAATGATTCGGGTTCAACCACTGAGCCATAATCAAGGTCCATTTGATCTAATCAAAGATATGGACTTGACCATCTACAACTATTGTATTAGTTCTAGAGAAATTTTGATTTTAATCTAATTCAATATTTAGTTAGATTTAATTAATTTCTCTAATTAGTCCATTAACTCTTTGATTCTAACCTTAGGTCTAACCTAATTAAGAGGACCTGATCTAAGCTAACCTATGCCCCCATGTTTTATGCAAATGTCATTAGATTTTAAATCACAATTCTAGATCTAATCAATTCTATACTTAATTCTCAATTAAGTTTCCCATCAACATAGTTAAGATTTTGAAAATAATTTTCACATGTAAATTATAAAATTTTTTAGATCAAATCCAAACTTTTTATGATTTTAAATCAAAATAATTTTGATTAAACAAGATTAGATGTAACTAATTTATTCACAACTTGCATCACATATAACAACATCTAGGATTTCAAGATCTAAAATTTTGCAAGAAAGTAAGTTTTCTCTTTTCATTTTCTTCTACATAGGATCTAATCACATGGCACCCCTACACGCCATAAGAGCACCTCATCGAATGGAAAGAGAGAACTTTTAAATCCTTCTTGCTCCTATGATCAGATGGCCTGGTGATCAACCCAATCCAAGTACTTGCAAGTCGAATCACCTAATCTAATCACATATCATATATGTATGAATTTAGATCTAGTCTAAATTATATCAGATCTGAATTATATTAGATCTCATTATAATCTTAGATCATATCTAAATTAGATCATAAACATCACATGCATGACATAAAATTAGATTTTATAAAGGATCAGCACAAACTAAGATAATCTTTTCACTGTAAGGGGTAAACCCTATAGCAGGACAACCTTATGTCAATTTATGTGATCAACCATTAATTAAATTTAGATTAAAATATCATATATCAAATCTAAATAAAATTAAAATTTTGATTTAACATACACATAAATCATGTTATAACGAATCTTGACTCTGATACCATTGTTGGGATGCGTAAGCAATTTCATGCATGTATTTCAAAATTTTTTTGAAAAAATTATAATGAAAGATAAATAGATTAATCAAATTAATCTAACATGGATATGATCTAATCATCAAATCAACCTACTCTAGAATCTATGACATGTTATGTTGCATATAAATCTGGAATAATCTGAAGATAAAATCAGCATGCATGCATATGAGTAGTAGATCACATCTACTTCTAATCTGAGTTCAGAACTTCATACCTGATCATAGGTCAATGATCTTTACTATTGAAAAATATGATAAAGAGGATCCTTGCTTATTGCTCGCAGCCACACACATGTCTGGCCTCTATAAAAAATCCACTCGAAGCCCCGTTCTGATCGATCCTCTCGGGAGTGCTAGCTCGCGTGAAGACCTTCTTCTTGACTGATTTGGATCCTTTCTTCAAATTTTTAGAATCTTTCTAGAGATTGAAGATGAACTTCTAGAGGAGATGAATAGGTAAAAGAAAGATAGAGAAGAAAATAATTTTTTTCTAATTTATTTCCTCCTCCTAAACCCTTAGAACCAAAAATCTAAAATTCAGATTTTTGCGTACACCCTAAAAGAGAGGACCCTCCTCTCTATTTTTCACACCATGAACTATGCCCAAACTACTATCATTGAAGAGCTCTCTTCTGGCATCTTACATACACAAAAGAAACCATAAAAGCCCCGTTTATAGGTGTGTAAGGAGGTGGGGTGAAAATCTTAATAATCTTGGACTCTTATAGGATTCTGCCTCCCTTCACAATTGCACATCCAAATATATACTAAAAAAATATGAGACTTTATTTTTCATATTTTTTAATAGTAAATTAGTTCAACAACTAATCTTTCACAAAAAATCTCCTTAAAATGTCACACATATAAGGAGAAAAAAAATTATTGGCATGGAGAGGTTGATCTGGATGAGAACAGATTTTCCTAATAAGAAATATTTTAAAATCTAATTTTAGAACCTTTATTTTATCAAAACTAAATTAGATTTGGATGTGATATAGATAATAGAAATGACTCTTTGGTATAAAAAAATTTTATATAAAATAATTTTGTGTGTGGAGATATATGACGTGCAATCTGGGTTGGCGCAGAGAGAAGAGTCCTATTCCAATAAGGACTCTAAGTTTCCTTATTTGAATCCAAACCAAATCATATCTAGTTTAGCCCAAATAAAATATATGAAATCTAATCTAATTAGGCTCATAATTTTTTAATCAAATTTTAATCAAATTAAAAATTGATTGAACAAAAGTCCTGATCAAATCAGGAATAATTCTTCCTTAGCGATTAAATCATCTCATAACCTAATCGGATCAAACCTAATTGAATCAAATTCAATTAGATTTTATTTGAATCCATTTTACTCAATCAAATTGAGCTAATTAATAATTTAATTACTAATTAATCTTCTACTAATTCACTTATACTTGATGAATTAATTTATTACAACTTTTGCATAAGGTTAACCATCAATCAAATTGATGATTAAGCCCTTGAACGATTCTCAATCGTTGATCAACCACATGATCAGTTAGAAACTTCTTTTGAGTGTGATCCCATAGGTTCAAACCTAAGCCAGTAGCATAAGAATAATATTTTGAACCAATCGATGTAACCATCTAGCAATGATGACCCGACATCTGGATAAGTCAAATGATGGCGAAGCAACATTCAAGAACCTATTGGCGTATGGTTACCTTATAATTCATCCCTTTGACCCTAATGCTCGAGGATGACCTAAGATTTAACCATCAATCCTAAATAAGTCATCCATATTGTATTTTAATCTTTTTCAAATCAATCACATGAATTATCTGGGCCCAGGTTTTGCTAAAATGAAGTTCACTGATACATATCTCCTACTAATTCGGAGGAGTCAATCCCATCTTGACTCACACACCAACTTGATAAGTACTTGACTATACCCAGAAATCTTCTATCACTGAATTAAAAACTCAGTTAGTCCGACACCAAAGTATAGTGAGATGCTTGCAAGTCACCATGGTGATCTCAGATCGAAGGAACACTTATACCCATATCCTTCGCGAGCTACCCTTGACGATAGAGTGCTCTGCAGTTGGTCATGTTTTATGATAATGTACTCCTATATCTCACCTACATGCCATACCAGTATCTTTATGCCATTTGGTTATGACGATAACCAAAGCATATGGCATACAACGATCTACACTTGATATCGCTATCGTCCTAGTAATAGCGTATCGTTTGGTCGCGAACTAGTTTAAGGACTACGTGATAAATCTTTTTTTATCGATCAAAGTAGTCCTAAAGATTTTATCACAATATAGGAGTTCGTTAGAAGATGTATCTTTGTGATAAAAAATATCAAATAACTTTTATTATTTATCAATTTATATATATTTATAATTAGCACAATCGTCAAACGATTAGCTTTGGGACATAATTCTCAACACTTAGAACTACTTTGATCAATAAAGGAGGATTTATCATGTAGTTCTTAAATTGGTTCACGACCAAACGATATGCTATTACTAGGACGATAGCGATATCAAGTGTAGGTCGTTGTGTGCAATATACGTTGGTTGTCCTCACAACCAAATAGTATGAAGATACTACTATGGCATATAGGTGAGATGTAGGAGTACATCATCACTGAACATGACTAACTATGGAGTATTCTGCTATCAAGGGTAGCTCACGAAGGGTATAGATATAAGTGTCCCTCCGACCTAAGATCACCACGGTGACTTACAAGCAACTCATTGTATTTTGATATCGGACTAATTGAGTTTTTAATTCAGTGATGGAAGGTTTCTGGGTATAGTCAAATACTTATCAAGTCGGTGCATGAGTCAAGATGGGATTGACTCCTCCGAATTAGTAGGAGATATGCATCAGTGTATTTCAATTTAGCAAAATCTGAGCCCAGATAATCCATGTAATGGATTTGAAAAAGATTGAAATACAATATGGATGACTTATCTATGATTGACAGTTAAATCTTAGGTCATCCTCGAGCATTAGGGTCAAAGAGATGAATTATACGATAACCATATGCCAATAGATTCTTGAATATTGCTTCCCCATCATTCGACTTATCCAGACGTTGGGTCATCATTGCTAGATGGTTACATCAATTGGTTCAAAAAGTTATTCCTGTGCTACTGGCTTAGGTTTAAACCTATGTGGTCATACTCAAAAGAAGTTTCTGATTGATCATATGGCTGATCAACGATTGAGAATCATTCAAGGGCTTAATCGTCAATTTTATTGATGGTTAACCTTATGCAAAAGTTATAATAAATTAATTCATCAAATATTAGTAAATAATAAAAGATTAATTAATAATTAAATTACTAATTAGCTCATTTTGATTGAGCAAAGAGGATTAAATAAAATTTAATTAAATTTGATTTAATTAGGTTTGATCCGATTAGGTTATGAGATGATCTAATCGCTAAATGAGAATTATCCCTGATTTGATCAGGACTTTGATACAATCAATTCTTAATTTGATTAAAATTTGATTAAAAATTTATGAGCCTAATTAGATTAGATTTTATATATTTTATTTGGGCTAAACTAGATATGATTTGGTTTGGATTCAAATAAGGAAACTTAGAGTCCTTATTGGAATAGGACTCTTCTCCCTGCGCCAACCCAGATTGTATGCCATATATCTCCACACACAAAATTATTTTATATGAGATTTTTTCACACCAATTATCTCTTTCTCTTATCTATCTCATGTCCAAATATAATTTGATTTTGATAAAATAAAGGTTTTAGAATTAGATTTTAAAATATTCTTTATCAGAAAAATCTATTCTCATCCAGATCAATCTCTCCATTCCAATAATTTTTTTTCTCTTTATATGTATGACATTTTAAGGATATTTTTTATGAGAGAATAGTTAGAGAATTGGTTTACTTTAAAAAAATATGAGAAGGGGTGTCCCATACTCATATTTTTTTGGCATATGTTTGGATGTGGAATTGTGAAGAAAGGTAGAATCCCGTAAAAATCCAAGATCATTAGGACTCTTCACCCCACCTCCTTACACACCTATAAAAAGGGTTTTTGTGGTTTTTTTTTTGTGTAAGATATAAGTAGAGAGCTCTTCATGTGGTAGAAGTTTGGACATAGTTCATGGTGTGCAAAATAGAGAGGAGGATCCTCTCTCTTGGGGTGTGTGCAAAAATCTGAATTTCAAATTTTTGGTTCTAAGAGTTTGGGAGGAAGAAATAAATTAGAAGAAAATTATTTTCTTCTCTATCATTCTTTCACCTCTTCATCTCCTCTAGAAGTCCATCTTCAACCTCTAGAAAGATTTCAGAGATTTGAAGAAAAGATCCAGATTAGCCAAAAAGAAGATCTTCTTGCGAGCTAGCACTCTCGAAAAGATCGATCAGATCGGGGCTTCCAGTAGATTTCTCATAGAGGCAGGATGCATATGTGGCTGCAAGCAACCAGCAAAGATCCTCTTCATGTCTCTCAATAGTGGAGATCATCGATCCATGATCAGGTTGGAGTTCTGAACTCAGATTAGAAGTAGATGTGATCTACTGCTCATATGCATACATGCTGATTTTATTTTCAGATTATTTTAAATTTTATATGTAACATAACATGTCATAGATTCTAAAGTAGGTTGATTTGATAATTAGATCATATACATATTAGATTAATTTGATTAATCTAGTTATCTTCTGCTATAATTTTTTTTAAAAAAAATCGAAATACATGCATGAAATCACCTACGCACCCCAACAGTGGTATCAGAGCCTAGGTTCATTATGACATGATTTATGTACATATTAAATCTAAATTTTAATTTTATTTAGATATGATATATGATATTTTGATCTAAATTTAATTAATGGTTGATCGCACAAACTGATATAAAATTATTTTACTATAAGATTTACCCCTTACAGTGAAAAAATTTTCCTAGTTTATGCTGATCGTTGATAAAATCTAATTTTATGTCATGCATGTGATATTTATAATCTGATTTAGATATGATCTAAAGTTATAATCAGATCTAATATAATTTAAATTAGATCTAAATTCATACATATATAATATATGATTAGATTAGATGATCCGATTAGCAAATACTTGGATTAGGTTGATCCCCAGGCCGTCTGGTCATAGGAGCAAGAAGGATTTAAAGACTTTCTCTTCCCATTCGATGAAGTACTCTTATGGCATATAGGGGTGCCATGTGATTAGATCTCATGAAGAAAAAAGCGAAAAGAGAAAACTTACTTTCTTGCAAAATCTTAGATCTTGAAATCTTAGGTGTTGTTGTATGTGATGTAAGTTACGAAGAAGTTAGTTACATCTAATCTTGTTTAATCAAAACTATTTTGATTTAAAATCATAAAAAGTATAGATTTGATCTAAAAAATTTTATGATTTATATGTAAAAATTATTTTCAAAACCTTAACCATGTTGATGCAAAATTTAATTGAGAATTAAGTATAGAATCGATTAGATCTAGAATTATGATTTAAGATCTAATGATATTCGCATAAAATATGGAGGCATGGGTTAGCTTAGATCAAATCCTCTTAATTGGGTTAGACCTAAAGTTAGAGTCAAAAAGTTAATAGACTAACTAGAGAAATTGATTAAATCTAACTAAATATTGAATTAGATTAAAATCAAAGTTTCTCTAGAACCAATACAATAGTTGTAGATGGTCAAGTCCATGTCTTTGATTAGACCAAATGGATCTTGATTATGACTCAGTGGTTGAATATGAATTATAAGGTTGGTTAAATCGAAACTAATTAATCAATTGATATCTAAGATAAGTTCGGCATTTCGACTGGTGGTTTTTAATTGGAAGCAGCTTACCTGGCCATTTCGATGGTGTCTATGGCAAGCTTAGCAGACCCTCCCATCGATCTCACTTATCTGGTCAGTTTGGTGGATTATGTCTTGACTAGACCACTAAATGATTCGAGTTGACCCATGTCATTAAGGTTGATCAGTGTGATTGATCTAGATGCCATTTCAATCAGCATGATCCTGATCAAATTCAATGACCTAGTAAAGTCAGTGGAAGAATTATGGTTTACTAGTTGATCTCTTTTCATCTCTTCTCTAAATTGATTAAATTCTTTAAATTATTAGATCCATAAAATGAGCTAGTTATGGGGATAACTAGATCATAGCCTCCCATTAAGGTGAATGATAATAGGTCCATTATTTTTTATTGACATTGCAGGCACCATCCGTCTGGTGTTCTCTCTGAATGATGGAATTATCATTCATCATATGATGATTCTGTTATACTATCTGATGATGGTTGGGTTGATCGAGCCATCCTTGGGCCAGATCATTCATTAGTTAGAAATATTGAGTAGGTTCATGTTAATGGTTTGATCTAATCAAAACTTTCAGTGGAGGCCCATCACCTATTGAAATAAAATCTGAGACAGAATTAAATACTAAAAATTATTTGGAGAACTAATTGGTTGAGAACCTACCCATAGATGCATATGGGTTGATCGAGCCATCCTCGGGCTTGTATGTAATCTGTGTAGATTTTAGTACCCACTAAGAAATTAAGGTAATTTCTCGAATTGGAGGTAGAGGCTACCAATTCATATAAAATAATGGAAGAACCTTTAGACTAAAGTCCAAGTCTTTAGGCTTAATCAATTCATAAACATAGAGGTCTTGTATTTTTTCTTCAGTTATGGCTAGATGTCTATTGCTCTATTCACTATTTGATAGTGACTTATTTATAGGATCTAACTTTGATAGATGGTATCAAATATTGTAAATAGTTCTAGAGCACAAATAGATCCTAAATATGATTATGGATCCAGTACCTAAAGTTTCCACATCCAAAATATGTGATGCAATCAAAAGCACTTATCAGAAGTGGCCATATGATTGTATCATCGTGTGATATTTTTGAAAGCAAAGAACATGAATTTAGTTGTAAATTTGTTGATGCTTAATGAAAGAAAATTCTTCAAATGTTGAAGGAGATCTTTCGCACCTCTGAAGATATGTCTTCAGTGAGGCAATAATTCTTTAAGAAAAAAAAAAAGAAGGTGTGAAAGAGTCGTGCTTGGGCTAATGAGTTCGAATTGATAAAAGAGTCTAAGGTTAACCTGATTTGACAAAGTCTCTTGATCCGAACAGACTGAGGAAGAGAAATCAACAAAGGATTGCTGAACAAGGTATTTATATGATAACACCTTGTGATTTCTCTATTTGTGACACTACTACCTAGATATTGGATATTGAAAGTCTATGCGAATTGTTGCAACGACTTCAGGTTAGTAAAAAATTTAAAAATTACAAGAGATTTCTAAATATTAGAGTTGGAAGTTATGTTCCAATCCTGGTTTTAGAAATTTTCAAGCCTATTTTCAATTCTAACAATGTCATTTTATTGATTGTCACTATTGTCTAATGATTTTTCTGATTTCATTATGAATGATGTTAAAATCATGTGGATAACTAAAAAATGATATTTGTGAATAGTCATAGCCTGTGAGTGTATTGTATATAATCAAACAAACTCCTTGTAGTAGATAATGTCATGAAAGCCTATCTTTGGCAATTTAGGCTCGATCATTAAACAAGAATAGAATTAACAGGAGATAATTTTTGAAGTCAATGATTATGAATCATTATCAATCTATCAATCCTATCTCTTTAGTAAGATGACCAAGTTACTTTTTTTTGAAAAAAATGAATGAGCCAATGATGTTCTGAATCTGATTCATATTGATGTATTGGATCTACAAATATGTTTGTCATAAGTTTAGATTATTTAAAATATTCAAATAAGTCCATAATAAGGTAAAAAAATAAACTTGGAAGAGCATTAATATTCTTTGATCAGATCGAAGAAGAGAATGCATTTCAAGTAAGTTTTGACATATCTAGAAGAGAATATGATTCTCTTCTATTGGAATCGACTTTGCTGGACATAGTTCGATCTATGATGGGGTTTAAGAGTCTGTCAATCTTCTTTTAAGGTTATACTCTTAAGACTGCTTGTTATGTTCTAAATTGAATTCTGAATTAATCAGTCGCAATAATTTCATATGAGATATGGACTAGGCGTAAGCCAATATTCTCTTACCTTAAGATTTGAAAGTATTTGGTTTATATTGAGTATTTACAGATTGATTAGCTTGGATCCTGATCCTATATGTATTATTTTATAGGATAACCCCAAAGAATCTAGGGGATATAACTTCTACCTTGCTAAAGAATAAAAATTGTTTGGCATTTCTTTTAGAAAGGGAGTACCTTGGTGAGGGTATTGATGCCTTTAATGTGAAACTTATGAAATTCGATAGGTAAAAGAACCGACATAATCTAGTGAAATCATAGAACTAGATTTAATTAAATCAAACCTGAAATCTATTGTAAAGGCACCATTAAGGAGATCCGATAGAGTACCATATCCGTCAGATAGATACTTCGGTATCTAGGTCCGGGATGTGAACTTATTGAACTCGATGAGAACAACAAAGATCTGATCACCTATATAGATTTCATGTAGAGGTTCGACTCTGAATAATAGCTTAGAGCCATAAATCCAAAATGAAATCCATGAAGGTCAACAGTGTATGGATACTCATTGATCCACTCAAAGGGATAATGCCCATAGAGTGTAAGTGGATCTCCAATAAGATCAGAGTAGCACAGATGAGAAGGTGGAGATCTACAAAGCTTGTCTAGTTGTCTAAAAATATTGTCAACATTATGGTATTAACCATAACAAGATATTTTCTCTTATGGCAGTGCTAAATATTTTAGAGTTGAAATATGCATTTTGATAAGTGATCAAAATGCATGGCTTCGTTACATTACAGGGAATAAAGATTTTGCTATTATCATAATTCTCCATTAAAGACTTGAGAAAAGTATCTCTCATCCTAGGGACGAAGATCTATAGAGATAGATCTAAGAGACTGCTTGGATTTTTCAAGTCCAACATACATAGTATGTTTATGAGTAGAATTTATTCTATCATATACACCATGTATGAGAATTGGATATAGTATACTTACTAGGGTAGTGAGTGGATACCTACAAGATTTGGATGAGAATCACTGGAACGTCATTCTTAAGTATTTGAGAAATACTAAAGACCGGTGACTCGATTATGGAGAATTTGACTTAAAACTTGTAGAGTATGACTCTAATTTTCAGTTGGACATAATAATAGCAAGAATGTATCGGAATACATCCTTACCATAAATAATGGAGCAATCTGCTAGAAAGGTTCCAAGCAAAAAAATATAGCCAAATTCAAATTGTGAGGCAAGATGCATTACAACATTCAATGCTTGCAAAGAAGATATGTGATTGTACAGGTTCACTGACAAGCTAGGAGTGGCACCCTCCGATGATGGTCCTACTGTATTGTACAACACCAAAGCCATAGCTCATGCCAAGGAGCTGAAGTCTCATTAGCTTACTAGACATTTTGCATCACTACCATCTTATTCAAAAAATCTGTTAAGGTGACGTCAATCTTTAGAAGATCGACAGAAAGAAAAACTTCACCAACCCATTTACTAAAGTCTCAGTATCTAGGAGTTCTGAGATGATAAATCGAAGATGAGTATATGATACTATACTGATTGGCTTTAGTCTAAGTGAGAGTTGTTGAAAAATATATCCTAAAGCCAATCATGTGACAATTATGCTAATTATAAATGTATATGAATTGATAAATAATAAAAGTTATTTGATATTTTTTGTCACAAGATTACATCTTCTAACAAACTCCTATGTTGTGATAAAGTTCTTAGAACTACTTTGATCGATAAAGGAGAATTTATCGCATAGTCCTTAAACTGATTCGCGACCAAATGATACACTATTACTAAGACAATAGCGATATCAAGTGTAGGTCATTGTGTTCCATATGCATTGGTTATCCTCGTAATCAAATGGTATGGAGATACTGGTATGGCATGCAGGTGAGATATAAGAGTACGTCATCACTGAACGTGATCAATTGTGGAGCACTCTGCTGTCAAGGGTAGCTCGCGAAGGGTATGGGTATAAGTGTCCCTCCGACTTGAGATCACTATGGTTACTTGCAAGCAACTTACTGTACTTTGATGTTGGACTAACTAAATTTTTAATTTAGTAATGAAAGATTTTTGAGTATAGTCAAGTACTTGTCAAGTCGGTGCGTCAGTCAAAATGGGATTGACCCCTCTGAATTAGTAGGAGATATGCATTAGTGTATTTTAATTTAGCAAAATCTGAGCCCGGATAATCCATGTGATGGATTTGAAAAAGATTAAAATATAATATGGAGAACTTATCTAAGATTTGCAGTTAAATCTTAGATCGTCCTTGAGCATTAGGGTCAAAGAGATGAATTATACGGTAACCATATGCCAATAGGTTCTTGAATGTTGCTTCGCCATCATTTGACTTATCAAGACGTCAGGTCATCATTGCTAGATAGTTACATCGATTGGTTTAGAAAGTTATTCCTGTACTACTGATGTAGGTTCGAACATATGGGGTCACACTCAAAACAAATTTCTGACTGATCATATGGCTGATCAATGATTAAGAATCGTTCAAGGGCTTAATCATCAATTTGATTGATAGATAACCTTATGCAAAAGTTATAATAAATTAATTCATCAAGTGTTAGTAAATTAATGGAGGATTAATTAGCAATTAGATTGCTGGTTAGCTCAATTTGATTGAGCAAAGAGGATTAAATAAAATCTAATTGAATTTGATTCAATTAGGTTTGATCCGATTAGGTTATGAGATGATCTAATCGCTAAGAGAGAATTATCTCTGATTTGATTAGGACTTTGGTTCAATCAATTCTTAATTTGATTAAGATTTGATTAAGAATTTATGAGCCTAATTAGATTAGATTTCATATATTTTATTTGGACTAAACCAGATGTGATTTGGTTTGGATTCAAATAAGGAAACTTAGAGTCCTTATTGGAATAGGACTCTTCTCCCTGTGCCAACCCAGATTGCATGCCATATATCTCTACACAAAAAATTATTTTGTTTGAAATTTTATCATAGCAAAGAGTCTTTTTCCTTATCTATCTCATGTCCAAATATGATTTTGTTTTGATAAAAGAAAGATTCTATTCTCATCTAAATCAACCTCTCCATGCTAATAAATTTTTTTCTCCTTATATGTGTGACATTTTGAGGATATTTTTTATGAAAGATTATTTAGAAAACTAATTTATCATAGAAAAATATGAGAAGGGGTGTTCCATATTCTTTTGGCATATTTTTAGATGTGGAATTGTGAAGGGAGGCAGAATCCTGTAAGAGTCCAGGATCATTAGGACTCTTCACCCTACCTCCTTACATGCCTATAAAAGGGTCTTTTGTGATTTTTTTTGTGTGTGTAAGATACCAAAAGAGAGCTCTTCACATGGTAGAAGTTTGGGCATAGTTTATGGTGTGCAAAATAGAGAGGAGGGTCCTCTCTCTTGGGGTGTACGCAAAAATCTGAATTTCAGATTTTTGGTTCTAAGAATTTGAGAGGAGGAAATAAATTAAAAAAAAAATTATTTTCTTCTCTATCTTTCTTCTACCTCTTTATCTCTTCTAGAAGTCCATCTTCAACCTCTGAAAAGATTCCAGAGATTTAA
Organism: Elaeis guineensis; assembly: GCF_000442705.2. Taxonomy (NCBI): domain Eukaryota; kingdom Viridiplantae; phylum Streptophyta; class Magnoliopsida; order Arecales; family Arecaceae; genus Elaeis; species Elaeis guineensis. Next base: position 63,904,714 of record NC_025999.2, read on the forward strand.
AAAAAAGATCTAGATCAGCCAAGAAGAAGGTCTTCGCGTGAGCTAGCACTCGTGAGAAGATCGATCAGATCGGAGCTTCGAGTGGATTTTTCATAGAGACCAGACGTATGTGTGGCTACAAGCAACCAGTAAGGATCCTCTCCACCATGTCTCTCAGTAGTGGAGATCATCGATCCATTATCAGGTATAGAGTTCTGAACTCAGATTAGAAGTAGATGTGATCTACTGCTCATATACATGCATGCTGATTTTATCTTCAGATTAGTTTAGATTTTATATGCAACATAACATGTCATAGATCCTAGAGTAGGTTGATTTGATGATTAGATCATATGCATATTAGATTACTTTGATTAATCTAGTAATCTTTTGCTATAATTTTTTCAAAAAAAATTTAAAATATATGCATGAAATTGCCTATGCATCCCAACACAAAGGAACCCTTCTCCACTTGAAACTATTCCAAGTTGGATAAGAATGCAATCAAAATAGACCCAATCCCATTAGGTCAAAGATAATAGATCTAGATTAGCTCAAACACTTTGATCTAAACCAATTTAGAAACTTGGGTTAATACAATGTGTTAGCATATCAAAGTAATCTTTAAAATTTATATTAAATCTTAATTAAATCAAACCAAGACCAAATCTCAAAGTGTGAGACCCATTGGATTCCAAATCTATCCAGCAGTAGACCCAAACTTTCGACGTAACCCTAATTCGATCAGATTAAGTCATCCGAAGAGTTTCAATCAACTAAGACTCTTCTTAATTAATTTTTAAATTAATTTTTTTTAATTCTGATGAGTCTATAAGTTAAGATTGACATCTAGCAATGTGCCATGACTATCCAAAAGATTTAGAATTTTGATGAAAAAATATCAAAATATCCTTCAATGGCAAGTTACTATGTAATTCAATCTTTCAGTCAAACAATATCTCAGATGAGCTGTGGGCATGAAAATATGTCAAACCCAATCACTTATCTTTATATATCTCGATCAGAAGGTGATGATTCAGTTGATGATATATTAGAAATTTTTTTCTAATTAACATCCTGCTTTGACCAAAGACTTCCAGAATCATTGACCTATGATATCACATAGGATGTTCGCTCTCTTTATTAAAAATAATCGATCCCTTATTGATCACTCACAACCTCCATGCACACTTCATCACATCTAGAATACTCCATATAAGGATCAGAGAATCAAGTTAGGAAGTAAACCAAAATATAGATTCATGTACACAAGATACCATGGTGATCTCAGGTCAAAAGATCACTTACACAACTTCTACTAGAGAACCATCAGTTGACATATAAATAAGACTCCATCTAATATTCTGTTGCAGGTCTATTTAGTGAACTCATTCTGTAATGAGCATCCATATCTTTGTATTAGTGTCACCACATAAGTAGTTGTGAAATCAACCACCCTTATTTCTGAGCATACATAGGACATGCTCGTCTTATCGGTATCATTGATCCCTGACTCAATGAACCAACGACTGAAAATATTTTAGGTCATGGCTATCAAGAATTTAGGTCTCACTGGCGTGATCTTATCACGGCCCTAAAACTATTACCCAGACCTATAGGGTTCATTATAATCTTAAGAATAAAAAGATGCAGCATATAATGAATCAAAAATATCTATTTTATTAATAATATTAATATCAATTACATGAGTCTGAAAGTCAAATTACAGAAAATATTCTATCGCATCCCGTATGCGATTGGCTTGTAGGATATTATTCTTTCAATCTCCCACTTGCACTAAAGCCAATCGCCCCTATACTTGATGCCCATGCTATCAAGGTGGTGGTCACTTGCTGCATTGATAAGGGCTTAGTGAACGGATCCACTATATTGTTCTTGGTGTCAACTCGCCTCACAATCACATCGCGTCTTTCAACTATCTCCTGAATGAGGTGGAACTATCTGAGGATGTGCTTGGATTTATGATGAGACATTGGTTCTTTGGCTTGAGCAACTGCCCCAGTATTATCACAATAAAGGGGCATAGGTTGTTCAATTTCTAGAACCACACCCAATTCTGAGATAAATTTTTTCATCCAGACAGTCTCACTAGCAGCAATATACTCAATCTTAGTGACGAGTCTGCAACAGTTTACTGTTTGAAACTCTTCCAACTTACTGCACCACCATACAGAGTGAAGATATATCCAGATATAGATTTGCTATCATCTGGATCAGATTGAAAACTAGAATCAGTATAACCTTTCAGTTTTAAATCAGATCCTCTATATATTAGAAAAATATCTCTAGTTGTTCTCAAGTACTTGAGTATATTTTTCACAGCGTTCTAATGATCCTCTTTGGAATCAGCCTAAATTCTGCTTACAATGCCCAAGGGGTAAGCCACATTAGGCCTAGTACATAACATAGCATACATAAGGAATAGAACTCATTCTATTTCTCTCTTCAGGAATCTTAGGAGACATCTTCTTAAAGAGTTGTATGTCATGACCTATGGGCAAGTAACCTCTTTTACTTTCCTCCATGTTGGTCAATGTACCTAGACTGGGATAAGCCTAGCATCCTTTTTGATCTATCTTTATAGATCTTTATACCATGTATATATGACACTTCACCCAAGTCTTTCATGAAAAATTTTTATGATAGCCATATCTTAACTGATTGCAACATCGGGATATAATTCTCAATGAGCAGTATGTCATCCACATACAAGATCAAGAAAACAACAGCACTCTCACTTATCTTCTTGTACACACAAGGTTCATCCATATTTTTGATAAAGCCAAATGATTTGATTGTCTCATCAAAACTGATGTTCCAGCTCTCAGATGCTTGTTTTAATCCATAAATTGATCAATTCAGCTTGCATACTTGATTTGCTCTTCCACTAGAGATAAATCCTTCTAATTGAGTCATATAGACTTCTTCCTCAAAGTTTTTATTGAGAAAAGCAGTCTTGACATCTATCTGTCAGATCTTATAGTCATGGTATGCTGCAATAGCAAGCATTATCTGAATTGACTTGAGCATGACTATCAGCGAAAAATTTTTTTCATAATCAACACCTTATTTTTGTCTGAAATCTTTTGCCACCAGCCTGACCTTATAGGTCTCTCCCTAGCCATCTACTCCAATCTTCCTTTTGAAGACCCATTTGCAGTCTATTGGGGTCACACCCTCGGGTGCATCAATCAAAGTCCAAACTTGATTGGTATACATGGAGTCTATTTCGAATTTCATGGTATTAAGCCATTTGTCAGAGTCACTACTCATGATAGCTTCCGAATAGATTATGGGATCATCATTCTCAATGATGTGGGATGTATTATCATTCTCAATGACAAATCCATATCTGAGTGGTACATTACGTACTCTACTTGACCGTCAGAGAGGAGGTGTGTGTAGTCACTGCACCTCAACAATGGGCATATTTGGTTGAGAATCAGTTTGTGAATCCTGGATGGGTTGTAGATTTTGAACTTTCATAAGTTCAATAGACCTCCCACTGCCTCCTCCTTGGATAAACTCTTTCTCCAAGAAAATAGTATGACTACCAAAAAATATCTTTTGTTGAGTAGGGTGGTAGAAGTAGTATCCAATACTTTCTTTGGGATAACCCACAAATCTGTATTTTTCTGATCTAGCATCTAGCTTATGTCCATCAATATTTTTCACATAAGCTGGGCAACCCCAAACCTTAAGATACTTAAGATTGGGTCTTTTTCCTTTCCATATACCATATGGAGTGCTAGAAATAGATTTAGAAAGCACTTTATTTATGACATATGCTGCGGCCTCGAGAGCATATCTCCAGAAGGATATCGGAAGATCCATAAAACACATCATGGACCGCACCATATCTAATAGGATGCGATTCCTCTTTTTTGCAATTTTATTTAATTGTGAGTATAAGAAGATGTCCATTGAGAGAGTATTTTATTTTATTTTAAATAATCGAAGAACTCACTAGACAAGTATTCTCCTCCTCGATCAGATCGAAGAGTTTTAATTACTTTTACCAGTTTGTTTCTCAACCATTCTTTGATACTCTTTAAATTTGTCGAAGGCTTTGGATTTATATTTCATTAAATATATATATCCAAACCTAGACCTATCATCAGTAAAATATGATGAAGTAAGAATATCCACCTCTGACTTGAGTCGATATTGGACTACATACATCAGTATGTACAAAGTCCAATATGTCACTCACCCTTTCTCCATGTCCGATAAAAGGAGTCTTGGTCATTTTTCTCATGAGACAAGATTCACAAGTTTCATATGATTCATAATCATAAGGATCAAAAAATTTATCTTTGTATAACTTGTTAATTCTCGACTCATTTATATGACCAAGTCAGCAGTGCCAGAGGTATGTGACATTCATATCCTCTCTCTTTCTTTTTTTTATATTATCAATATGAAGTATATTATCATTAAGTGAAAGAAATAAATAACCATTATCAATATAAGCACTTCCATAATATTCATTAGAAAAATATAGAACAACCATTATTCTTTACTTTTATTTCAAAATCTTGTTCCAATAATAATGGTACAGAAATAATATTTTTAATGATATTAGGGATATAATAACAGGTCTTTAGTTTCAAAATTTTATCCGAAGGCAACTTCAAAATCCTGGTTCCCATGGCTTCGGCCTAAATAGACTCTCCACTAGCACCAAATAGCTCGAAGTCACTTGTATTCAGACTCTTTATTTCTTACAGACCCTACAATAATTTGCAAAGGTGTGAGTCACAGGCAGTATCGAATATCTAAGAATCTGAAAATGAAGTACTTAATGATAAGTTAGTTTGTATCATATACAAATCTTTAGCAATGTTTGCCAGTTTCACAGTTGCAAGGTATTCCTTGCAATTTCTCTTCCAGTGGCCCTCCTTGCCTCAGTGATAGCAAGTACCTTTGACAGAGACCTTCTTCATGTTTTTCTTAGAGATGCCAGCCTTAGGGTTTAGCTTTTTTTTGAAATCCTTATCTTTCTTCTCGTTGATCTTATTAATAAGAAGTATCAGAGCCTTTTCGCCTTTGAAATGGCTCCCTGCTATTTTCAACATGTTCAGCAGCTCAGGCAGGCTAGTGTTTAGTTTGCTCATATGGTAATGTATGACAAACTAAGAAAAAGAGTCAGAAAGAGACTGCAAGATCAAATCCTGGCTCAATTCACCATCCATGGCAAAGTCTAGTTGTCCCGGATGAATGATCAAATTAATCATCTTTAGGACATGCGTTTGCACAGAGGTGCCTTCAGTCATGCGGGCATGGAACAACTGCTTAGATATCTTATATCTAGTAGTTCTACTTTATTCTTCATATAACTCCTTAAGATTAAGGAGTATAGAGGGAACATCCATGTCCTCATAGTACCTCTGAAGCTCGTTGCTCATCGAGGCAAGCATGATGCATTTGACAGTCACACTGTTCTTTTTTCACATCTTGTATGTGACCTATTTTTCCTCAAAAGTATTTTCTCTGATCGTATCGGATGCAGGTGTATCCAGAATGTAGGAGACTTTTTCTTGAGTGAGAACTACTCTCAAGTTTCTTAACCAGTCGATGTAGTTAGGTCCGATCAATTTATTTACATCTAGTATGCCTCTAAGTGATAGTGAGGATGCCATATGTGTAGTTAATCTACAATAACAAGAACACAATATAAATGGACAACTCATGATGATATGCACAACTAGATTAGAACTTTTGTCTAATTGTATCTCTCATTATTTTATCAAGCTTCATAGCCCTCATGTATAAAAATTGAGAAATATATTAATGTTTCTTAGTGGGGTTGAGATTCCTATTCCTCACAAATATCTTATGGATAGCACAACAAACATTCATAAGTTTAAGAGTAGGTAACTCTTTACCAATTATACTTATATAATTCTCAATATATTTTTCTCTTGCCTCTAGATCACATATAGTCTTATGGATAGCACAACAAACTATAGTGTTCTAGTTAAGTTAACCCTTCAATCCCATATGGTCATACTTAAAATAATGCTGCCCTTGTAGATAGTACAACAAAGCAATACTATTCAAATATGCCACAAGCATCAATATGCACTTAGTCAACATCATATCAATTTCTATAGTAAGTTTTGTGGATAGCATAACAAGCTCACTAAGATCTTGACATACTCTATTGACCAAGTTTGAAGGAAGACCCTTGTAATGTCTACATCACTAATCAATCTAAGTCCAAAATTCAATAAGATCAAATTGGCCAAATCAGTAGGTAGGAGGCTTCCCGTAGCTTTTTTTAGACACCAACAAAGTTGGTCAGGCCAACAAACTAACCTAATTAGAAAACTATCTTTCATACTTTCTTCGACACCAATTGATCTAATGAATTCAACATTTGAATTGATAGTGAATCTCGACATAACAACTTCATATAATTTTTAAGAGGATCTTTGAACTGGTCTCGGTACATCCTAACTACAACTACATAAAATGTGCTAAACATATTATGTAATTTGACATACTTCTATAAGTCATAATAGCAATCATGTAATCATGCCAAAAATTATATAAGGGTGCAAAAGAAGACATAACATATGTCAAGCATATTCAAATAATGAAGTAGATCCTAATCAAATTAGGCATGCATAACACCCTTAACCATAAATCGATTTAAGAATCAAGCTACCATAAAAATATAAATTTTATATTATCATAAATTTATAAATTTAATAATTAAAATTTAAGTTCATGATTCTTATAAAGTTAAAAATAATTTTTGATTTTAAAGACCGATGCTAAAAAATCGATACAATATTTTTAGCAATATATGAGCAAGAACAATTCTACACTACAACTTTGCACTTGTTTGATCGAATCTAACAAGGGTGGCTCTGATATCACTGTTGGGTTCTAACCACATAGTAGAAAGTAATTTTTAAAAATTTTAAAATTAAATAAGTCAATAGCCTTAATAATTAAAACTATTGAGCCGAAACTCAAACCCTAGAATCACCTTACCGATGTTGATCAAAACAAAACAAACATGCAAAGGGATAAAATTTTTACTTTCATCAAAAAGATAATGTGGCACATTGGTGATCTCCATGAGACTCCAAAATAGAAACCCTCTAATGGTGATCTTCACGAAAGTTGTCCAAGGTCCTTCCTAACTGGTGCACTATCGCAGCCTTGTCTTCTCAAGAACACTGCCGGCTTTGAACTTGAAAAATGATCACATCAAAGCCCAGTTGCTTTCAATCTTACCACCAAAATCATATCAAGAAGATACTCTTCAAATTTCTCATAACCTAAGATTTGATTTTGGACTCCAACATATGGAAAAATCAAACCCTAGGGCACACTAGCAACACTTGCTAATTCTCTCACCACCCTTCTTACAACTTTTGCCTCTCAATTTTTTCTTGCCTTTTTCTCAGATTTTTTCCAAAATTTTTTTCCCATTCACACACTAGTTATCTTTGGTTTCCATCCAAAATCCTAGCACTTGGGCCATATGGGATGCCCCATTTAAATAGGGGACCAAGGGACGTGAGAAGAACCAAGGGGCACTAACTTTTGGTGCTCCACTTTCTCACATGGTGAATAAATTCACTGTGTATTATTTTTGGTACAGGAGAACCTTCACACAAAAGAACTCCTCCTCCTCTACACCTCATAAAAATTTCATAATAATTTGGGATGAAATCATAAGAGATCTGGTTAAGAATTTAAGGCAATGCATTAAGATAAGAGTCTTCTTTAAGAAGGACTCTCCATCTTCTCATGCTAAAAAGAGGTGGGGCGGTAACTTATTTTGGTGTGGAACCTGATGGACACAGAGGACTCCTTCTCCACTTAAAACTATTCCAAGTTGGATAAGAACCCAATCAAAATAGATCCATTCCCATTAGGTCAAAGACAACTGGTTTAGGTTAGCTCAAATACTTTGATCTAAACTAATTTAGGAACTTGGGTTAATATAATGTACTAGCATATCAAATTAACTCTTAAAATTTATATTAAATTTTAATTAAATTAGATCAAAATTAAATTTTAATGTGTGTGACCCATTGGGTTCCAAATCTAGCAAGTAGTGGATCCAGACTTTCGACGTAATCCTAATCTGATCAAATTAGGTCACCCAAAGAGTCTCAATCAACTAAGACTCTTCCTAATTAATTTTTAAATTAAACTCTTTTAATTTTGATGAGTTCAAAAGTCAAGATTAACATCTAACAATATATCATGACTACCAGAAAGATTTAAAATTTTGATAAAAAATTATCAAAATATCTTTCAGTGGTAAGTTATCGTCTAATTCAATCCTTCAGTCAAACAACATCCCAGATAAGCTATGGACATAAAAATATGTCAAACTCAATCACTTATCTTTATGTATCTCTATCAGAAAGTGATGATTCAGTTGATGATACATTAGAAACTCTTTTTTTATTATCATCCTGCTTTGGCTAAAGACTTTCAGAATTATCGACCTATGAGATCACATAGGATGTTCGCTCCCCTTATTAGGAGTGACTGATCCTTTATTGATCACTCATAACCTCCATGCATACTTCACCACATCCAGAACATCCCATACAAGGATCAAAGAACCAAGTTAGGAAGTGAACCAAAATATAGATTCATGTACACAAGATACCATGGCAATCTCAGGTCAAAGGATCACTTACATAACTCCTACTAGAGAATCATCAGTTGCCATGTAAATAAGACTCCATCTGATGTTCTCTCATAGGTCTATTCAATGAACTCATTCTCTAATGAATACCTATATCCTTGTATTAGTGTCACCGCATAAGTGGTTGTAAGATCAACCACCCTCATTTTTGAGCATACATAGGATGTGCAAATCTTACCGATATCATGGATCTCCGACTCAATGAACCAATGATTAAAAATATTTTATGTCATGGCTATCAAAGATTTAAGTCTTACTGGCATGATCTCATCACAGCCCTAAAACCATTACCCAGACCTATGGGGTTCATTATAATCTTAAGAACAAAAAGATGCAGCATATAATGAATCAAAAATATCTATTTTATTAATAATATTAATATCAGTCACATAAGTCTAGAAGATAAATTATAGAAAATATCCTATCACATCCCATATGCGATTGGCTTGCAGGATTTTATTCTTTCAAGATGATGTCTTGGATGGCTACCTTTGGCACTGTAGGCTAGGTCATATTAACAAGAACAAGATGAACAGGTTAATTCGAGAGGAAATCCTTAAGGACGATGATTGTGAACCACTGCCAACCTATGAATCTTGTCTACTTGAAAAGATGATCAATCCATCTTTTACTAAAAAAGGTGAATAAGCCAGTGATATTCTAGATCTCGTACATACTGATGTATGTGGACTGATTGAGCATAAGTGCAAAAGGAGGGTATCAATACTTCATTACGTTCATAGATGATCTATCTAGGCATGGGTATATTTACTTGATAAAAAATAAGTATGAATCAATTGAAATGTTCAAATAATTTTGTAGTGAGGTAAAAAAATAAATTGGAAAGAGCATTAAAACTCTTTGATCTGATCGAAGAGGTGAATATCTTTCTGATAAATTTCTAATACATCTAGAATAGAATAAGATTCTCTCACAATGGACTCCTTCTAAAATACCACAGCATAATAGCATATCAGAAAGAAAGAATCAAATCTTGTTGGACATGGTTCGATCAAATCTTGTTGGACATGGTTCGATCCATGATGGGGTTTTCGAATCTGCCAATATCAATTTAGGGATATGCACTCGAGTCGACTTTCTATGTACTTAATAAGGTTCCAAGTAAGTCTGCAAATAAAATACTATATGAGATATAGATGGGGCATAAACTAGTACTCTCACATCTTAGGATTTGGGGGTATTTGGCTTATGTCAAATGTTTAAAAATAAACAAACTAGAACCTAGGTCTGACAAGTACATCTTCATAGGGTATCCTAAAGAAACTAAGGGATATTACTTCTACTTTGTTAATGAACAGAAAGTATTTGTGAGCAATAAAGCACACTTTTTAGAAAATAAATTCTTTAGTAAAAAAATTAATGCTTCTAAAATCGAGCTTGATGAAGTTCGATGAGTAGAAGGACCGACACAATCTAATGAACCCAAGAACCTGATTTGACTGAATCAAATTTAGAACCTATTAATGATGCACTATTAAAGAGATCTGATAGAGTGTCATACCCATCAGACAGATACTATAATTTTTTAGTCCGGGATGGGGATCCTATTGAACTCGATGAGAACAATGAGGATCAGATTATTAGTGAATGTAGACGATTTCATGCATATATTTTGAAATTTTTTGAATAAATTACACTGAAAGATAATTAGATTAATCAAATTAATATAACATGCATATGATCTAATCATCAAATCAACCTACTCTAGGATCTATGATGTAATATGTTGCATATAAAATTTAAAATAATCCAAAGATAAAATCTGCATGCATGGATGTAAGTAGTAGATCAAATCTACACCTATTTGAATTCAGAACTTGATATCTGAGTGTAGATCGACAAACATCGCTACTGAGAGATATGGTAAGGATGATCCTTGCTGGTTGCTCACAGCCACAAACATATCCGGCTTCTAAGGGAAGTCCACTCAAAGCTCCGATCTGATCGGTCTTCTCGAGAATGCTAGTTCGCACGAAGACCTTCTTCTTGACTGATCTGGATCCTTTCTTCAAATCTCTAGAATCTTTTCAAAAGTTGAAGATGGACTTTTGGAGGAGATGAAGAGGTGAAAGAATGATGAAGATGAAACTATTTTCTCTCTTATTTTTCTCTCTTTCCAAACCCTGAGGTAGAAATCCTAGAAGACTAGATTTTGTACATACCCCAAGAGAGAGGACTCTCCTCCTCTTTTTCATGCCAAGAACCATGCCCCAAAGCCCCTCAACATGGAGAACTCCTTCTCTAGTCTCTTACATGTACAAAAGTGAGAAATAGACCCTTTTTTATTGGTATATAATGGGGTTGGGTGAAGAGTCTTAAGGATCTTGGACTCTTCAAGATATATCGCACCTTCTCCTAATTCTATGCCAAAACATGCCAAAAAAATATGGGACGCTTCTTCTTTTATTTTTGTATGGTAAAATAATTTTCTAACTAATTTTTTACAAAAATCTCCTCGAAATGTCACAAACATAAGAAGAAAAAATTAAGTTAGCATGTGGTGTGATTTGGATAAGAATAGATTCTCTTGATAAGGAAGGTTTTGAATTGAAATCCAATTTCAAAACTTTCATTTTATCAAAACCAAATCAAATTTGGATGTGAGAAAGAGAGGGAGAAGCCTCTTCGACATGAAAAAATCTCACACAAAAACCTCTTGAGCATGGAGAAAATTGGGTCAAACCTAATTGAATCTAATTCAGTTAGATTTTATTTAATCTTCTTTGCTTAATAAAATTAAGCTAATCAATAATTTAATTGCTAATTAATCTTCTATTAATTTACTAACACTTGATGAATTAATTTATTATAATTTTTGCATAAGGTTAATCATCAATCGAATTGATGATTAAGCCCTTGAATGATTCTCAATCGTTAATCAATTATATGATCAGTCAGAAACTTTTTTTAAGTGTGACCCCATAGGTTCGAACCTAAGTCAGTAGTATAAGAATAAATTTTGAAACCAATCAATGTAACCATCTAGCAATGGTGACCCGACATCCGGATAGATCGAATGATGGCAAAGCAACATTCAAAAACCTATTGGCATATGGTTACCGTATAATTTATCTCTTTGACCCTAATACTTGAGAACAACCAAGAATTTAACTATCAATCCTAGATAAATCATCCACATTATATTTTAATCTTTTTCAAATCCATTACATGGATTACTTGGGCCCAGATTTTGCTAAATTGAAATACACTAATGCATATCTCCTACTAATTCGGAGAGGTCAATCCCATTTTGACTCATGCACCGACTTGACAAGTACTTGACTATATCCAAAAATCTTCCATCATTGAATTAAAAACTCAGTTAGTCTGGCATCAAAGTATAGTGAGTTTTTTGCAAGTCACCATGATGATCTCAGGTCAGAGGAATACTTATACCCATACTCTTCGCGAGCTATTCTTGACAGCAGAGTGCTCCTACATCTCACCTGCATGCCATACTAGTATTTTCATACCATTTGGTTACAAGGACAATCAATGCATATGGGACACAACGACCTACACTAGATATTGCTATCATTCTAGTAATAGCATATCGTTTGATCGCGAACCAATTTAAGGACTACGCAATAAATCCTCCTTTATCGATCAAAGTAGTCCCAAAGACTTCATCACAATATAGGAGTTCATTAGAAGATGTATCCTTGTGATGAAAAATATCAAATAATTTTTATTATTTATCAATTCATATATATTTATAATTAGTACAATCATCAAATGATTGGCTTTAGGATACAATTTTCAATAACTCTCACTTGGACTAAAGTCAATCAGTATAGTATCACATACCCATCTTTGATTTATCATCTCAAAACTCCTAGATACCGAGGCTTTAGTAAAATGGGTTGGTCACGTTCTCCTTTCTATCGATCTTCTAAAGATTGACATCACCTTAACAGATTTTTCTAAATAAGGTGGTAGCGATGCAGAATGCCTGGTAAGCTAACAGAACTTCGGCTCCTTGGCATGAGCTATGGCTTCGATACTGTACAATATATCAGGACCATCATTGGAGGGTGCCACTCTTAGCTTGTCAGTGAACCTGTACAATCATATAGCTTTCTTACAAGCATCAAATGTTGTAATGCATCTTGTCTCGCAATGTTAATTTGGCTATATTTTTCTGCTTGGAACCTTTCCAGCAGATTGCTCCATTATTCAGGATAAGGATATATTCTAACACATTCTTGCTGTTATTATGTCTAACTAAAAATTAGAGTCATACTCCGTAAGTTTTAAGTCAGATTCTCCATAATCGAGTCACCGATCCTTACTATTTCTTAAATACTTAAGGATGTCCTACCAGTGATTCTAATCTGAATCTTGCAAATATTCACTCACTACCCTAGTGAGTATACCATATCTGATCTCATACGTGGTGTAATGATAGAATAATTCTACTCATAAACACCCTATGTATGTTAGACTAGAAAAACTCAAGTAGTCTTTTAGATCTATCTCTATAGATCTTCATCCCTAGGATGAGGGATGCTTTTCCCAAGTCCTTTATGGAGAACTATGATAATAGTGAAACTTTTATTCCCTGTAATGTAAAGAATATTATTTTTGATTAAGAAAATTTCATTCACATACAGGATAAGAAATACACTCATAGAACTATTAACCCATTTGTATTTACAAGGTTCTTCTTCATTCTCAATGAAGCCATACATTTTGATCACTTATCAAAATGCACATTTCAACTTCAAAATATTTAGCATTGCCACAAGGGAAAATATGTTGTTATGGTCAATACCATAATGTTGACAATATCCTTAGGCAACCAAATGAGCTTTTTAGGTCTCCACCTTCTCGTCTGCACTACTCTGATCCTATTGAAGATCCACTTATACTCTATGGGTATTATCCCTTCGAGTGGATCAACGAGTGTCCATACAACATTGACCTTTATGGACTCTATTTCGGATCTATGGCTCCAAGCTATTATTCAGAGTCAAACCTCTACATGGCATCCATGTAGGTGATCAGATCCTTATTGTTGTTCTCATCAAGTTCAACAGAATCACGTCTCGAACCTAGATACTGAAGTATCTATTCGATGGATGCAGTTCTCTATCGGATCTCCTTAGTGGTGCCTCTACAATAGATTCCAGATTTGATCTAATCAAATCTGGTTCTATGGGTTCACCAGATTGTATTGGTTCTTCTACCTATCAAACTTTATAAGTTCTATATTAAAGGCATCAGTACCTTCACCAAGGTACTTCTTTTCTAAAAAGAATGCCGAACAACTCTTATTTTTTAGCATGGTAGAAGTTATATCTCCTAGATTCTTTGGGGTCACCCTATAGAATAATATATATAGGACTTAGATCCAAGCTAATTGGTCTACAAATGCTTGACATAAAATAAACACCCCCAAATCTCAAGATAAGAAAATATCGACTTATGCCTAGTCCATATCTCATATAGAGTCTTTGCAATTGATTAATTCAGAATCCAGTCTAAAATATAATAAGCAGTCTTAAGAGCATAACATTAAAAGAAGACTGACATACTTTTAAACCCCCATCATAGATCGTACTATATCCAACAAAGTTAATTCCAATAGGAGAGAATTCTATTCTCTTCTAGATATGTCAAAACTTACTTGAAATATCTTCTTCTCTTCGGTCTGATCGAAGAATTTCAATACTCTTCCAAGTTTATTTTTCTACCTTATTATGGATTTATTTAAATATTTTAAATAATCTAAATTTATGGCAAACATATTCATAGATTCAATACATCAGTATGTATCAGATTCAGAACATCATTGGCTCGTTCATCTTTTCCAACAAAAGGTGACTTGATCATCTTACTAAATAGATAAGATTGACAGGTTGACAATAATTTATAATCATTGACTTTGAGAATTATCTTATTGATTCTATTCTTGCTTATATGATCGAGCCTAAATTATCAAAGGTAGGCTTTCATGACATTATCTAGTTTAGGAAGTTTGTTTGATTGTGTACCATACACTAACAGGCTGTAACTATTTATAAATATTATTTATCAATTTTTTACATGATTTTGATATTATTCATAATGATATCACAAAAATTATTAGACAGTAGTGATAATCATTAAAATGATATAGTTAGAATTAAAAATAGACTCGACGATTCCTAAAATCAGGATTAGAATATAACTTCCAACTCAATGTTCAGGAACCTCTTGTTGTTTTCAAAATTTCTACTAACCTGAAGTCATTGCAATAGTTTGCATAGACTTTCGATATCCAATATCTAGGTAGTAATGTTACAGATAGAGAAATCATAAGGTGTTATCAAATAAGTACCTTGTTCAGCAATCCTTTGCTGATTTCATAATATGTCGGGTCAAGGGACTCTGTCAGACTAGGTTAATCTTAGACTCTTTTGTCAATTCAGACTCTTTTGTCAGTTCAGACTCATTAGCCTAAGCATGACTCTTTGCACCTTCTTTTTTTTTTTTTCTCAAAAAATTATTGCCACACTGAAGACACATCTTCAAAAGTGCGACAAAACTCCTTCAACATTTGAAGAATTTTCTCTCACTGAGCATCATCGAATTTATAACTAAATTTATATTTTTTGCTGCTCTCAATAACACCACACGGTGATATGATCATGTAGCCACTTGTGATAAGTGTCTTTGATCGCATCATGTATGTTGGATGTGGGAACATCAAGTGCTAGATTCATAATCATATTTAGGATCCATTCGTGCTCTAGAACTATTTGCAACTTTCGATATCAATTATCAAAGTTGGGTCCTATAAATCAATTACTGTCAAACAGTGAATGGAGCAATGTACATCTAGCCATAACTGAAAGAAAAACACAGGACCTCTATGTTTATGAATTGATTAAGCCTAAAGACTTGAACTTTAGTCTAAAGATTCTTTCACTATTTTATATGAATTGATAGCCTCTATCTCTAATTCAAAAAATTACCATAATTTTTTAGTGGATACTAGAATCTACACAGACTGCATACAAATCTAAGGATGGCTCGATCAATCCATATGCATCTATAGGTAAGTTCTCAATCAATTATTTTTTTAAATAATTTTTAATAATAAATTTTATCCTAGATTTTATTTCAGTAGGCGATGGGCCTTCACTAAAACTCTCGATTAGGTCAAATCATTAACATGAACTTACTCAGTATTTCTAACTAATGAATGATCTGGTCCGAGGATAGCTCGATCAATCCAACCATCATCAGATAGTACAACAGAGTCATCATATGATAAATGATAATTTCATTATTTAGAGAGAACACCAGATGGATGGTGCATGTAATATCAATCAAAAATAATAGACCTATTATCATTCATCTTAATGAGAGGCTATGATCTAGTTATCTTCATAACTAGTATATTTTATGGTCCTAATAATTTAAAAAAATTTAATCAATTTAGAGAAGAGATCAATCAGTAAACCACAATCCTCCCATTAATTTCACCAAGTCATAGAATTGGATTAAGGTCATACTAGTTGAAATGGCACCTAGATCAATCACACTGATCAACCTTAATGACATGGGTCAACTCAAATTATTTAACGATCTAATCAAGATATAATCCATCAAATTGATCAAGTAAGTGAGATCGATGGGAGGGTCTGCTAAGCTTGCCTTAGACACCATTGAAATGGCCAGGTAAGCCGCTCTCAATTAAAAACCACCAATCGAAATGCCAAACTTATCTTAGACACCAATTAGTTAATTAGTTTCAGTTTAACCAATCTAATGATTCGGGTTCAACCACTAAGCCATAATCAAGGTCTATTTGATCTAATCAAAGATATGGACTTGATCATCTACAACTATTGTATTAGTTCTAAAGAAACTCAGATTTTAATCTAATTCAATATTTGATTAGATTTAATTAATTTCTCTAGTTAGTCTATTAACTCTTTGATTTTAATCTTAGGTCTAACCAAATTAAGAAGACCTGATCTAAGCTAACCCATGCCTTCATATTTTATGCGAATGTCATTAGTTCTGAAATCACAATTCTAGATCTAATCCATTCTATACTTAATTCTCAATTAAGTTTCACATCAACATGGTTAAGGTTTTGAAAATAATTTTTACATGTAAATCATAAAATTTTTTAGATCAAATCTAAATTTTTTATGACTTTAAATTAAAATAATTTTGATAACACAAGATTAGATGTAACTAACTTCTTGTAACTTGCATCATATACAACAACACTAGGGTTTCAAGATCTAAGATTTTACAAAAAAGTAAGTTTTCTCCTTTCGCTTTCTTCTTCATGGGATCTAATCACATGGCACCCCTATATGCCATAAGAGTACCTCATCGAATGGAAAGAGAGGGCCATTAAATCTTTCTTGCTCCTATGATCGGATGGTCTGGTGATCAAACCAATCCAAGACTTACTAATCAGATCATCTAATCTAATCACATATCATATATGCATAAATTTAGATTTAATTTAAATTACATCAGATATAATTATAATTTTAGATCATATCTAAATTAGATCATAAATATCATATGTATGATATAAAATCAGATTTTATCAACGATCAGTATAAACTAGGATAACCTTTTCACTGTAAGGGGTAAACCCTACAGCAAGACAACCTTATGTCAGTTTGTACGATCAATTATTAATTAAATTTAGATTAAAATATTATATATCATATTTAAATAAAATTAAAATTTAGATTTAATATGCATATAAATCATGTCATAATGAATCTAGGCTCTAATACCACTGTTGGAATGCATAGACGATTTCAAGCATGTATTTCAAAATTTTTTCAAAAAAATTATAGTAAAAAATAATTAGATTAATTAAATTAATCTAACATACATCTGATCTAACATCAAATAAACCTACTTTAGGATCTATGATATGTTATGTTGCATATAAAATCTGAAATAATCTAAAGATAAAATCAGCATGCATGCATATGAGCAGTAGATCACATCTACTTCTAATCTGAGTTCAGAACTTCATATCTGATCATGGGTTAACGATCTCTACTACTGAGAGATATGGTAGAGAGGATACTTGCTGGTTGCTCATAGCCGCACATGCATCCGGTCTCTACGAAAAATTCACTTGAAGTCCCGATCTGATCGGTCTTCTTCAGAGTGCTAGCTCGCATGAAGACCTTCTTCTTGACTGATCTGGATCCTTTTTTCAATTCTTTGGAATCTTTCTAGAGGTTGAAGATGGACTTCTAGAGAAGATGAAGAGATGAAAGAAATATAGAGAAGAAAATAATTTTTTTTTAATTTATTTTATCCTCCCAAACCCTTAGAACCAAAAACCTGAAATTTAGGTTTTTGCGCACACCCCAAGAGAGAGGACCATCCTTTCTATTTTTCACATCATGAACTATGTCTAAACTTTTAACACATAAATAGCTCTCTTCTGGTATCTTACAAATACAAAAAAAACCACAAAAAAAGCCCCTTTTATAGGTGTGTAAGGAGGTGGGGTGAAGAGTCCTAGTGATCTTGGACTCTTACAGGATTCCACCTCCCTTTACAATTTCATATCTCAAAACATATCAAAAAAATATGGGACACCCATTTCCATATTTTTTTATGGTAAATAAGTTCTCTATCTAATATCTTGTAAAAACTTTATTCAAAATGTAGCACATATAAGGAGAAAGAAATTTATTAGCATGGAGAGGTTGATCTGGATGAGAACAGATTCTCTTGATAAGGAATATTTTAAAATTAAATTTTAGAACTTTTATTTCATTAAAACTAAATTAAATTTAGATGTGAGATATATAAGGAAAAAAACTCTTTGGTATAAAAAAATCTCACACAAAATAATTTTGTGTGTAGAGATATATGGCACGCAATCTAGGTTGGCACAGGAAGAAGAGTCCTATTCTAATAAGGACTTTAAGTTTTCTTATTTGAATCCAAATCAAATCACATCTGGTTTAGTCTAAATAAAATATATAAAATTTAATCTAATTAGATTTATAAATTTTTAATCAAATTATGAATTGATTGAACCAAAGTCCTGATTAAATCAGGAATAATTCTTCCTTAGTTATTAGATCATCTCATAATCTAATCGGGTCAAACCTAATTGAATCAAATTCAATTAGATTTTATTTAATACTCTTTGCTTAATCAAATTGAGCTAATCATTAATTTAATTATTAATTATTTTTTTATTAATTCATTAATATTTAGTGAATTAATTTATTATAACTTTTGCATAAGGTTAATCATCAATCAAATTGATGATTAAGCCCTTGAACAATTCTCAATCGTTGATCAGCCACATGATCAGTCAGAAATTTTTTTTGAGTGTGAACCCATAGGTTAGAACCTAAGCTGGTAGCACAAGAATAACTTTCTAAATTAATTGATGTAACTATCTAGCAATGATGATCCGACGTCCGGATACATCGAATGATGGTGAAGCAACATTCAAGAACCTATTGACGTATGGTTACCGTATAATTCATCCCTTTGACCCTAATACTCGAGAATGACTTAGGATTTAACTATCAATCCTAGATAAGTCATTCACATTATATTTTAATCTTTTTCAAATACATCACATGGATTATCCGGGCTCAGATTTTGCTAAATTGAAATACACTGATGCATATCTCCTACTAATTTGAAGGGATCAATCCCATCTTGACTCATGTACTGACTTGGCAAGTACTTGACTATACTCAAAAACCTTCCACCACTGAATTAAAAACTCAGTTAGTCCAGCATCAAAGTATAGTGAGTTACTTGTAAGTCACTATGGTGATCTCAGGTCGGAGGGATACTTATACCCATACCCTTCGCGAGCTATCCTTGACAGTAGAGTGCTTCATAGTTGGTCATGTTCCATGATGATGTACTCCTACATCTTACCTGCATACCATACTAGTATCTTCATATCATTTGGTTACGAGGACAACCAACGCATATGGCACACAATGACCTGCACTTGATATCGCTATCGTCCTAGTAATAGCATATCATTTGATCACGAACCAATTTAGAAACTATTGCCCAGCTATGCAACCCAAGAGAGGGGGTGAATTGGATTTTTAAAAATTTTAAACTTAAGTTACACCTTGTGAAGATTGTTTAGCAATAGCAAGATAAATAAGAAGAGGATAGTTGATTCAAGGCTAATGATTAAATGCAAGAATGCAAGAGAATAAAGAAGATCTAAAAGGAGAGCAATTAAACACGGCACAAACAAGAGGATTTATAGTGGTTCGGTGCCAACCTTGCACCTACATCCACTCTCCAAGCTCCTACTTGGGAATTCCAATCCACTAACTTGTATTCAACTTGAATACACTCGTCGGAACCTCCGACTCTAGCTATCCCAAGCTAGTTCACTTGTTTCTCGGGTACAAGCCAACCCAATACAATCCGATTCAAGGTTCAGATCAACCTTCTCACATTTTGGAATCCTTCCAAAATAAAAATAATAACTCAAAAAGAGTATTACAATTAATAGCACAGAAAATACAAAAGAAACTCCTTTAATGAGCGAATGAGGTTTTAAATATACTTTACTCAAATAGAAGAACCCTCTTTCTGATTTCCTCAAGGTAGTTGGAGACTTGAATGAGCACTTGAGGAGTTGGTGAGCTTGAATTAAAAGCTTCTTGAATGCTTTGAGTGGGCTCTTGCTTAGGGCTGAAAAGTATGCTTGAAATCCTCTTTTCAAAAATCCATCTTATGCTTGATTCCCACCTTTTAGTCCCTTTTATATCTTTAAGGAATGGTGGAGAGCAATCTGGGCTGAAATAAATCCATTAGACCATATTAAATAAGCATTAAATGTACTTAAAATGGGTTAAAAACTAGCCATTATGAAACTTTTCCATCACAGAGGTCGACTCATGGGTCGACTCATGCTCATGAGTCGACTCATGGGGTCGACCTCTGTGGAAAACAGCAGAAAATAATGGTTCTGTAATTTTGGCCTAAAAATAGCAGGGGTCGACTCATGGGGTCGACTCATGCCTGGGGGTCGACCCATGGGGTCGACTCACAAACTATGCCAGCCAAAAAATTCTGCGTGCCAATCAGCCCTTTGTGCCATGAGTCGACTCAATTTTTCAAACATGAATATCTTTCAAAATACACATCCAAAAACTATAAAATTTTCTCCAATGGATCATAAATCTTTTGTTCTTGCTCTTGATGCTATCAAATCAGGATTTGGTAAAATTATGATTTTGCCCCTAAAATGCATTAAGTCTTTTCCAAGCAAAAATCATTAGTAACCCCTTCAAATGCTTTGTAATCATCAAAATCAATCCAAGGAGCAACAATCTCTTCCTTTTTGATGATGACAAAATACTTGAGCAAAAATATATATAAGACATTGAGCATGAATTTCAAATTTATGAAGATGCATCATTTAAATATTATAGCCAAGTATTGGAATGAAATGCATCATAAGTAGTTTGAAGATAAATGTGAAATTTGTTACCAATTTGAAAATTACTTATAAATGCATTTGCTTGGAAAGAAGGGTTGATGATTTTGATTTTTTGGCACATGACACATGTGCCCATTTGCTTATGTTGCTCATTGCTCATCTGCTTAACAATTTAAAAATTTGCTCATTTGCTTATATTGCTCATTTGATTTTCTTTACTCCCCCTTTTTGACAGCATCAATTGAGGTTCTTTACTCCCCCTTTTTTTTATTGAATATATTTTCTCTATTTCTTCCTTTTGATGGGATTAATTTTACTTCTTTAGCTTCCTTCTTTATTGCTTGTTTCTTAATTGCTTATTATTTTACTCCCCCTTAATATAACAAACATAAAAGATATACCAATTGGATATCATGGATAGGAGTTATTTTGCATACTCATAATTAGAAGCAACTTAATTTAAAAGTCATTCATTGAAAGTCAAAGAGTATATATATTTATAATCAAAAAGTGACTGATTACAAAGTTGTTCCAATACATATATCAAAATACAAAAGTTAATCAGTCAACATCATTACATGGCCCAAAAGATAGATCCTAGACTGAAACTAAAGAAAAGACTAGCTAAACAGGATCTAGTAGAGATCATGACTGGATGGATCAGAGTCAGATGAATCAGAGATGGGATGAGGAGATGAAGGATTACGACCAAGGGCTCATCCTCGACCCCATCTCCCTCTGCCACGGGTGGAGGTGCCGGCATAAGTGGACGGGTGAAAAGATCCTGAAGGCTGAGAAGCAAAAGACTGAGCTACAAGAGATAGTCTAATAGAGTCCAAAAGGTTCAGAGCTCTCGAAACAGACTGTAGCAGTGCAGTGAACTGGGTGGAAGCATGCTCACTAGAGC
Organism: Elaeis guineensis; assembly: GCF_000442705.2. Taxonomy (NCBI): domain Eukaryota; kingdom Viridiplantae; phylum Streptophyta; class Magnoliopsida; order Arecales; family Arecaceae; genus Elaeis; species Elaeis guineensis. The sequence continues at coordinate 63,926,758 of NC_025999.2, forward strand.
CTCTGATCTCTCTTCTCAGGAAATCAAATCCACTCTCCAAGACTCCTCTAAGTCTGGCTGCCTTCGTAGATAGGTCTGAGACCTCAGTGATGTCCCCATGTGGCTGTGGATGGGCTAGATCCAGTACTTGCCTCTGCAAGTCGAAAACACTGGCAGTCAGTCTCACTACACACCCCTCAAGCTGCTCGATATGAACTGACTGATCTGAAATCATCTGGAACATAGTGGAGATGTGGGGGATCAGTGCCTGATCAGATATATCATGAACTGTCGATCCCTGAGCAGAAGCTGAAGTACCCATCTGATGAGATAGTATAGAAGCCACGCGCTGAGATATCATCTCTATCTAGTCGTCAGCCAATCTGATCTCTGAGGGAAGTGCTCTACTGTCTGGCTGCTGGACTAGAGTGTCCCTCCTCGTAGACTCTGATGGGCCAGCCTCGTGATCCGAAACAAACTGAATGTCTGGAGACCCTGCCCTGATATCATGGAGAGGTGATGAAGGACCTTCTTCCTCAGCTCTCTCTTCTACACCTTTAGTCCAACCACCATCTGTCTTAGTAAATCCCATGCGGTGCAAAGTATGTTGGTTGATGGTGTCAGAGTGAGAAAGCCTAGCTACTACCTCCCCCTCAAAGCTAACTCCAAACCTCCTGAATACCAACATGAGGGCCATACCGAAAGGTAGATGTGCCTTGGATCTATTCAGGGTTTCCCTCATAGCTTCTATCATTAATGCTAGGAGGTTTAGGGGGGTTTGGGTAATCACGTGAAACATGATGCAGATGTCTCGACCTGAGAGGAGATCATGTCTACCACTTCTAGGGAAGAATAGCTTTGTTACTGTTGCCCAGCTATGCAACCCAAGAGGGGGGGGTGAATTGGGTTTCTAAAAATTTTAAGCCCAACAAATAACTTATGAAGAACAAAACAATGGCTTTAAATCAATATTAATTACCTAAAGTAGTATTGCAAGGATATAATAAAGAAATAAGATAAAGCGATAAAGCACACCACAAACACAAGGATTTATAGTGGTTCGGTGCTAACCTTGCACCTACATCCACTCCCCAAGATCCCACTTGGGAATTTCAATCCACTATCCTTTGTATTCAACCCGAATACAAAATGTCAGAAACTCCGACACTAGCTATCCCAAGCTAGAATACAAGACGTCGGAAACTCCGACCCTAGCTATCCCAAGCTAGAACACTTGTTTCCCGGGTACAAGCAAACCCAAAACACTCCGATTTCAGGTTCGGATCAACCTTTCCTTGTTTTGGAAATCCTCCAAAAACAAGAGCAAAAACTCACAAAGAGTAAGAATATTTAGAGCACAGATGAATACAATAACAGTTCCTTAAATGAGCAAATATAACAATAAAAGCTTTACTCAAATGAAGAACCCCTTTTTCAGATTTTCTCAAGATGAATGAACGGTTGAACGCTTGAGAAGAGGTTGATTGTTGATTGAAGATCTCTTGAAAGCTTTGAACGATCTCTAGATCAAGGTTGAAACGATAGGCGTGAAGAATTCTCTCCTTGAAAGATCTTCCTTTTCTCTTTCACAATCTCTCTGGTATATTGTGGATCTTCTCTCTTTTTCTCTATGGATATTTCGTTGATCTCAGGCTTTTTCTTGCAAATTTCGGATCCTCTCTTCTGTTCTTCTCTTTTTCCTCCTTTTTTTTTTCACATTTGATTTCACGTTTGATCCGCTATTTAATCTGCAATTTCTTTCATCAAATTAAGCATTTTGTAGCGTTAGAAGCAAGAGAAAACAATTTAGGCAGATAAAGAGCCGTTAGAGGATTTTTAGGAAGCATAAATGGCAATTAAAACGGGCAAAAAAATAGCCGTTGCTGACATTTCCCGTCGGAGGGGTCGACTCATGAGTCGACTCATGCTTCAGGGGTCGACTCATGAGTCGACCTCTGTTGCAAAAACCAGAGAATGCTTTTCTGGAATTTCTTGGCTCAAATTAGCAGGGGTCGACTCATGAGTCGACTCATGCCTTGTGGGTCGACTCATGAGTTGACTCACAGGTCGTGCCAAGCCAGAAAACTAGCATGCCAAGGAGAATTTTTGCGTGCCAATCAGCTCACAGTGCCGTGAGTTGACTCATGAGTCGACTCATGCACTTCAAACCTTCATAACTTCAAAAATATAAGTCCAAACATAATGAAATTTTCACCAATAGATTTCAAATCATTTGTTCTACCAAATGGTACTATCAAATCAGGATTTTAGTGAAATTATGATTTTGCCCTTGAAGAGCATAAGGACTTTTTCATTTTAAAATATTGTATCCCTTCAATCTGCTTTGTAATCATCAAAATCAATCTAGGAGCAACAATCTCCCCCTTTTTGATGATGACAAAACATATGAACAAAAATATTTATGTTAATGCATTAATTTCAAAAGAATCCATTATAGGTGTATATGCTTGAAAAGAGTATGATTCTTTTGGCATGTAATATAAATGCAAAAATAGTTTGTCCATTTTCTTAAAGATTTGAAAAGGGTATTAGATCATTTTGAGTTCAAGATATATCAGAGCAAGAGAAGATAAATAACTTTTTCTATGTATCAGAGCAAAAATAATTTTTACAATGATATCAGAAAAGATTTTATAATGTATCAAAGCAAGAAAATTTTTAATGTATCAGAGAAAATTTCATACAGTATCAGAGCAAATGTTATAATATATTAGAGAAACCTTTACACTGTATCGGATCAAATGTTATCATGTATCAGATCAAGTTGAAAGAAATTGTAGGATGTATCAGAGTAAAACAAATTTCTTATTGATGTATCAAGGTGAGTAAAATTTCAAAAGCAAGTTTGAATATCAGAGCTTATATATAAAAAAAAACTTATTTGCATTGTACTCATGATTTTGCTTTTGATGGATAACTTTTTGTTAAAGTTCTGTCTGATACCAAATTTTGATACCAAAATTTCTCAAAGTTTTGTTTAATCTTTCAATCTTTGTTTTTGTCTAATTTCTCCAATATTTGTTTAATTTCTTCAATATTTGTTTAATTTCTTCAATATTTGTTTTAATTTAATTTTTCTCCCTTTTTCTCATAATTTAGGATTTTGCTTTTTGTCTAATTTCAATTTTTGTTTAATTTTAATTTCTCCCCCTTTTTGACATCATCAAACATAGTTAACTCTTTCCTTTCTTTTTCTGAAATATTCTTTAATTTCTTCCTCTTTAGAGTTTTTCACAGATGTTTGCTCCCCCTTAATATAGCAATTATCAATAGCAAACAACAACAAGGAGAAGATAATATTTCAATAGATGTATCAGAGATTGAAATATAACCAAAATATAATCATTACAAAGAGGTAGAAATATAGGTAAAAGATGATTCCATTAATATTATAATTGTTTCAATACATAAAATTCAACCAGCTAAATGTCAATACATGGCCCCAAGGTATAGATCCTAGAACAAGATACTAACTCCTAAGATCTAGATAAGTCAATGATCAGAGTCATCAGATATAGTATGAGAAGATGATGGATCAGAAGTGCGTCCTCTACCCCATCTGCCTCTGCCACGAGTAGGAGAACGAGATGAACTGGGAGGCTGAGAACGCTGAGATACTAGGGCTGATACCATGAGTCTGATAGAATCAAGTACGTTCAGTGCTCTGGAAACAGATTGAAGTAGAGCAGTGAACTGGGTGGTAGCATGCTCACTCGATCCTCTGATCTCTTTCCTCAGTAGCTCATATCCACCTTCTAATGCTCCTCTGAGCCTTCCAGCCTCTGCAGTGAGGTCTGTGACCTCAATAGTAGACTCCTGTGGCTGGGGATGGGCCAATGCAAGAACTTGCCCCTGCAAGTCAAGAACTCTGCCAGTAAGTCTCCAGACTGTATCCTCAAGCTGCTGTATCCTGACGGACTGATCTGTAATCATCTAAAATACAGTGGAGATGTGGGGAGTAATGGTCTGATCAGAAGAAGTAGCTCCAGGTGCAAAAGAAGTACTACTCCACTGGCTAGACAACAAAGAAGCCACACGCTGAGATATATGCTCGATCTGATCATCAGCCAGTCTGAACTCTGATGGAGGTGCTCTGCTCTCTGGCTGATACACTGGTGTGGGCATCCTAGTAAACTCAGAAGGGCCAGCCTCAGTATCAGGAATGAACTGGGTATCTGGTGAAGCTGCCCTGAAATCATGTACAGGAGAAGATGGACCTTCTTCTTCTACTCTGCCTTCAGTTCTGTCTTCAGCTCTTTCCTCAGCTCTCTCCTCAGCTCTTTCTTCTGAGCCCTTGATCCAACCACCAATAGTCTTTGTAATTCCCATTCGGTGCAGGCTGTGTTGGTTGAAAGTATCCACATGTGAGAGCTTGGTAGGTGTCTCCCCCTCACAGCTAACTCCAAACCTCCTAAATACTCTAGTAAGGGCCATACCATAAGGCAAGTGTGCCTTGGATCTGTTCAAAGTTTCTCTCATGGCCTCTATCATAAGTGCAGGGAGGTTTAGGGGGGTCTGAGTGATGATATGAAACATGACACATACATCTCTGCCAGATAGTAAGTCATGTCTACCACTCCTAGGAAAGAATAGTTTTGTCACAATCTGATGCAGGACCCTCATCTCAATGGACAGTAGCTTTGCTTCCAATCTGTTTAAACTTCCTGAAAAATCTTCTCCTAAGATAATTCTGATCCCTTCTTCTTTAATTGGGAGTTCCATATATGAGTATCCTTCACTAGGCAACTGAAGTATCTCTCCCAATATCCTAGAATCCAAACAGATGTCAATCCCCTTTACAGTTGAAGTCACAGACCCGTTTCCATAATTTAGGTTCTGGTAGAACTCTCTGACTAGATCAACATAGGTGACTTCCTTAAGAGAGCAATAAAGTTCCCATCCTTGATTTTTGATCTTGGTAGCAAAAGTAAAGCCTTCTTTCTCAAAGAACCGAAAATCTATATTTTTCCCGGTTTCTACTTTTCTATCAGAAAGAAGATTTACACTTGGGCTTATGGAGGATTGAGAGGGACCTTGAGCAGGTACTGAAACTGGATTGGGAACACTGGAAGACTGAGCATGCCTTTTCTTTCGGACAATTTCCTCAGACTCACGGATTGATTTCCTTCTTTGGGGAAGTTTCATCTTTGGAGCCATATCCAATAAAGTAGCAGACAAGAAGACTTGAATTCAGTGGAGGAGGGATCACAAAAGAGTAAAGAAGAATTTTGGTGGAGAAAAGAAGTGGATTTTGAATGAACGGTGAAGTTCTAGGGCACGTTCCAACCACGCCAAGCAATGCGAGAAAGCACAGAAAAATCCTTTTTCAAGGAGGCAATTTTTGGTGGAGAGAAGGAGGGAGAATTGCCTCAGAATTGATCCTTGGATTTGGAGCAAAAAGAGTTGGAGAGGACGGCTTTCGGAAGGAAGACGACGAGAAGATGAGTCGTCTCATAAACAGGGTTTCCCGTTTTAAAAACAATGAACCCGATGGAAGTTGGTGGGATTTACAAGTTTGCCATTGAGTCGACTCATGGGGGTCGACTCATGAAGTTCAGAAAATCAGGAAAAATACAAATAAATTCCAGAAAAATTCAAAATTTTGGGAGAAGGAATTTTGCTCAATGATAAGTTTTTAGAGTGATAAAACTAAGCTTTTGAAACCAGGATAGTTGTTGAAAATTGAGCTCTAAGAATATTTGATAATAATTAAGAGAAGTTTAGGCAAATGGATCTAGAATTCCTAGATTTCTCCTAATTTCACAGAATCTATCCTCACTAAGGGCCTTTGTAAAGATATCAGCTAATTGATTTTCAGTGCTAATATATTCAAGAATTATATTTTTGTTTTGAACATGCTCTCTTATGAAATGATGTCTTATTTCAATATGTTTAGATCTTGAGTGTTGTATTGGATTTTTAGATAGATTTATGGCACTTGTATTGTCATATTTTATTGGAGTTTCATTAAGTTTGATTCCAAAATCTTCGAGTTGTTGCTTAATCCACAAGATTTGAGCACAACAACTTCCGGCTGCAATGTATTCGGCCTCAGCCGTAGATAGTGCCACCGAATTTTGTTTCTTGCTAAACCATGAGATTAGGTTAACTCCAAGAAATTGGCAAGTTCCACTTGTGCTTTTTCTATCTAATTTACATCCAGCAAAATCAGCATCAGAATATCCTAACAAATTAATTTGTGAGTCCTTAGAGTACCATAACCCTATAGTTTGTATACCATTTAAGTATCTAAGGATTCTTTTAACAGCATTCAAATGAGATTCCTTAGGATTAGATTGATATCTTGCACATAAGCAAACACTAAACATGATATCAGGCCTACTTGCAGTTAGATATAATAATGAGCCAATCATACCTCTGTAGTATTTTAAGTCTACGCTTTTACCTTCATCATCCTTGTCAAGCTTACTTGAGGGACTCATTGGTGTGCCAATAGGTTTGTAGTTCTCTATTCCAAATCTTTTGAGTAGTTCCTTGGTGTACTTGCTTTGGGTGATGGAGATTTCCTCTTTTGATTGTTTGATTTGGAGTCCAAGAAAGAAAGTGAGTTCTCCCATCATGCTCATCTCGAACTCTCCCTGCATAAGCTTAGCAAAGTCTTGACAAAGGGATTCATTAGTAGACCCAAAAATTATGTCATCAACATAAATTTGTATAATTAGCATATCATTTTGGTTTCTTCTAATAAATAGGGTTGTGTCTACATTGCCTCTTGAGAAACCATTATTTAGTAGAAATTTGCTTAGCCTTTCATACCATGCTCTAGGTGCTTGTTTTAGACCATATAAAGCTTTATTTAATCTAAAGACATGATTGGGAAAAGCATGATTTTCAAATCCTGGGGGTTGTTCTACATATACTTCTTCAGAAATATATCCATTTAAAAATGCACTTTTAACATCCATTTGAAATAGTTTGAATTTCATAAAGCAAGCATAAGCAAGTAGAAGTCTAATGGCTTCTAATCTAGCAACAGGTGCAAAGGTTTCATCAAAATCAATTCCTTCTTCTTGATTATATCCCTTAGCAACCAGTCTTGCTTTATTTCTAATTACATTTCCATGCTCATCTAACTTGTTTCTAAAGACCCATTTTGTGCCAATTATTGAATAATCTTTAGGTCTTTTCACTAAGGTCCAAACATTATTTCTTTCAAATTGACTGAGTTCTTCTTGCATAGCATTAATCCAGTTATGATCATTTTCAGCTTCTTCAAAAGTTTTAGGTTCAAGTTGAGATACAAAAGCACAATGATTAAGTACATCTCTAAGTGAAGAACGTGTTTTTACCCCATGCATAGGATCACCGATAATTAATTCCTTAGGGTGGTTGTGAACATACCTCCATTCCTTGGGTAAGTCATTTGTACCTTGAGGTTGTTCTTGAATTTCTTCACCTTTCTCATTTTGTTCATCTTCTTGATCCTTGTCTTCTGGAGTTGCTGAATCTTTCAGAGTGATCTCCTTCATACCTTCTATTAGTGGATCTGCATCATCAACACCCTCATTCTTCCTTGAAGGAGGATCGTTAGATTCATCAAAGACAACATGTATGGACTCCTCAACTACTAAGGTTCTTTTGTTGAACACTCTAAATGCTTTACTAGTGGAGGAGTAACCTAGAAGGATTGCTTCATCTGATTTTGCATCAAATTTACCAAGTTTTTCTTTGCCATTATTTAATACAAAACATCGGCAACCAAAAATATGAAAATAGGCAATATTTGGTTTTCTTCCTTTCCAAAGTTCATAGGGGGTTTTCTTTAAAAATTGTCTTATTAAAGCATGATTTAAAATGTAACAAGCTGTGTTAATAGCTTCCGCCCAAGAATATTTGGAAGGTTGCTTTCACAGAGCATGGTACGGGCCATTTCTTCTAAGGTTCTATTTTTCCTTTCAACTATCCCATTCTGTTGGGGTGTCCTAGGAGCAGAGAAGTTGTGGCCAATTCCATTTTCATCACAAAAATTTTCAAAGTCATGATTTTCAAATTCTGTTCCATGATTACTTCTAATATTTTGAATTGAAAACCCTTTTTCATTAGTGACTTTTCGATGAAATTTCGTGAAAATTTGAAAAGTTTCATTTTTGTGAGCTAAAAAGAAAACCAAGTAAAACGAGAGTAATCATCAATTATTATAAATCCATATCATTTTCCTCCTAGACTAGTGGTTTTAGTTGGTCCAAATAAATCCATATGTAAGAGCTCTAAAGGTCTAGAAGTTGAAATAGTATTTTTGGATTTAAATGATACTCTAGTTTGTTTACCTAATTGGCATGCATCAAAATTCTATCCTTTTCAAAATTCAATTTTGGCAAACCGAGAACTAAATCCTTTTTGATTAATTTTGAAAGAGAATGCATGCTAATATGTGCAAGTCTACGATGCCACAGCCAACTAGTCTCATTTATTTTAGCATTTAAGGAAACTAGGCATTGCATGTCTAATTTAGTTAAATCATTCAAGTCTACCATATAAACATTGCCATGCCTATTCCTATAAATTTAATGCCATCGTTAATAGGACTCGTCACAATGCATACAGATGATTCAAAACTTACTTTAACCCTTTATCACAGAATTGACTAATGCTGAGTAAGTTATGCTTTAAACCTTTAACAAGTAAAACATTCTCAATGTATTTGGAGGGAGTGATACCAATGTTACCTATCCCGATGATCTTTCCTTTGTCATTATCTCAAAGGTGACCATCCCTCCATCCTTAGCATCAAGCGTGATGAATTGTGATTCATCACCAGTCATGTGTCTCGAGCATCCGCTGTCAAGATACCATTTCCTGTTTCCTTCTTGGATGCTAGACACACCTGCAAGCACAGATCAAGTTTCTGTCTTAGGTACCCAAGCTTTCTTGGGTCTTTCAGGTTAGTCAGAATGGTTCCTTTTGGAACCCATATTTTCTTTGTGTTTGCATATTTGTTAATAAACATGTGTATGATTTATGTCCTATTCTTCCACATTTAAAACAAGTAATATTTGTAGGCTTTTTGCTTGAATAATTTGCATAAATATCCTTCAAAAATTTTTGTTTCTTCAGGGGTTTATAACCAAGTCCAGCCTTATCATATATAGCTTTCTGATTATCAAGGATCATATTTAGCTTGTTTGAACTTAAGGTGAACTTATCTACTATAGATTTCAGCCTGTTAATTTCATCCTTAAAGTTTTGATTTTCTTGAATCAATGTGAATTTTTCAATTGAAAGAATTTCAGCTTGTTTCACTAAGGACTGATTTTCAATTTCAGCTCTTTGTTTTTCTTCCCTAGTTTCTTTAATTCATCAATTGAATCATAGAAAGCTTCATGCAATTCTTCAAAAGTAAATTCACTAGTGGATTCAGAAGTTACCTCATTTTCATGTGCCATCAGGCACAGATTGGCTTGTTCGGTTGAGGTTTCCTCGTCGGAGCTTGAGTCATCACTCGCACTCCAGGTCGCCATCATTGCCTTCTTTTTGAATTTCTTTGGACCTTTCTTCAATTGAGAACATTCGGATCTGAAATGTCCTGGCTTCTTGCACTCGTAGCATATAGGGGTTTGATCTTTCTCCTTTTCTATGCTTTGATCCCTTTTGTAAATTTCTTTCTCATCCCCTGTTTCCTTTTTCTTAGAAACTTCTTGAATTTTCGGGTGATGAGAGCCATCTCCTCATCCTGATCTTCATCTTCAGAGTCATCTGTTTCATAATCAGGTGAAGTTGTGGATTTGAGGGCAATGGTTCTTTTCCTTTTGATTTCATCCTCTTGATGTTGCATCATGCTAAGTTCATGAGTCATCAAGGATCCAAGAAGCTCTTCTAGAGGTAGAGTGTTCAAGTCCTTTGCTTCTTGGATGGCAGTCACCTTGGCTTCCCAAGTTCTTGGCAGTGACCTGAGAATCTTCCTTACAAGTTCACTGTTAGTATAAGATTTGCCAAGACTCTTTAAACCATTGATTATATCAGTAAAATGAGTAAACATAGCAGTTATGGACTCATCATGCTCTATTTTGAACAATTCATATTTATGTACAAGCATGTTTATTTTAGACTCTTTTACTTGATTTGTTCCCTCATGGGTGACTTCTAACCTATTCCATATTTCTTTAGCAGATGCACAAGTAGAAATGCGATTAAATTCACTAGCATCTAGTGCACAATAAAGAACATTCATAGCTTTGGCATTTAATTGTGCCAATTTCTTGTCAACCTCATCCCATTCTTTCTCGGATTTGGTTGACTCCTCACCATCTATAATCTTGGTGGGTGTGTGAGGACCATTCACTATGATACTCCACATATCATAGTCGAGTGCTTGTATGAAAATCTTTATCCGAGCTTTCCAATAGGTGTAATTAGACCCATTAAAAGTGGAGGTCGGTTTGTTGATTGCCCCTCAGCTAGAGAAGTTCCAACATGGGTTGCCATAGATCTTTGGCTCTTTGATTGTTAGATCAAAGAAGGGCTAGAGCACTGGCTCTGATACCACTTGTTGCCCAGCTATGCAACCCAAGAGGGGGGGTGAATTGGGTTTCTAAAAATTTTAAGCCCAACAAATAACTTATGAAGAACAAAACAATGGCTTTAAATCAATATTAATTACCTAAAGTAGTATTGCAAGGATATAATAAAGAAATAAGATAAAGCGATAAAGCACACCACAAACACAAGGATTATAGTGGTTCGGTGCTAACCTTGCACCTACATCCACTCCCCAAGATCCACTTGGGAATTTCAATCCACTATCCTTTGTATTCAACCCGAATACAAAACGTCAGAAACTCCGACACTAGCTATCCCAAGCTAGAATACAAGACGTCGGAAACTCCGACCCTAGCTATCCCAAGCTAGAACACTTGTTTCCCGGGTACAAGCAAACCCAAAAACTTCCGATTTCAGGTTCGGATCAACCTTCCTTGTTTTGAAAATCCTCCAAAAAAGAGCAAAAACTCACAAAGAGTAGAATATTTAGAGCACAGATGAATACAATAACAGCTCCTTAAATGAGCAAATATAACAATAAAAGCTTTACTCAAATGAAGAACCCCTTTTCAGATTTTCTCAAATGAATGAAGGTTGAACGCTTGAGAAAGGTGATTGTTGATTGAAGATCTCTTGAAAGCTTGAACGATCTCTAGATCAAGGTTGAAACGATAGCGTGAAGAATTCTCTCCTTGAAAGATCTTCCTTTTCTCTTTCACAATCTCTCTGGTATATTGTGGATCCTCTCTCTTTTCTCATGATATTTCTTGATCTCAGGCTTTTCTTGCAAATTCGGATCCTCTCTTCTGTTCTTCTTTTTCCTCCTTTTTTCTTCACATTTGATTTCACGTTTGATCCGCTATTTAATCTGTAATTTCTTTCATCAATTAAGCATTTTGTAGCATTAGAAGCAAGAGAAAACAATTTAGGCAGATAAAGAGCCGTTAGAGGATTTTTAATC